>NC_092287.1:26463837-26811337 GCF_036320965.1 Panulirus ornatus | reverse complement strand
GTCCAGTGGACGAGGAGCGCTAGTGAGTGACATAGCGAGCTGCCACTGTTGTACCAACACACGTAGCTACATATGTAGTATATGCAGGGGTGAAGGGACCCCCCAGAACCACGGTTTGCAGAACCATTTTGTCATACATTTTTGTGTCTGTCTTTTCATCTGCAATTTATTCTCCGCAGGATATATACGAGAATGCATGCAGTGTGATTTGGTTTGTGTGTGTGTGTGTGTGTGTGTGTGGATGCAGAGGTCAGAGGTTATAGAGGATGGGAGACGGAAAGGTAGAATATAGACAGTATTAGGGTCATCAGTTTGGACTTCTTTCTTCGTGAGCAGGTGTGGCGTGAAGGGCAGGTGTTACAGCAGATGTTTGGCATTGGCTTGACCACACCTGTGTCACGCCCTTGGAAGGTCACGTACCGTAGACCTGCCTGACACCTGTGTTGACCTGGGTCGTGGTATCTGTTTTGTTGTTCACCTTCAGAGACAGATGTGTAAGTTTCACCTTCGTGGACTGTGTTACCTGTCCTTGTCTCATATCCAAGGACTGTGTTACCTGTTTCACCCTCAAGGACTATGTTGCCCGTCTGTGTTTCACCCTCAAGGACTATGTTACCTGTCTGTGTTTCACCCTCAAGACTATGTTGCCCGTCTGTGTTTCATCCTCAAGGACTGTGTTGCCCGTCTGTGTTTTACCCTCAAGGACTATGTTACCCGTCTGTGTTTCATCCTCAAGGACTATGTTGCCCGTCTGTGTTTCATCCTCAAGGACTATGTTGCCCGTCTGTGTTTCATCCTCGAGGACTGTGTTGCCCGTCTGTGTTTTACCCTCAAGGACTATGCTACCTGTCTGTGTTTCACCCTCAAGGACTATGCTACCTGTCTGTGTTTCAACTCTTAAGGATTGTGTTATGTCCGTGTTTCACCCCCAAGGACTATGCCACCTGTCAGCGACCATACGTATGGCATTACGACCACAGGTCATGGTAAATCTGGGGCAATGTCTGTTGTGCAGGTTCAACTCTACCCCCGAGGCAAGGGTCTGGGACCGAGCTGCAGTGTGGCTCATGGATGTGTCACTGCATGGGAAGGCGTAGGTTATACTGCCCTCACTGCGGCGGCCCAGGTGATCACACACACACACACACACACACACACACACACACACACACACAGAGGTATGTATCCAGTGCGTTTTCTTCTTCCTTTTCTTAGCATTTGCCCATCGTCGTGTGATGTTTCAGAAGGCACAGTGTTGGTGTACGGAGGTCGGCACTTACCATGTAGTCTTCCCGTGAGGTGGTGTCATCAGCCCCTCACTGTGGTGGCTGGTGAACTCTTATTTCTGGATGTTCACGTCGGAGCTTGCCTCACGTTATTGCTCGTGCGTATACAGTGTGCGTCACCCGCGTACCTTCACAGAATATTGCGTGAATGATTTCGGACGTCCTGAGTCATTTTCGGTTTGGAAAGACGATGCTGCTTATGAAAGGTCTTGCATGTTGTAGCTCAACAGCCTCGTTAGGTTGTAAAGGCGTCGTTCGCACAGAACAACACCCCGTGCTCTGGAGGGCCTACAGCAGCAGATCTCGTAACTTTTCTCCCCTTCTCTCTCTCTCTCTCTCTCTCTCTCTCTCTCTCTCTCTCTCTCTCTCTCTCTCTCTCTCTCTCTCTCTCTCTCTCTCGTCTTTTAAGCTTCGTAGAATCCAGTGTGGCGTGTTTTCTGGAGGGGGGGTCGGTCACGTCACAGCACCAGAAGAACGAAAGGTTTATGGCGTCATCTGATGGAAATAGTTAATGTAACAGCCAAAGTACTTCTCACGACAAGTGGCGTTACTTGAGGCCCAAGTGCGTAACGCTCGATTACGTCACATTTCCAGGTTTTGTAGCAACAGCGTCACGTTGTGACAGGCGTTGCAGCCACGCCTGGTCCTGGACCTAGAGGCCCCCACTTCCTCCTCCAGGGGATTTTTAGGGGATTTTCAGGGGATTAGTAAGCCGACCCCTCTCGTTATGTCACACGCCCAGGCACCATAACGAAACCAGCCGAGGCGGTGTGACACAAGTGTCGTAGTCTCCCTACTTGCTCGCCGTGTTAACCTTGGCGGAGGCCAGGGCTCGGGTGTAGGTGTAGGGGGCGTGGGCGTGGGCTTGGGTGTATGTGGCGTGGAGGTGTCGCTGGCGGAGGAGTGAAGGGGGGGGGGGGAATGTGTGCGCAAACCTGACTTTCACACACGTGTCTGGGCATGTGCCCACGTACACATGATCGCCAGGATGATGCCATCTACTTCTGGGCTTATGATGTGTACACACACACACACACTCTCACCTCACCCACCGTGACTCTTCTGCAGGATGAATAACATGTTAAGCATGTATGAGTTTTTGAATAATGAATTCTGGCGATGTGTAAGACAGAGACAGCGAAGGTCAAGTGTAGAATGTGTACAACTTTAGTTGAAGTGTTATGGAGGTGTAGACTGTAGTTGAAGTATGATCACATTGTAGTTGAAGTGTAAGTATATTGATATATGATTTTATGTCATTAAGGAGATGGGTTAATTACGCATTAGCCCTCAACGCAAACTAGTATGATGGTTACAGCGTACAGGACCCGGGTTAGAAGCGAACATGTTAATTGTGATGATAATTGTGTATTATGATGATTAGAGAAACGTCATGTTTTCCTGGAAATGTAGGATTTCAGGGTTATGACAGTGTGTTGTGTTATGACTGTGTTGTTGTGATATTGTGTTCTTGTGTTATTATTCATTTATACTTGTTGTCTGTTGTTTTATATCAGATTAATGCGTTTACGTCATTGTTCGCATACGCAAGGTTTGCATAATACCACCACTGACGGGCCACAACCCCCACCCACCCCCTCTCTTCCGGAACTTTCATTTGGGATTCCAGAACGTAATAGAACTTACTTTAAAATGTACAAGTTTGTTTTGTTATCGTCTTTTGTTTCCTCATGTACGTATGAACTGGTCAGTCCGGGTGACGGTAGCTTCTTCAAATAGCCAAAATGGACTTCCAGAGGGATAAATTTGAACAAGTTTTATATATATATATATATATATATATATATATATATATATATATATATATATATATATATAACGTTGAAACATTAGGTTTATATTCCTTGATGTGATACAGGGTTCGAACGGGTCGGCGTGTGTTTGAATTTACCTTACGTTTTCAGACGACGTTCAGACCTCTGAAGTTTGGAGAAGGAATTGAATTCGCTATTTTGGCTGAAATTACGAAGGAATGTTCCGAAAGAATGGTCCATATGAACACTTTTCGTGATGTCATCAAGAACAAGGCAGGTGTTCGTAAACGGAACATGTTCTCACTCATTGTGACCAGACCATTGTGACCTAACACTCCCCTCTGTCTGGCCTTGGTGTCTTCAGAAAGCTGGTCGGTGCCTGAAATGTGGGAGATCAGTAGGTGTGGTAACAGTGTGTGTGTGTGTGTGTGTGTGTGTGTTAATCATATCTCTGGTTGTTTGGTACAGTCTCGGAAATAGATTAGTTGCGTGAATGGACTTTATTAATTCGTATTTAATACATTCGGATGTCACTTGATTTATGAATTTACGTCCATAATTTATCCTCCCTCGAGTACGACAGTACATTATTTTGAGCAGGACGGTACGATGCACGTGTACGATGCGCCTGCCTTTGACGTGGTCTATGACAGTACCATCAGCTCCGGGTTAGTATAGCCATAGTGCGACAGTACGCTCTCAAGAAATTTCTTTTTAAAAAGAATCAGGAGACAATATTAGATCAATAATGTTCTCATGCAAATGCATACGTGAACCTAGCCATTTCCTGTGGATTATATTGATTCTGACTGCGCCGTAAACCTCAATACATTAAACATTAGAGTGGTGAGAAGGAGAGAGTAAGAGGTTTAGAGTAATATAATGCGAGTATTGGCTATATCTTCTCACACACAGCTGGGGAACCAGTAGGACCCTGTGTGTGGGTTTAACGGCCTGGATATATTACACTTGCAAGGTTTGAGGAGAGAGAGAGAGAGAGAGAGAGAGAGAGAGAGAGAGAGAGAGAGAGAGAGAGAGACTTTTCCAAAAATGGAAATATGCCATAAAATGAGAGGAAAAAAAAACGATGCTCGAAGCCAAGTTTCACGAGATCATTAACAAAACTGTTGGAACAACAGAGCCTCCGTTAACGCGTCCGGCTGTTAACGGTGTCGATTTTATGCTCGTAAAATTAGGACGCGTCCGTGTACGAATGGTTGGAAAAACGTGAAAAAAGAAGATATTTCGAAATTTAGAGATTATCCCTTTCTGACGCCTAAAGTTCAGTTAGAGCATTGCCTTGATGCGAAACGCGCGTGTGCATTCTTTAATACGAAAATCTAAGGGTTGGGCTCGCAGAATCAGGACCGAGAGATTCTTTCCTTTTTTTTTTTGTTTTCGAAGCGTCGTGAACAATTCTAGATAATTTTTCGGATATCACAACACGCTGGAGCTAAGAGACATTGATTATTGACGTGAAACAAGAACGCAAAGTGAGTAGTGTTTGTTGACATTCTCGCTTGACTAAGATCATCTCGAGCGCGGCCGCTGAAGCATAGAAAACGGTGCCGAAGAATCTTCTGGTGCGGACTGGGATACAGTAATGATTACGACCACAAAAAACCGAGGCATTGTGGCACAGTTGATCCCGACCCCTGGTTACCAGCCGAGCGTTACCTTGCGGCGGCCTGGGGCATGCGTGTCTGGTCCTCCCACACCCCTCCCTACCCACGCCCTTCAGTAAAAGTCAGGTTGTAGGATACGGCCACACACACACACACAACACACACACACACACACCCACCTCCCACGCCAGAACTTCCAGGCGCCAACTGGCCCGCCCTTACCTGGAAGGCTGCCAGGGCGCTCTCCGTTACTCGCGTGGACCTGCACGCCTCCCGTCTCCATGTCTGGCGATCTCTACACGACTCGCTTTCCCCACAGTACTTACTGAGACCTCTCCCTCTCATGCCCTTTAATGACGTACGTCTATGTTTCTTTTTTGTTGCTGTTGTTGTTGTTGTTATTATGGGGCTTGAGTGCATCTTGAGTTAGCACAGACTAACATACAGTTTTCTGATTGCCTTGAAAGTATATACGTTGTAGTGAATACGCTCGGATGCGTTCAGGGCGCAGTGGCAGCCTTGAACGCATCCGTGCGTATTCTGTGCTTCTACAATACTTCCAAGACAATCTGGTGGCTGAAGTATGAGTATATGTAGTTTGAATTGACTCTCTCGCGATGGACTCGAGCCACACACATACACACTTTTGCTATACAGACCATGGAAGTCTCATCGTACACAAACACTTACGACATTCAAACATCAGCACAGGTTGGTAGGGGAAATACTAGCATCAGCACAGGTTGATAGGGGGAATATTCACATCTGCCCAGGTTTGTAGTGGGGGAAATACTCACATGATGATACATAGGGTCCTGATTGTATTGGTCTTGTGGCAGGAAAGTGAGTTCCTCTGTTCCATATCTGAGGCCTTCTCCCTCGGTACAGTCTGACTCGTTCCTCTCCACGTTGGTTTTGAGTCTTTTTTTTTTTTTTTTTGTCAGTAACACCTGGAGCAAGATGGTACGGCCCTTGAGTGAAACAGTTAGATCACAGAGCACGGTGGTACGGCCCTTGGCAATGATGGCCTGGCCTTTGGTCAAAGGCCGTGAGATCACATGCCAAGGGCCTCACATTGTGTGTGAGACGTAATGCATATCACATATTAGTGTTGCTTCACTAAGTTCATTGTAACCACTGTACCGTAGGAGGTACTGAAGGACGTCACTGTACCCACACCTTGGAGGATGTATAGCTGTACCCACACCTTGGAGGGAATCATAGTACCCAGACCTTGGAGGGCACCATTGCTCCCTACGCCTTGGAGGGCATCTGTGTACCTTCATCATGGAAAACACCATGGTACCGTCACCTTGGACTTGCAGGAGGCAGGGGCCTCTTGTTGGCCTAATAAGACTCTGAACTTCCCGTCAGAATTTCTGATACATTCTTTTAGCTCCTTCCAAAACACTGGCATAAGCTTCTCTTCTTTATTCCTGTTATTTCCTGGTGCGTAAGAACTAATGATCACTCGTGTATCATAACACTCTTATCTGTGAGCTTTGTTCCACCCAGAGCCAGAACGTCTTGGTCCCTCTCCAACATACTGACAATCTCACTTCTCATTGGTTACATCCAGACACGCTCACACATCCCCAGCCTAAGCCATCGAGGCAGATTGGGACTCTTGGCTAGGGAACTTCTGTGTGTGTTTATATGTGTGTGTGTGTGCGTGTGTGTTTGATTACCCTCCTCAGCAAGCGAAGGAGTATCCGGAACTGAGGCTTTGAGGAAAAATCCTCTTGGGTTGTTCTCGCCTATTTTTAGAGTGGTAACACAGAGAGGGAGGATATCCCGCCTCCCCCTTCCTCCCGCTTCCGCACATCTTTTATCCCAATCCCAGAGGATTATTGTTGTTGTTATTGTTGTAGTTGTATTAATTAGTTATTACTAGTAGTAGTCTGTATTTGTCTGTGGCTGGCCAGCCTCTGGTGACCATAATATTACCTGTGTGACATGTTACTGATATGTATTATACGTTACCTGTGTGTACCGTTACTGGATGTGAACCACACGTCAGCTGTGTGACATGTTACTGATGTGTACCATACGTTACCTGTGTGTACCGTTACTGGATGTTTACGATATGTTAGCTGTATGTACCGTTACTGGATGTGTATAGTGCGTTGTTCGTGTGTTGCGTCACTGTCTATATAAGTTACGTTAGCTGTGTGTAGCTTATGAAGAGCGAGTCGTGTGAGTTACGTCTTGTCACGTGTGAGGTAGGGAGACTGCAGGTTTGTGGACTGAAAGACAGCAGCTAACGTGTGGATGAGGCAGAGAAAAGACAGCCAAGCCACCCGAGCCAAAAGGAGTGAAACTAGACAGCACTTAAGTGCTGGCATGCGAGGGTAACTCACCCGAGACCCAGGCGGGTAGTACCGGTAACACACCTCCTCCCTGGTCAGTGGCCGCCTACTGCCCACCAGACGATCATTTTTACCATATAGCAGTGGAGAGATTCTTGCCCTGGGGGCAGGGCTAACCCGTAGCGCTCACCGCATATCGTTCGTTGGTCGTATAGTGCTCCATTTGTCATTGCCGCCACACACATGCACACACACACACAAACACACACGGACTTCATATATGTCTTTCTTAGATTCATCCGGAACCGTTTTAAACCCTCTTTTTACGAGTCCCTTTGAAGATAAGAATGTTTATTATTATTAATCCTTGTGAGCTTCTAATCTCGTCGGGGGAAAACGGTAAGGCGTTTCCTGTGTTTTTCTTGCCATTTTGTTATATGTTTGTGAATTCTTGCATATTTAATTACTCTTTTTCAATTCGTGGTTCATATTTTTATCCTGAGATGTGCTTCTAGGTTCCCGCTTTATGTTGCCACACATAAGATTACTGTATATCTTTCTCATTTTCTTTTTGATTAGGATTTTTACCGTCTCTCATGGTAGCTCAGTGTCTGCCATTCCCTCAGTTATATTTCTGAAGATTCCGAATGTCTTCCAGCGTATTTATCTCCAGCTTGCTTAGCTGGTGACGACCAAACGTTCAGCCATGTTTAGCTTCGGTGTGTATTCGGGTTTGGATCTCACGTAGTTGGCGTAGCATTATAAAACAATGTTTGGAGAGAGAGAGAGAGAGAGAGAGAGAGAGAGAGAGAGAGAGAGAGAGAGAGAGTTACAGATGATTGTATGTATCCGACTATGATTTCCCAGCACCCTGGGGTCAAGCCTGGGACTGCCCACACCTGTTGTACCTGCCACACTGTAACATCGGCACCCACGTCCAAACACCCGCCTCCACGCCCACGCCCGCCTCCATACACACGCGCCCACGGTGTACCTCTGGCCGCCCATTGCTGGTCCGGCCATCATTACCCCTCACCCACGGGCCCACGACCCACGGCCATGACTTGGCAGAATGTGCTGGCTCCTCGCCATCACCTGTCAGTGCCCGCGACACCTGTTGTTGGGGGAGGCACCTGCCTGCATGGCATCTGTCAAAGTTTCACACCGCCCACCACACCTGCCACAGTCCCTACCACTCCCACGCCGTTGGTCATGGCATCTGTTGGGGGGCGCCCCAACCTCTGTTGGCACCGCGACTGTTGCTCTGTTGTCTGCTGCCATGTCATCGTGGCACCTGTTGCCATGGTGCTTATATGTCGTGGCTGGTATGGACAGGAGCCAAATACTGTTTATCCCCTCGCAGAGGTGAGACAGAAAGAGACTGTGAATATAATTGTCCATGATTATTGTCTTTTTTCCATTAATGCTCAAATTCGATCGATTTTGAGCTTTTGGAGGGGATATTGTAAGGGGGATAGATAGTTGAAGTTGTATTGGAGGGCTTGAAGGTGTGGGAGGCTTGTAGGTCATTCATGGACGTGTTTCTGGTGCCCGCATTCCTGGCCCAGGGTAGGAGGTGGTGTTGAGGCGTCGAACCCTCAAGATGTATGGTCATCCGAGGGTGCGAGAGGGACGACTGTCGCACCTGTCGTAATGTATGGTGATCCTGGGGTGCGAGAGGGACGACTGTCGCACCCGTCGTGATGTATGGTGATCCTGGGGTGCGAGAGGGACGACTGTCGCACCTGTCGTGATGTATGGTGATCCTGGGGTGCGAGAGGGACGACTGTCGCACCTGTCGTGATGTATGGTGATCCGAGGGTGCGAGAGGGACGACTGTCGCACCTGTCGTGATGTGTGGCGGTCAGGGGACGCTAAAGAGACAGACTGTCGCACCTGATTTAAAGCTCCTGCCCAGGTGTGTGTGTGTGTGTGTGTGTGTGTGTGTAAAAAGAATAACTATCCTACGTGGGCCAATATTATTAAGTCGTCACATTCGGTTGTAATGATCAGGATGGATGAAGATGTTAACACAGACACGTCGTCAGAAGGTCCTGGTTTTGAGTGTGGTAGTCACGTGGCGGAGGTGGAGCGCGGGAGGAAGTGCTCACAGCCCACAAGATGGTGGTAGATCGCGTCTCGTGTACTGATCATCGACATTAAGGTGTCCAGGTTCGGTCGGTTCCCTGTAATATGTTGTAATTTAATGCTTAGGTTTTTTCCCTCAAAGGTGTAGCCGAGTACCTGGTCCAGATTTGAAAGTTTAGAGTGTGATGTGGGTCGATGGTGGCTGGCCCATCCTGACAAGACGGTATACTGGCGGGGGAAAGACTTCCTCGTGTCCGTTTATGTTGTTGTAGGGAGTCAGTTAGTCGTTTGCGTAATCTGATGTTCCCATTTTCTGCCTCGCCCTCAAGCACGTTGACGTACGCCCTCGTAGTTCGTGTACCCCTTGAGCTCGACGGTGCGACGTATGGGCATGATAGCTGAGGGAGTAACACGCAGACGACGCACCACTGTGGCTGAAGAGGTTCAGTGACACGTGGTAGTGTTGTGAGAAGTGACCGAGGGTAGACCATATGTGCCCGAGTGTAGCAGATCCATTGTAGGATCCACTCCCTTCACCAGGTGCCAGTCATTATAACTCAGACCCTCGTGATGGTCTTCCTTAACCAACGTGATGGTCTTCCTTAACCAACGTGATGGTCTTCCTTAACCATCGTGATGGTCTTTCTTAACCATCGTGATAGCCTTCATTAACCCTCGTAATGGTCTTCATTAACCCTCGTGTTGGTCCTCCTTAACCCTTGTGATGGTCTTCCCAAAGGATGACGATCACCTTGGCTCATGCAGAAGACCCGGGAGGATTAAAGTCCGCGGACTCTTGTGATGATCCTCGAGTGAGACCCCACACTGCTCGCCCTGAGGAACCTTGACGCCGAGATGGATGTTAATTAGTTTCTTCCTTGTAGGATAAACGCTCCAGACAAACCACCTTTTCCCTTCCTCCTCTCTGACACTTCACACCACCACAGCTTCACCCGTAGCATACCCTACTGGCCCTTCAGGCGTGAGTATGACCTCCGACCTCGTCCTCAGCCACCAGGTCAGCTCCAGCAGTCCCCTCTGATAACCTCTGAACTCGTTTGTAGAAGTCCAGAGTAGCACAGGTGTACGGAGTTGTACCTGAAGGGTATATATATATATATATATATATATATATATATATATATATATATATATATATATATATATATATATATATATATATATATATATATGTGTGTGTGTGTATGTGTGTGTGTGTGTGTCGTGCACAGTGCTGGAAATTGTACGGAAGTGCGTATATGCACATGATTTGACACGTAGATATATGTACAGTTGTACTAATAACCAGAAGCCTCCAGAAGTAGATGTATGCAACACACACACACACACACACACACACACACACACACACACACACACACACACACACACACACACATACAACTCTCACTCGCCACGCCATTCGCCCACGCCTCTGCGTGGTATGTACACCCCATTTGTAAGTCTCCTAAAGTGGTGGATCATGATTGCGTAGCGCGCCCACGCCAGCCACTGACCCCGCTCGTGTGTGTGTGTATGTGTGTGGGCGGCGCCTGCGCTGGTCTGAGCGTGGGTGTGCCTGATGAGTGATGGTCGTAGGGCCATGAGCGGTGAAGAGTGACAGTTAAGAGGGAGATGAGTGACGGTCGGAGGGCCATGAGTGGTGATGAATGACAATCAGACGGCCATGATTGGGGATGAGTTACGGTATAAGTGGTGGTATGCGTGGTGTCTGGGAGTGGAAATGATGAGTTCCTGGGTGATGATAACTGATTGGTGGAGGCTTGGGTGGTGATGACGGCAGGCGTGGAGGAAGAAGGGTTGGGTAGGATCGAGGGTGGTGAAGTGTGGTGGAGAGTCCAGGGTGGTTAAGGGTGGTACGCAGGCGGTGGTGAAGTGTGTTGGGGAGTCTGTAGTAAATGATGTGGTGGCGGGGGAAGTGTGATGGAAGTAATGTTTGTGATGAGGAAAGGTATTGGTGATTATGACAGTAGTGATGAGACACCAGTGTGTGTGAGGGGGTGATCGTGTGTGGTGATGGTTGTGATCATGCGGGTGGTGACGCCGAGGATGGTGTTGATCTGCAGTGAGGTAGGCCTCGTCGACCTTGCTCTTGTTTTCTTGTTGTGGTTTGTGTTTGATGTGGCTGAGTTGGTGGGGGTGTGATGATGGAGCGCTGGTGATGGTTGCGATGGGTGATGTTGGTGGTTGATGTGGTGGTAGAAATGTTCTGGTGTGAATGAGGGTAATATTAAAGGTTGTTATGGCCCTTTGTGGTTGGGGGTTGTGATTGTGTTGTGGTGGTGACTGGCAGGTGATGGTGGTGGAGGGGATACACGTGGGAGGTGAACAGTTCCCATTTTATACACACACACACACACACACACACACACACACACACGGCCACCCTCCTCACCATACACCAGCACTTGATCTGGTATCTCTGGCGGTCGTGTGGAGGAGTGTTCATGGTCACGGAATCGGTGACTGTACCACGAATATCAAGAACCATATATACGACCCCGGTACTTGGGGTCAAGACAAGCAGGTGGGGAGGGGGTTAGTCAGAGCTTCAGCTCGTGTCTCTATCTAGTATGACCTTGTGACGGGTGGTGTGTGTGTGTGTCACGCGTGACCTGTCACCCAGGAGGTGTGACATGCTCGAGTGTGTGGTGTGGTACCGCTCGCTCGTGGAGGTCGGGCCAGGGTGCCCGTGTCCCTTATGCAGACGTAGATACGGGCAGCAGGAACTCCTCAGGACGTAATGGGTATATATAGCGTGTCCTTCGGCTTACTGAGGGACGGGAGGTGATGCACTTATCCCCTGCTTTATTACCTTGCCACTTGTGGATTATTTTTACGTGTGACCCAACAAGAACAACCGAGATACCAGAGACCTAAGAACACAACACTGGCTCTTGTATTTATATATGTGATCTAAGAAGAACAAACACTACAAACACTGGACTCTTGTCTTTGTTTATGTGTGTGGAACATGATAACAAACTCCTGTAAACAAAATTCGAATCCTATTCATATGTGTGATTTAAGAGTAATCTCCAGGACTTAAGATCAGTGATCAGAAGAGAAGAACAAATTCTTGTATTCATAGATGCGATTTGCCAAAAACAAGGACAGATTCCTGCGTTTGTTTTATTTGTATATGTGACTTACGTAGAGCATACATCAGAACTGTACAAGAACAGCAGAACAAACACCACAACACAGGAAAAGACTTCTGTATTTATTTGAGTAGCCCCGTCAGAACAAACACAATAACAGAAGCACTGTACTTGTGTGACAACAAATAACACACACCAGAGCACAAAAAACGACAATCATGTATTCATATGTATGACTGATGACCCACCAGAGAATGCGAGGACAGACTCACGTATGTATAGTATACACTTGATATCGTATACCTAGGTCATTGCGTTCAGTCATTGATGATGAAGTCGAGTGACTTGCCCTGGCTGACCCCAGGCAACAGACTGTCGGGGTCGGATATCCTGCGCCAGTGTGATCTGCGCAGGTGAGCCACGCATGCGCGACATACAAGAAAATCGTACCCGAACGAAATTTTCCCCTCTTGTAATATGAGGAAAACGTGATATCAGTCTGTTTATTTAGTCATTTATTGAGTTTTTACCTCCATGCACATTAATTCTTTCCATTTTTTATCGAGAATTGAATGTGGTTTATATTTTTTCCCCCTAATATGTAACGTGGAATATATTACTGAGTTTCCGGCTGGATTGCTGGGCTGTTATGCTAATTTCTTAATTTCACTCAACGTGTGACAGTTTGGCTTGTTTTCACGACCACTGATGAAGTGAAGACGTCTCTTATATGCATGTTACCTTCACAGTTACATAGCACTATTATGATTCGCATAATGATAATAATTATTAATAGATAATAGTAATTAATGCCAGATTTTTATCCGGTCGTTTTCTTGGGGACAACTTGATATGTGGTAAGTGGCGGAGGGAAAATGATCGGGTTTCCACGTTCGTCATATACAACATGTTTACATACTGTTCTTGTAACCGTCTCCCGGTCTCATTTATTTCGGTCTCGTAGATAGATAGATGGACACTAACGCCATTGCTCCAGTCTATTATTATTATTATTATTATTATTATTATTATTATTATTTTCGTGTGTCTGATAATAACTTGATTTCTGCCAGATTGATTTCCTTAAGACTTGGCTAGTGTGTGTTTTTTACGTAGAAGAGAGAGAAGGGTCCTATTGATTTTTTTGAGGTCAGGGGTCAAGGTCATTGCCATATGTACAACACACTTTGTATATTCGAACGTCAAAAGGAAAACCAGAGAAAGGTCCGGAGAGGGACCCAAAAACTCCCCCTTCAGGACCCCTTCTCTCTCAGGCCATACAGTAAGTGAGACTGAAGTACAGGAGAGCGTACGTATTACAGTAGCAGTCGACTCAGAATTCCAGCCACGGATACAGCGTCATCCTGACCGCCCGTACTTTGTTAATGGCGTACATGTTTGTTACTAAGGTTTTATCCTGGAGAATTGAGTCACATCCTCATGGGTCCATTGTGTCCCATCCTCAGTCACCAGGGCCCATGACGCTGGCCAGCGGACCTGGACGTGAGTTTGTATGTATGTGAGCGCATGCGAGGTGGGAGGGTGCGGGGATGGCGTGTTATATAGGGATTGTCCTCGATATAGCCGTGGGTGAGGGAGGGAATTATGGTACTCATAAGGACGTCTTGGTTGTAGTGAGGCTGTTGATGTAGGAGGATGTTCGCCAGGGTTGTGATGCTTAGGAAGGGTGTTTGGTGTTAGGGCTGTGCGTGGGTGGTTGTGTGTTGGCGGCCATCTTAGTTTCTAGAGGGTCTGGGTTGTGGGTGAAGGTGTTGTGATGTGTTGTATTGGTTGTGTATTTGTTTGAGGTGGACGGTCCTCTGTCGCGTGCGAAGGTTGATGTGATTGTTGGAGTGATGAAGATTGAGCACGACGGTACGACCCTTGAGCACGACGGTACGACCCTTGAGCACGACGGTATGACCCTTGAGCACGACGGTACGACCCTTGAGCACGACGGTACGACCCTTGAGCACGACGGTACGACCCTTGAGCACGACGGTATGACCCTTGAGCACGACGGTACGACCCTTGAGCACTGCTCTACGACTCTTGGTTATGATGCCTTGGCACCTTTGACCTGACCTTCTAGGATGAAGTCGAAGGTCAGGCTGTCATGCCCAGGGGTCTTCCCTTTGTATTCAAGGGTCGTACTTACCGTGCCTTACTGCAAGGGTGAAGTGGCATTACCTTTCGGAGGACGTGGGGGGGGAGGACGCCCCTCGGGGAACAGGATGCTGGCCGACCCCGAGCAGCAGCAGCAGCAGCCTTGGCCGAGAAGGTCGTGGGCGGGTGTGGGTCGCTGGCTTAAGCCTTCCGTTCTTCCAGAACCTTATCTTCGTGACCTTTCGCGTGTGGCGGGGCGGGCAGGAAAGCAGGCGGCAGCGGGAGGAGCTTGATGACGAGAAGAGCTCCTTGGGGGGTACATGGCAGCACCTGGGGGACCTGACTGTTGCTTTGTGGTAACAGGGTTCGACCCGCCCGACATGTGGGTCAGGAGTGAGTCATTTGGCTGGCCGGGGACAGGACGCGGTTGCTGGTCACTTTACCATGAGAGAGAGAGAGAGAGAGAGAGAGAGAGAGAGAGAGAGAGAGAGAGCACCGGTCGCCCCTTCAGGGAGGTGCTCAGGTTGAATGCTTGGATGTAGTTGGTGAGGTTCTTGTTTTAGGTTGATTATATATGATTTTCAGTGTGCATATGTATTTTTTAGTGAGTGTATGCTTTTTGAAAAAAATTCTGCGCAGTGGCACTAATAATGATAGTAATTCATTAACTCTTGTTTGAATCTGCCACAAAGAAAGACTAAAAATAGACAGGTGAAATACCTTCGTCAGAAACAATAGGGCCTTAGAAGAGTTGAGACTTAGGGACGGGAGTACAAACGTTGCTTACGCATATCCTGTGATGCAGATGAATATATAATTTACTTGCTGGTGATTTTCACTGTGGTTGGGTTAGGGCTACTCTGACAGCGATATCGCACGGGTTCATTGTTGATGTGGTGTCGAACTGCGACACGGGGAAGAAGGATCCCAGTTGTCAAGGGATGATGGTGGCGAGGAGGGTGCAGTGGCTCCCCAAATTATCGTCTGGGGTCCAGTTGATGGTTGGAGAGAGCGCTTCTTGACAGGTGGTATAGAAGGGACCGAAGATGATCTTGTAGGGGCATTGCCTGCACCTGTACCCGTGGCGTGTGTTGTGTGGTGGTTGAGGATGAGAACCAGGCGATGACGACGCAGGAGTGTCATGTAACAGGTCGTCAGTTTGGGACGCTTTGAGTCGAAATAACTTGACGAAGAATGTAGAGGCGATGGATAAGCTGGAGGATTTGACTATGGTACCGACGTGTTCCTTCCAGCTGTTAGTTTATCGTCTAGAATGACACGGAGGAGAAGCCGTCGTGAACTGACCCACCGCCTGGCTGGATGTGACGAGGGCCTAGTCGCCTAGTGAGACAGAGGCGAGGCCAATGTACATAACCACGGCCTTGGGTTTGGTTGACGGTGACGTGGTTGGCGGTGGTCCAGTTCTGTGGGCCTTTGAGGATGTTCTAGATAGCCAGGTAGCCCAGTCAGGAGCTGTTGTGAGTGATGATGATATCATGCTTAGGGTCGCAGACGTGCGTCCTCCAGAACATGTGTATGTTTTGTGTGAGCGTGTCTCTGTGGGTAACCCATGCAGACTGCGTTATGATCGCTCGAGCATGTCGGTCGGTATGTTATGTCGGTAATTTCTCGTACATTGGTGTCGGCCGAGACTTGGGTCGTAGATTAATAGTCTCTTACGTCTCCATGATCCAGATTTGGGGTGTGGCAGCCTGTGCACATTGATCCCCGACCCAAAATGACGTTCCTCTTTTTGTATCTCTTGTTTATGGGAATTATGAGTAAAGTTTTGCTCACAATGTTAATGAAATTGTTTAAAAATTCGCATTTAGATGAGTACTCTGTCCTGGATAGGGTCCAGTTTTATTAAACATTTCCAAATAGAATTCATTTCTCTTTTCTAAAGTAAGATTTAAAAAGGATCAACGTGTTGCGTTGTGTTTGGCTAAATGGCATTATAGCAACAGGTGTGGTGTAGATCTGATATTTATGTGTTGATGTCACTGAGACATTTCCACGTTAACAAATTTATCTTTTGGTTGGTCGACCGCAGTCGTGTACGTGAGTAATGTTTGGTGTACTTATATCTCGTGAGTTCGACTTTACCTCTTGAGTACGACGTTCTTCATTTCTTGATCGCGACGACTGAACACTTTGAATTCATCGATTCAACTTCCTCACTGCTGTATCTTAACCCCCTGGAAAAGGGCTACTTTTAAGTCCACGAGTATGGTTTACCCCCTTCGCTAATGTGGCGTAAATCCCTTGAGTAAGGGGATTAAATCCCTTCCATACGACAGCTGAACTACCTTGAGTTAGACAGTTTAACGCCCTCGACCTGACCCATGAGAGTACGATGATACCCTCTTGTTACGACTACTCAATCCCCGGAGTAAGAATTACTTCCTTGAGTACAACAACTTTAACCACTTTTGCACGACGACTTTATCGCCTGAAAACGACCGACTTCACACATCGAGTGCGACGACAGTCCGTTAAGTACGATACCGTCAGTACTCGTATTCAAGAGTCTTAAGTCTCGATCTCTAAGGTCGATTCGCCGTCGTACTCAAGGGGTCGAGCGGTCGTTATCAAGGGGTTACGTTAGTGCTATATCCCAGGAGAGGGAAGGGCGAACAGATTCAGGAAGCCTCGCCCCTGGCAGTGTTGCGTGCAGTGGCGATCACCTCAACACAACACACGAAACACAAAAGATGTAATTCAACACTTCCCCTCCCCCCCTTCCCCCTAACCTCCACAACTAATGAAGGTTCAGGCAACTCTCTCTCTCTCTCTCTCTCTCTCTCTCTCTCTCTCTCTCTCTCTCTCTCTCTCTCTCTCTCTCTCTCTCTCTCTCTCCCCAGCTGATGAAGTAGATATTACTGTGTCACAAGCAGCCGTCCGCTGACCATTAAATGTCTAATTAACTTGACGGGGGAGAGAGAGAGAGAGAGAGAGAGAGAGAGAGAGAGAGAGAGAGAGAGAGAGAGAGAGAGAGAGAGAGAGAGAGAAAGAGATAGATAGATAGATAGAGAGAGAGAGAGAGAGAGAGAGAGAGAGAGAGAGAGAGAGAGAGAGAGAGAGAGAGATCCCCACGTGGCAGAACTATGCCACTCCTCCTCCTTTCCTGCCTGCACTTCGGTCAAGGTTTATATGCTTCCTTGTTTAGCTTACCGCCCATACGGTCCCTCTCAGGTTTGGTTGTCCTTATCGTAAAGATTTCGTCTGTGATCAGTGAGGCTGTTTGAGGCAGCAGCTCGCTGACCATCGTCATGGCTTCTGTCTAGCTTGTCCAGTATATTGATGTAGGCAGTGTGTTTATTCAGCTTTTCTTCGTACAAATTGGTTAGTAGTAGTAGTAGTAGTAGTAGTAGTGTAGTAGTAGTAGTACTTTGAGGCAGTAAGTTGTCAAGTCCTGGACCTGGAGGCATTTATTTCTGAGCCTCTTATTAATGTTGTTTCTGCAGAGAATTATTTCCAATCTTGACCACGTGGATGCGTCCCATGGGTATGAAGACACGACCATTGACCTGGTCAGGTCACCACACCCAGGCAGGGACCACACCGCTCTGTACTTCAGGGCTTGGCCACTGGTTTTATATATATATATATATGTATATATATATATATATATATATATATATATATATATATATATATATATATATATATATATATATATATAATAGGTAAAGGTGATATTACACAACTGTAATTTAATCTGAGGAGTAAAAAAAAACTGAGGTATCTTATCTCAGTTGGTGATTCCCCGCTTACCATCTTATCCTGCGTGAGAGGAGGTTGATGATAAACGTATTCATGTGTTCGTTCATCGTAAGGACATCAGACCTAAATTTAGTGTCTTATACCAACTTGTCAGTTACTGTGATGTGTCGTCATGACTCGCCGCTCACTGTGATGGTCTTTCATTTCGCCATTTCCCCGCAAACAGAGGAATTAGAACGTGTCGCCGTGTAGTATCGTTTTCAAAGCATCCGCTGAGCATCTTTTTGAGAATGGTTTTCCCTTGAGCGTCTTTCGAAAGTGCATTTCCGTCGGATCATCGCGTGTGAACGTGTCTGGTCCCAGTGGACGCTGGCTTCCCTCACGACATATCCTTCTTCTTCAGCCTCTCTCACAACCAGTGTTCATTTACTCTAGCCATGATTATAGCTTTTAATAGCATTTCCCGCGTTAGCGAGGTAGCGTCAAAAACAGAGAACTGAGCCTTAAAGGGAAACCGCTCTCTTGGCCCCCTTCTCTGCTCCCCTTTTGGAAAATTAAAAAAAAGAAAAAAACCAGAGGGAAGGATTTCTAGCCCCGCTCCCTCCCCTTTCATTCGCCTTCTACGACACACAGGGAATACGTGGGAAGTATTCTTTCTCCCCTATCCCCAGGGATGATATATATATATATATATATATATATATATATATATATATATATATATATATATATAAGATCCTCTCAGCACCTCTCTACAAAAATTCCTGCAGTCCAAGCTGCGCTACATCCAACTACAGGGAGATGCAGACTTCTTTGGAATTAGAAGTGCTTCGATGAGACTCAGTTCCTTGTGATACACGACAGCGAGTGAATGAATGAATGTGAGCAAATAAGGCCGTTCTTCGTCTCCTCCTAGTGCTACCTCGCTAACGCGGGAAACGGCGAGCAGGTATGAAAAAAGTTATTATTATTATCATTGTTGTTGTTTTTGTTGTTAGTGTGTGTGAGTAGTTGTTAGATAAGGTGTGATGTTCGTCCTGCGCTGCACACGTAACCTACACTGTTTTAGTTCATCCTGGAAGACTGTATCTTATTTCTGGACACCTTCCGTGGCTGAACAGTGGCGTTGATCACTTGCTCAGCAGCCACAGCGACAGGTCGTCCGTGTCAGCGCCATTTATTGCTGTTTGAAGGTAATGGCGCACTGTCTCTTTAAAGTCAACTTATGAGGATCATTCTAAAGATATATGGAAGCTGTTTGTGTGTGTGTCTCTGGAGAAACTTCTTAATGAAGTAAGAGGAACTACATCATAGAACAATGAACGTCCAAAACAGAACATATAAATGAATCTTAAACGTGTGTGTGGGTGTGTGTGTGTGTGTGGAAGGAATCTGTAAACATATTATTTCTAAGTTTGTGAAGTTCGTTCATGATTTAGAAATCGTCCAACTACCAGATTTAATTATTATTATTGTTATTATTATTATTATTATTATTATTATTATTATTATTATTATTGTAATTATTATTGTGATTATTATCATTATTATCATTATTATCATTATCATTATTATTATTATCACAGATCTGTCTGTTGGTCGCTGCCTTGATGAGGGAGACGTAAGGCACATGAGAGTTGAGATTTTTGTCTGTTTGTAACCCACTCATAACTACGGCACGACCCAAGATACCCCGTGGCTCGTACCCTCCTGCTCAACCGCCCACGGGTCAAGATGGCCTGAGGAAATGGAGCCAGATGGGAGGGAGGTACAGGGGAGGTAGCCAGAGGGGAGAGGGTCACTGGGGAGATAGCCAGACGTCAAAGGGTCACTGGGATGATAGCCAGAGGGGAGAAGGTCACAGGGGAGATAGCCAGAAGGGAGAGAGAGAGAGAGAGAGAGAGAGAGAGAGAGAGAGGCAAGGGTCACAGGGAAGTGTGTTGGTGTCACTCTAGGGCATAAGTGGGTGGAATCGTCCAGGTATGAGTGTGGCACTGTGCCAAACTTGTGCTCCTCGTCATGTAGTGCTTGGTGACTGTGGCTCTTCCCCCACGCCCACGGCCCGCCCACACCCCCTGGCACTCAGAGAACCAACCACGGACAGGTCCTTCGCTCTGCTGCACTTGGGTACGGCTGGTGTGTTTGTGTGTGTGTGTGTGTGTGTGTGTGTGTGTGTGTTGTATCCGGAACACGTACGACCCTTGGGTGTGATGAGGTAATCACTGACCTGACCCGTAAAGGTTAGAGAAGCTGCATCATTGTTTACGTCTGTCCCGTGGTAGGGTACGCAGCAGGTTGTCTTTGTCTTTCAAACCAGAGGACCTTGGTTCGAGGCCCCCGTGCGGGTAGCTTACTCTACATGACAGTGTCTCCAGTTTTGTCCGTCCGGCCAGATGGCGGGAGTCTTACCATATCCTGCAACATCGACTTGGGTCATAACTTGAAACTTCCAAGGTCTTTAACTCGTGAAATTTTATCCCGTGGTGTCCGAGCACGTACTGAACTGAGTGGCTGTATAAGACGCCATGTCTGTAGCTGGGCTGGGTTACCCCATTGATTGAGAGGATTGATGTAGAAGTGATCATGATTAATGAATTCAAGGAGATGCCACTCCCTGGCCGCAGGACTTGCTGTAGATGTCTTTTGATATTTTCCCATACAACATTTTCAGCCGTTATTGCATCACTACCATTAACTGTGTTGTCCTTGAGACAACACAAGTGTTCCTGGAAACACTGTTCTTGTTACTCGTACAGGTCTTCATCAAGAACAGGCAAATGTATTTACTTTCTACGTGTTTGCCTTACCCGATGTTGATCATAAAGGTAGCGTGAGCAACAGAAGATTAATCCTTGAAGGGAATATGTTACTTGAATGCTTATAATTCTATGGTGTTTCGTGTTGGTCACCATATACGTTTTATCTCGTACTTGTTCATGTATTATTATTTTTCCCCCAGAGATAATCTCAAGCTTATTTTACTGTGCTGGTTGAGGATGGACTCAGAGGGTGTGTGTGTATGTGTGTGTGTGTGTGTGTGTGTGTGTGTGTGTGTGTGTGTGTGTGTGTGTAAAACATATACATATATAAGTTAAGGAAAATAGGAAGAGTTGATTTAAGTCCAGCGTATGTTTTGAGGGTCTGCTGAGGGCATTAGGTGTTGAGTGTGGAGGTGGATCTCACATGTCCCTGACCAATGCCTCTGGATTGAATAGCAATCACATAATGTGACTGCATAAGTAGCACATGAGTGTGTATGTATACATAGTGACTTCATCACCTCACTCACGTCGTGAAGGTACCACGTATGTGAGATGAGTGTAGTGTATGATTGTGTTTGGAGTACCTCGCTGGATTGTGGAAGGTACACAGCAGAGTAGCGAATCAGAGGAGCATGATGTGGTTGCCTCCCGTTGGAGATGAGACCTTTCTGTTTCCTGCTGGAAGGATCTGGAGCAAATGATTGAGTTGACGACTCTCACCACCACCCAACACACTTGTCCTCTTTCTTATTCGTCAGAACTCTCCCAGGAAGTATACATCATCTCCGGTCACCTATTAGTAACCCTGTTTGTTCACCTTTCTGATGATGATTCCACCTCGCGTAACCTCTCCCCAGCACTCCAGTACTCTTTCTCGCACCGAACAAATGTCTTTCCTCAGTTCGCACTCTTGCAGCATCTCAAGACTCGGGAAGCAGTAGTCACCTGGTTATACTCAGTGGAGTGAAGACGCAATATATCTCCTCAGTGTCATTCGTATTTCCCAAGATCATCATCTAAACGCCATGATTTAACCGTGTAATAACATAACGTGCTGGGGAGGATCATGTCCTCCACTCTGTTCTGGAAGCCCCACGTAATCCACATCACCAAGTCTGCTTCTCAAACGTGGCGGTGCTGTATAATTACACAGGGTGTATTCGAGGTGTCCAGGGTGTGTTACAGGTGTCCAGGGTGTACCACAAGTGTTCAGGGTAACTTGGGAGGTCAGCGATGTTGGAAAGAACCCCTGACCTCTCTCTCTCTCTCTCTCTCTCTCTCTCTCTCTCTCTCTCTCTCTCTCTCTCTCTCTCTCTCTCTCTCTCTCTCTCTCTCTCTCTCTCTTGAACCAGTGGAGGAGGACATGAGGTACTGGACTGACGATAGCAAGTGTGTTCAAGGTTGACCTAACCTGTATGGTTGTTGTAGGGAAGCTTGGTGACTGTGTGACGCCCAGTTTGTGCTGCCCAAGGAAGAGGAGGAGGGAGTTCTACACCCGTGGTGGCCCCCTGTATCTTGAACATTTGCTACCGTCATGCATCTTGTTAGATTTATGTATGCTGTCTGCCTTAACCATGTCCCCAGTCATTCTTTGTGTGTGTGTGTGTGTGTGTGTGTGTGTGTGTGTGTGTGTGTGTGTTACGTTTCAGATGGTATAGTCTGGAGTAGAATGATAGGCTTAGAGGGATTTTCTGTCGTTCCTTGTAATTAGTTAAAACCTCTTGAGTGAGACGGTTTGCAAAGTTTTTTTTCTTTTTCTTTTTTGACGGCCTGGCCTTTTGACCTGCCCAGATAAGGGCTAGGCCAAAGGTCAGGCGGCCGTCGTAATCCAAATGTTGCAGCATCGTTTATAAGGTGAGGAGAGACGAGCGTGTCACGCAAGAACCCACCAGCAGAGTTAGAGGTGTCAAGGTCCTCGTCGAATACCCCCCCCCCCCCCCCCCCCCCCCCCCCCCCCCCCATGAACCCCGTGACCCATTTGTCTGGGTACAGCTCTTCCTCGGCCCCTGGGGGAAGGGGGGGGATGGTAGTAGTCTAGTTCGTGTCATTCATGCCTGTCACTTTGTTCTGGCTGGGATGATAGTTTGAGGTGTGGGTTGTGGGGAGGTGTTGGACGACGGGATGACCTTGGTGAGTGACAGCTACGGTGTAGAGAGACAGACAGACAGACAAAGGATGATACAGAAACACGTTACACGCACGTGGGCATCCATGATGTGTTGGTTAGCGTCGCAGACCACATGAGTCACGCACGTGTCCGCCCTAGTTCGAATCCTAGGTTTCGGCAGTCGACCCACAGGCATTACCAATTGTTCAGCTTCCCTTTGTGGAGGGTCGATGAATGGGATTACCTGTGTGTGAAGAGACATAGGAGTAAAGACAAGGTACGTATACTGTATACAAGGTTAAGAGACGGGGCAACACAAGTGTAAAACTCTCCTCCCACAACTCACAAGTAGTAACCACAAGCCTCACCCCTGGCACCATTGCTGGCCTTAATCCAGATAAATGACTTACCAGACGGACTACATGTGACCACGGATGATGCCGTGGTCATGAGGGAAGTGAAGAACGATCAGGAGTGCATGAACCTACAAGGGAACCTAGACAAACTCCAAAGTTGGCCTGATACAATGTTGGATGAAATTCAACCTGACCACATGTAAAGTAATGAGGATGGGATACACTAACAAGAGGCTTCGATATGAATATTATCGAACAGGAAATATGATGAAGGAATCTGTGTATGTTTGAGTATCTGCTGGCAAATATTAGAGTCGCATTCAAAAACATCTGAAGGGAAATGATTGATAATAGTCTTTTCGCATCCTGTACTAACCCAGGACTAGAATATGCCTCCCAAGTTTGGTCACTTTCTGCTAGACAAGGTGCAGAGAAGGGCAACAAATATATTTCCCAGATTAGTAAAGGGCAAATAGTTTTACGACAGATGCAAACATGAGCTGCCAGAGACCGTAACGTGGAATCAATCAAGAATCTTAATAGACGGGAGGTCAAGTTGTATTTATATAGTTGTGAAATAGTGGATGAATGAATTAAACCAAATAATGAAAGTTGTTCATCATACCAGCATACAGAAGTTTGAAAAGAAAATTGATAGAAGAAGAAGGTTCAAGAGATGATGCCCCCCCCGAGAGTGTAGAACTCCCTCCTCCTACCGTACACATCGATGATTTAAGACAGTTACACTTATGCAAATAGTTACACATATGCAAATGCGGTGTCGTCATTACTATTCATATCACTGATAGGATTGTTAGTGATGGTTATCAGTGACCTTACCATATCTGATTAGCCCGGCCAAGTCATGCTGTGAATAGCATGTTACAAAATTTCATTTATTTTATTTTTTCATCTAGATAACTGGCTTTCATCAAACTATCAGATATTTACAGGATAAAACAAGGGAAGTCGCTCCCTGGTACCATATTGTGTAAACCTCTTGAGCAAGACGTTACGACCCTTGAGCAAGACGGTACGACCCTTGAGCACGACGGTGCGACCCTTGAGCACGACGGTACGACCCTTGAGCACGACGTTACAACACTTGAGCAAAACGGTAGACGGTATGACCCTTGAGCACGACAGTATGACCCTTGAGCACGACGGTACGACCGTTGAGCACGAAGGTTACGACACTTGAGCAAGACGGTACGACCCTTGAGCACGACGGTACGAATCCGAGGTACTAATGTCGTGGTCTATGCCCAGAAAATCATAGTTATTGATGTAGTCTTTCTACATAGGAGATAAACATCATGATTCCGTATTGCAACACCTCCAGCGTTCTCCTCCTGCATTATCAAGAGCAGTTTATTAGCGACAGCATTTTACGATGTTCAGTAAAATCACTTTTACATTATGTAAGTAAAGATAAGAGTGGAATCAGTAATGTCATATCTCGCTTGATGGGTCGGTCATGTGTGGAGTTACTTTATCTTTTATAAGAGAAATTATACATACATATATATATATATATATATATATATATATATATATATATATATATATATATATATATATATATGGGGAGTACGTTCTCTTGAAAGACCTTTTCACCCCTAGGGAGTTCACTGGAAGTCGCGCAGCGTACAAGCTAGAGAAGTTCTCGGAACCTTGTGGGGCCTGGATGTGGAAAGGGAGCTGTGGTTTCGGTGCATTACACATGACAGCTAGAGACTGAGTGTGAGTGTATGTATACGTTGAAATGTATAGGTATGTATATGTGCGTGTGTGGACGTGTATGTATATACATGTGTATGTGGGTGAGTTTGGCCATTCTTTCGTGTGTTTCCTTGTGCTACCTCGCTAACGCGGGAGACAGCGACAAAGTATAAAGTGAAAAATAGATGATATATATATATATATATATATATATATATATATATATATATATATATATATATATATATATATTACCCTCTTTTGTGACTCAGGGCCCTCTTCTGTGGGACTCCCGCATTGCTTAGGAAGCCAGCCACGTCCAGCGGACAGGACGACAGGTCAGTAAGTGTAGTGATGGTGGTATGTGCAGGTCTCTGTAGGATGGTGAGTGGAGGACAAAATGTTGTTCATGATGGGCTTGTCGAGTCATTACAGGATGTGTACTTGTAAGAATCGTGTTTGTTAGGGAGGGAGTAAGTGTAGACTGCTGAAGTGTGAAGCAATGATAAACTTTTTGGTTCCATTTAAGGGTTGGTGTTTGGGTATGAAGTGGTCTGGGTGGGAGAGGTGTAGTGAGGTTGCAAAAAACACTGAGCATGGAGCCTGCTGGGGTGAGATGTCATTTGGAAATTCTCATATTTCGTATTACAGATGTTGTATGAATGGTGTTATTAAGGCAGCCGATGGTTGTTCTGAGTGGCTTGTTTGGTGTGTTTAGCAGTTTGTATTTTATTGACAGGGCAGATGACCCCAGAAGGTGAGGCTTAGTTTAGGGTGGAGCAAATGAGGTATCTGCGGAGGACACTAAGGGTCCCTCTTCCTGCTCCTAAACCGGTGGCGGTAAGTGCTGTGTGAGGGGCTTTAGTGTGTGTATAACCTTATTGTTAATGTCATGGTGGTGGGATTTTGATGGGTGGGATTGGTTGACGGTTCTGGGATGAGGGAGAATTTCAGTCGTATTCATGTCTCTCAGTGGGTGTGAGGGATTTCTCTCTGGTTACAGACGTTTTATTTTGAGTGAGCTAATGATCAGTTTGTGTGATGTGTTTACTTGTTTGTTGTTTGCTTGAGTACTGCCTGGGTGCTTTGATGTGACTGTGAGGTCGTTTGCATAGGATGGTTTGCCGGACGCGTCGGGAACTTGTGTGGAGAGGGTCGCTGTGAGAACTGCTTCCGAGGGTACGCCATCATAGTGCTTCAGCATTATGGAGATGAAGCCTTTGTGAAGAACTCCGGCACGGCTGGCGTGGCGGCCGCGAATGAAGGCGGCAAACATTTGTTTTCGTCACCTTTGGTTGAGGATGGTGTCCAGTATCATCCGTGTGAGGATGTGTCGAATGCGCTGCTGACATCAGTCGCCACTAGGGTTGTGAGGGAGGATGTATTGCTGTGTGGTTCGTTGAGGCCATTCATGATGCGTAGTGTGGTCGTGTTGTGACTTGAGTGTGAAGCCATAATGTGTGGAGGAGAGTAGGATAGATAGATAGATAGATTGATAGATTGATAGATACATGAATATAAATAATATTGCTGATTCAGTCAGTCTCCAGGTAGACATCTGGTGCAGCTGTGCACCTGCAATGATATCACCAGTATGTTTACGTTACCTTGTGTGTGTGTGTGTGCCTAACATATTCGCTCCCTCGTTTTGTGGCTGATGTTCATTAGATTCGTTTCTTAACGTAGGTACAGCAGAAAGGTTTCTGCTCGTATTTGCATGCGCGAGTATAAGGCTTTTGTGGAGAAGTGTGGGTATAAACTGTGAAGGACAGTACGCAGAACAAAGGCGCGACCCACCACATAATGGGAAGGGGGTTTGACTCACCACTGACAACACCTGCGCTACCCTGGTGCTCCACCTGTCAACCTACCGTGGTGACCCAGGTATGGTGGCGATCCTGGTACCGTGGTGACCCAGGTATGGTGGCGATCCTGGTACCGTGGTGACCCAGGTATGGTGGCGATCCTGGTACCGTGGTGACCCAGGTATGGTGGCGACCCCTATACCATGGTGACCCACGTATGTTGGCGACCGTGGTACTGTGGTGACCCAGGTATGCTGGCGACCGTGGTACTGTTGTGACCCAGGTATGGTGGCGACCCTGGTACCGTGGTGACCCAGGTATGGTGGCGACCCTGGTACTGTAGTGACCCTGGTAATGTGGCGACCTTATTTTACTGCCCCTGGTGTTGTGGTGACCCTAATATTTGGTTTAATGAAAAGGTCAGAGGCTCCACAGCCTTGGCCTCACTGATCTCCCCCACGTGTTTATAGCGTAGAACAGACAGACAATAATGGAAGTTCATAAAGCATGTTGCTGGTGATGTACCGGTCCTGTATAGTGGTCGCCTACATATGCAAGCATGCATATCGTTAACCATACACGTAGTTACTGAGGGAAAGGAGAACGTATGTACACACACAAACACACTCACACACACACACGCGCGCGCGCGCGCGCAACGTCATCGTAGTGCAAACAGCGGAAGCAGAGGTGGGCCGTCATGGCACGTCAGTAGACACAAATAACTGTGACAGCCGACGTAAGGCAGCCACTACACGTACATGTGTACACCAGTAGAGGTGATGCAGGAATGGTGATAATGCGTCGAAGAGAAAGGATCGCAGTCTTCCTGGGATGACATAGTGCCTCGTTCGCACTGTGGATACGTTTGTCGTATGATCTTGTCTTTTCCTGATAAAACTGTGGCGTAACGTGGCCCAGTATGGTTTGTGGAAGGCCATTTAAGATCGTTCATGTATACAAACGTAAACCTCACCGTATCGTGTGAACTCGCCCCTGGCAGGGTGAGGGTATTGTAGACCAGCAGCCCTGGCTACCGCTGTACTCATCATCTGTTCAGAGGAAGAACCTGACGCAGAGGTATCGTCCCCAGAGAGTGTGTGATCAGTGTTGACACAAGTCTCCAGCACGCAAACGAGGAAATGGTTTCCAAGAAATTGCCGGCCAGTTGCGCTGACGTGAGTTGTGGGGAAGATATTTGTGTAAGGGCGAGGCTCCGTCAGCCAGACAGACAGCGGCCAGCCTCAGACAGAGCCCTGACAATCTGCATAACGACACACACAACTCACGGTTGAAGGTGTATGATGAGAATGTGATGTGCCGTTATATGCAGATGGAAAGGATCTACGTAACGTAGGAGAGTAAGGTGTTGGTGTTAGGGTTTTTTTTTGGGGGGGTGGGGTCTCATCATTGATCGCTGTAGTGTCCGGAGACCTTATCATTGATCGCCATAGTGTTGGGACAGGTCCCGTCAGTGGTCGCCATAGTGATGGAAGATCCCATCATTGATCGCCAGCAATGTTGGGAGGTTGCGTCATTGGTCGCCACGTCGGTATTATAACGAGATCATGACAGCCAGGAAGGACACACGATGATGATGATGATGATGATGATGATGGCGTTTGCAACGACTTACAAAGAAGGCATTGTAATGATTAGGGGGGAGGGGAATGGGGGTAGAGGTACATGATAGACTCCCTGTGAGTATAATAATCGACTCATTAGGACGCTGTTCTCTTCAGTCTCCCGTTGAGCAAATCAAAGGAACAGTTGACCCGTTGGGATACAATCCCTGCGTTGATGTTTGAGGCCGTAATCCCCCCAGTGGAGTGTGATTGCTGCTCCCCTCCTCCACCCTCTCCCCCCCTATCTCTCTCTCTCTTTCTCTCTCTCTCTCTCTCTCTCTCTCTCTCTCATTACATGACGACACCAGAATCAACACAGCGGTCGTATCGACTTGAAGGCAAATGAATGTGTTGTGATTAGGTTTTCCTAGTGGGATGCTGAAGATGTTTAATGGCGGGCGGGGTTCGAACTACAACCGAGGGCCTGTCACGGGCCCCCTTGTGATGATCACACGGGCCAACCTCCTGTTGACTGGTGAAGATGCGGCGAGCCTGTAAACCGGGAGGAAGCAAGAGCCAGTGTTAGCACTAGCCAGAGCACTTGCTCACTCCCGAATGCAATATTGTTGTGTGTAGACGTCGCTGTGTAGTGGGAGGGAAACTCTCTCTCTCTCTCTCTCTCTCTCTCTCTCTCTCTCTCTCTCTCTCTCTCTCTCTCTCTCTCTCTCTCCATATCAGTGTTTGTTTACACAAGGATACCAGTGAGCGTTGGTAAACACGTCTCGACTGGGAGTCTCTTGTGTCCTGATGGATGGCCAAACACGTGCCCTTGGTTTTAGTGTGTAGAGAAGCACACTTTAAGCCTCGCCAATGTTCCCTTCTGCGGTCTTGTTCGCCAAAATTAATACCTCTAGACACGGCTCAGACTATTGCAGTTTGATGATGATTTTTATGATGATTGTGGATATGTATGTGTGTGTGTGTCTGTGTCTGTGTGTCACTACTTATTTGTGCTGTACGGGGAGTTTACCACTCGTTCAACCCCATCTCCCAAATATTCTCTTCCATCATACAACTACTTAAATTTATGCATGCTGTCAGCATTAACCATGTCTTCAGTTATCTCATTCCCTTCACCCACCAACTCTTACACAGTAAAAAGTATTTCTTTACATGTTATTTGACACGTTTATTGCTTTGATTCCGTGTCATGTCCTCTGGTTGCGCTGTCCCAACATATCTCGGAAGTGTTTGCTGTCTGCGTCATTAGTTTGCTTGAAATGCATAAAGGTTTTGATCAAGTGTGTGTGTGTGTGTGTCAGTCCATACTTCACACATGTTCCCGTCGTTTTAATCGGTCATATGTCCACTGATTCGAAAACTCTGAAAATACATGACGTTAGTAGTCTTCAAAAGGGTTTTGACATTTTTAACGATTCACTCATATTTTTGAGGCCTCTCGAGTTAAATGGTTACGAGGAAAGCAATTGTAGAATTAACTCGAGCCCTGGCCTTCGTATTCTAAGTATTTTTGTAACTAGGAAACAGTTTCTATTCTTTAGCCTATGACTGTTTATCCTGTGGCGCGGGAGACCCATATTCATCGTGTTTTCTTCATTAGAATCCCAGGAAAGGTTAGGCTGAGCATTGCCTTGTACACGCGTATTTCAGGAATGCCCTTGTCCATCCCTCACATGGTAGATGTGTGTGTGTGTGTGTGTGTATCCCTGCGACCTTACTGACTGGGCCACTTGTCACCTCACCTACCCTGGACGACCCTGAACTCGATGTTAGGGCCGTTTGTCACTCGACCTCACAGTAGTACGGTGACCTGTGGCGAAAAAGGTTTGTTAGACGGGCTCTACAGGTGGAGCTTGAGAGGTACGCCCACACCTCCGTCGGGTGGGTGTTGAGGGCACGACCACACCTCCGTCAGGCAGGTCTTCACGATCAAAGAAAACTGCTTTCGTCCCACGATTCACGATGGAATCCCTAAAGATTTGCCCACCATAGATAACCCCTGAGCCAGGAACCTCCCCTGTCATTGTGCCATTCAGAAGACGCAGTATTTCGGGGTCAGGTCAAAGGGCCGGCCCGTCACACCCAAGGGTCGTACCGTCGTCATCACAACGTCGTGCAGACATGTCGTACGTGGACATGTCGTGCGCGGGGACTGGATACGACGCGCTCTAGTTAATGTAGACATTTCTCTTCGTCACAATGTACAAAAGGTTAGCCTGGTTAGGAATGTTGTGTAGCACAGTATTGCTCCTAATGCAAGTCCTGTATGAGCGAACGCTCTTAGACGACCGATAACCTCAGTAGCTTACATTGTTATCATTATTATTATTATCATCATCATCATTATCATCATTATCACTGTTATTATACCATTTTCTTCATTAGCTTTGATCGTGAACGGAAGTCGTGATGGAGTCATGGTTGTGTCTTTACGTTTGTTTACCACAGAAATGTGAACATGTATCATCGACCATGTTTAGAAGCCAAACCATTGTGAGAGACGAAGATTTGTACCATATTTACGACCTCCTGATCCGTCTGGTGGAGGTTCTGTGGTGTCGCGAAGCGGCTGGGAAAGGAAATGAGATGCAGCTTGTGGTAAGAGGCAGGCAAGACTGGAGTGCGTGTACACAGTAGCAAGTGGAGTAATTTGATGCAATTCCCGGGTCTTTAAGTGGCTGTGATGGCGGGGAAGGGTAGGGGAAGAGGAAGCGAGGGAGGGGGGTGGAGAGAAGGGAAGGGGGAAGTGGCGGGGGAGGGGAGAGGGGAAGAGGAAGCGAGGGAGGGAGGGAGGAGCGCTGTGTGGGTCAAGGCCTGTTATTGTGGTGCTGGGTACACACACACACACACACACACACACACACACACACACACACACACACACACACACACACACACACACTCGAGGCTCTTCATGTGTATCACTTCCTTCTCCACCCCCGACCCTCCATACTCCTCCCCTCCCTCCATTCTTCCTCCTCCTCCTCCGTCAGTTGAGCCAGCTGATCCCTCCCCTGTCTCGACCATCACCAGCTGATGTCACTGCGCCACCTGAAGCCACCATTTCACCACTCCCGCACTGCCAGGTGGTCTTGTCTACCAGCTGTCCTCCGTCATCATCTACCCCCACCTCCCACCCTCCCGCCACCTGCGCACCGCCTTATCTCGCATCTCCTCCGTAGCTGGGTCGTACTCATTATCCCCTCACTCACCTGACTCATCCTTCCACAACATCCTCCACCTTTAAACTTCCTGCACCAGTATTACATGATCCTTCTCCCGCACCCCATTTCTCTATCCCATCCTTTCCATCTCCTCCTCCTCCTCCTCCTCCTTTCCATGCTCTCAGTTGTTGTATCTGCTGATTTCTTCCCCCTTCCCCTTCCACTTCTTCGTAATCGTCCCCCACCCCTCTAGCTGGCCTAGTTTTACATGATCTATCATGCAATCCCCCCCCTTCCCATCACTCCCCCCCCCCTCACGACAGCTCCCCCTCTCCTCTGTAACACAAGCAGGTTCACCCACCTAGATCTACCAACTGACCCAGTCCATGAAGGCCACCCACCTACTAGCTGGTCCAGCCCTTGCAGGTTCACCCACCTAGACCCACCAATAGATCCAGCCCTGGTCGGCTCACCCACCCTGATCCTTTAGGTCAGCTGTTTCTGAGGTTCATGATGGCGTCTGCTCCTCCCCAAGCAACTGAGCCAGTTTGCGCTCCGCCTCCCTCCCTCACATGTGATGATCCCTGCCCATGATAACAGCAGGTTCAGTATTACCCTGAGGCTGGCCTGACGACGTCTGCAACACCTCGCGTCGCTTGCCTGCCCTGGTCCCTGAGTTCAGGTGCCAGTCTACGTTATAGTACATTTGCTCATGTGTGGTTCATGAGTGTGTCGTATGAGATGACACAATGATATCGAGAGGTGGGTGCTACAAGGTCGCCCTCACCACGCCATGTGTACACCAGTAGTGTCTCCCTCACCACGCCATGTGTACACTAGTAGTGTCTCCCTCACCACGCCATGTATACACCAGTAGTGTCTCCCTCGCCACGCCATGTGTACACCAGTAGTGTCTCCCTAACCACGCCATGTGTACACTAGTAGTGTCTCCCTCACCACGCCATGTATACACCAGCAATGTCTCCCTCACCACGCCATGTATACACCGGCAATGTCTCCCTCACCACGCCATGTATACAACAGTAGTGTCTCCCACACCACGCCATGTGTACACCAGCAATGTCTCCCTCACCACGCCATGTATACACCAGCAATGTCTCCCTCACCACGCCATGTATACACCAGTAGTGTCTCCCTCACCACGCCATGTATACACCAGTAGTGTCTCCCTCACCACGCCATGTATACACCAGTAGTGTCTCCCTCACCACGCCATGTATACACCAGTAGTGTCTCCCTCACCACGCCATGTATACACCAGTAGTGTCTCCCTCACCACGCCATGTATACGCCAGTAGTGTCTCCCTCACCACGCCACTGTAATCATCACATCAGGTATTAGATCTCTCCAGTATAACATTACGTAAGAACCAGATGTGTGTTGTTTGTGGAGGAGCAGATTGGAGTTGTTAGCGGTTGAATAACTTTATATCCCATAATAGGCACTTGACAAACTACAGTTGATAGTTAGACAGTTATTAATGAATATGAATCACGTTACAGAGGTGGCCTGGGGACCAGGACTTATTGTATGGACAGGAGAATGATATACAAGGGAATACGTAGGATATCAAACAGGAACGGATCGATGGGTCCTTATGAGACTGTGTGTGTGAGTGGAAGAGATCAGAAACTCGGAGATGAGTGTGGTAAGAAAAATATGCAGATGTTTCAAATAGAAGAAAAAAAACTGTAAACTCTTCATTGTAACTGAGGAGGCGTCATGTATTCATTACACACACGAGTGGCTATGTGGGTCAGCACATACATACGTACACGAACAGTGCGGTGATGTAATATGAGTCAGGTTACAGAGCTGGACTGTGAGCCCCGTGGATTATAGTGCGAGATCAGGGACCATTTGATGTAGGTATACAACTGGAAGATTGGGATGGTTTAGGGAACAAAGTACCTGAAAATAGAGAGAGAGAGAGAGAGAGAGAGAGAGAGAGAGAGAGAGAGAGAGAGAGAGAGAGAGAGAGAGAGAGAGAGAGACCACCTGACAATGGACTCAAATTTGAGTAAGTTGGTCTCAGTCAGGAGTTGGAGGAAGATGTGGAAAGAGATTGATAGGCGAATAGAACAAGAAGCCACGTGAGGCCATAGTCTGCGAACACTTTGGGAAGTGTCCGGCTTAGTATAGAGACATGACTTAGGTCAGGGTGGCTGCAGGCGGTGCCCCGTGTGGGCCAGTAGGCCGCCCGCCTGTGGGGTTTTCCTAAGTTCGTATGTTGTCAATGGTCGTTGACCTCTGGCGCTTCCCTGGGGTAGTCTTTGGAGGTCTTCTACATGGGCCCAGGCTGCTGAGAGGGGTTGGTTCGTTGGTCGAGCAAGCTGTTGGACGCCGTGGTACGCTGGGTAAATACTTGGCCAGGGATCTCTTCAGTTCCTCGTCTGTGCATTGGCGCTCTGTCACACTCCACATTGTTGTCATGTTTCACAAGAGTGGGCCGGCCATGTGTGGCATCCCTTCATGTGAAGAGTGGGAGCACGGCCGATGTGGAGGAGGTATGTGCACTCTGATCCCGACACCACGGTAGCAGCAGCTGGGTCATGTGATGTGGGGTAGTGTGGCTGGTGATGGTCATGTGATGTGGGGTAGTGTGGCTGGTGATGGTCATGTGATGTGGGGTAGTGTGGCTGGTGATGGTCATGTGATGTGAGGTAGTGTGGCTGGTGATGGTCATGTGATGTGGGGTAGTGTGGCTGGTGATGGTCATGTGATGTGGTGTAGTGTGGCTGGTGATGTTCATGTGATGTGGGGTAGTGTGGTTGGTGATGGTCATGTGATGTGGGGTAGTGTGGCTGGTGATGTTCATGTGATGTGGGGTAGTGTGGCTGGTGATGGTCATGTGATGTGGGGTAGTGTGGATGGTGATGGTCATGTGATGTGTTCTGGTTGTGTCGATGGGATATGGGAAGATGTTGCCGTTGATGTTTTCGAAGTGTGGGCCAGTTGTGACTGTGTGTTGTACGATACTACAGTGTGTGATGATGTAGAGGAAGGGAGGAGGGGGGGGCAGTGTTGTAGAGGGTATGTAGGATAGAAAGCCTGTGGTGGGGTGGTGGTGGTGGGTGATAGGGAGGCTTGTAGTGTAGGAGGGATGTAGGGTAAGTGAGGCCTCTGAGGTGGGAGAGAAGGTGATGTTAGCTAGGGTTGTGGTGGCAGGAGGTGAGGCAGTACTGGTGTAGTGTGTGTGTGTGTGTGTGTGTGTGTGTGTGTGTGTAGGAATATTGGTGTGTGGGGGAGTCATTGTGGTGGTGGATTTGAGTGGGAAATGTTCGTGGTGGGGTGTGTGTGTGGGGGGGTGGGCTAGGTAAGAGACGCCGTCGCATTGGTTGGGGAGTGTGGAGCCGGGGAGGGGGTACACGGGCTAGTGAGGTTGGTAGGGTTGCAGACACAGAGGACTGAGGTGCTCTTGGCTGGGGTTGTGATGTAGAAGGGGTGAAACCTGTGTAGGGGGGTCGTAGAAGGGGGTTCACTGTCCCTAGTGCTGGGGGAGGTGTTGGTCGGGTGTGGGGGAGGATCGTGGGTAGAGGAGTCGATGGTGTTGGTAGCACTTGGGGGAAGGTGGGGGGGGGGCGATTTGTTTTTTGTCTGGGTGGTATGTGGGGTGGTGGGTAGGGGGTCTGTGACGACGTGTGGGGGGGGGAGGGATATAAGGGAGGGGTGTGGCTAGCCACCCATCACGGACCTGGTGAGGGAATGTGGTCAAGGCCGGAGCATGGTCGCCCCCCCCCCCCCCCCCTGGTGTCACACTACTCACGCCCAGGATCACGTACGACAGATGCTCCCGTGGCAGTGTGTTGTGGGGGCACACGGACGGTGTTGCCCCCTCCCTCCCGTAGTGAAAGTGAGGTGTATACCTCCCACAACTACCTCCCTCCGTCCCTCCGTGTGACAGTTGCCCCCAGTCTGTCTTGGCTACCACAGAGCCACCCTGCCCCCCCGGTATCTTTCTTACCCCCCCGTGAACTTGTCTGAGTTACCCCCCAACCCCACCCCACTCCTGTCAACTTGTCGAAGGTAATCTCCGTCGGCTCGTGTGAGTTACCCCGCGGACGTGACGTGAGTATTCAAGTGAGGGGGAGGAAAGTGGCTGCCTCTTTTCTCTTCGTCACGGTTGTTGTCTGTGGTGTTGAGGTAAGCTGAGCGTGAGCGGCGTCCGCGAGCTGGCCTTCCGCGTGTCATTAAAAGCCACACTCTCGCGGGAGGCAGTGGAAACAGCCTTCAGAAGTGGCGGGTAATTGGCGGGAGGTGAGGAGTGGGTGTTGTGGGGAGGGGAGTGGGGGCGGCCGTGAGGGAGGGAGCAGTAGTGGTGTGGCAACAGTGGGAGCCACAAGAGCCCGCGGCCGCTGGAGGATGGCAGGACCGGCTCTACAGGTGGGTGTCGCCTGCTCAAGTGTCTAATATTGTGCCCTGGACTCATGCAGCGTTGCCGCCGGCCTGTTTCGAGACCACTGTCCTCTGGCAACACCGGCCGCAGGGTGGCACTGTCCTCGTGTATATAAGGACACCTTCCCCAGCCTCCTGGCCAGTCACAGGCACTCCTCCCCGCCGACATGACTCACTACAGTGCCATCGTCATGTCCAGTGAAGTGATGCCCCACTTGCCCTAAGATTCATATCAAGAGATACTAATCATTTACGAATATTTCTTCTTGAGACCAGAAACCTCAAGGTACCAGCAACGTGTTGGAGTGATCCCACACTCATACATGAGGACATCTGCTCTTGTGTGGATGTGTACAGCGTGTCTTTATTCTTGATCCAACACTGAAACCCCGAACGGAAACTCTGAAGGACTGCCGATCCGAGTGAGGAGGTGATCATGGTTGCTATGGTGCCCGTGGCCCGTCGCCTCCTTCACCGCCTTAGGCAGGAGCACAACCTGTCCTGGTGAGGCACAAGGCGGACCTCCGGACCCCGCATGTCATCGCCCTCCCTGCACGACCTGGGCCGCCCTCCCGCCCGCCCCCTGTGACCACTTCAGGCTGGTACTGCTGGTTCTGACCTTGGCTAGAGACGCTTGAGGATATTGCCATCCTAGTCACCCTCAGGTGGGGACTTCGGGGTGTTATTACGTCCTGTGGTGGGGGGGTTGGGAGGACGGCAGTACCCAAGGTGTCTGCCATATCGGTGTCGCCGCCGGCAACTTATGCCATGTCGACCAAATGCACGGCGGCACGACGCAAGGGCCGGCAGCAGCAGCAGCGACAGCGCCCTATCTCCGCCCCGAAGTCGCTTGCCACGTCCTCGACGTCCTCGTCCTCGTCGTCGTCGTCGTCGTCCAAAGCAGCAGCTGGAGCAGGAGGGGATAAGGAGCGGCCAGACACGTCACCACGTCTCCGACCACAGCAGAACAGTAAGCCTCATCAAGTTGGTTGCCCCCGACGCCGCTCAAGCGGTCGTTGGGCTGTACGTTTGTTCTTGTTTGGAGCGAGGGCATCCTGCTGCCGGGCTCTTGCTGTACACTCGTACACAGCTGACGAGATGAAGAACTGTACAACACATTAGTTTTACCACTGGCGCAGGTTTGGTGTGTATGTTCGAGGATGCTTCATGTGTGCGCCTGTGTAAATTGTATGCAGTTATGTGTAAATGTGTATACAGGTGCGGGAGTACTCAGGTGAGATAAACAGTGTGAAGCAAAACTATGATAGTGTTGTAAGGTATTAACTTGTTGATAGTATTCCACTCTAGGAAGCTGTCGCCAGCATCATCATGGGAAGCGACGGTCCCCGGAGATCTGAAGAACTGGCCTGGGTGACTCCTGTGGTGTGGTATGTGGTTTTCCTTCCTGCCTTGTGGTGGATCCTAGACGGACGCTGGGTTCACTGGTCTTGCGTGCTGGAGGTGTGTGGCGAGCCTCCTGGTGTTTTATGTGGTGTGAGGCGTGTGGCAAGTCCAGTGATGTTGGATGTGGTGTGGCGAGTCTATTAGGACTGTGTGCAAGGCGAATGACGAGTCCATTTGGTGTTGTATGTGGTGTGAGGCGACTGGCGAGTCCTCTAGTGGCGCTTGTGTGTGTTCAAGCTTCGTACTGATCTGCGAAAGTCTGAAGTAGTCTGAAAATTTTCTGAGGTTAGATTCAGGACTGAGAAGGTCTTGAGTAGATGTTTGGTCTGAATCCCCACCACAGGGCCTGGATGAAATAGCCCAAATGTAAATATGAACTCTATTTTTTCCTCGAATTTGTATATATTTATTTGTATTTTTAAGTTAGTAATGTGATAATATATCTAGAAGTCCTTAAATCTAATACTACTTGTGTTTTATATTCACAAAAGAAACTTTTACAAAGTTGGTTCAGATGAAGGTCGGCGCATGATCTCAGTGGACCTACAGACGGTACGAACTTTGACCTTGCAGTATTATACGAGTCCTAGGCTATTTCCTGTCGCAGTGTGCCCCACCCACCCAGTGGTCATGAGTCAAGGTCGCCTCTGTGTCTGTCTCTCTGATGACAAGCTATGTCAGATTCCCGTGCCCTCCCCCACAGCTTACTTGCTCGACCATACTTATATTTCTGACTCTTTTTCTATTTCTTAAAGATGTTCTTGTTTGAAAAGTAAATGTTAGATATTTATCGTATATGTACGACGATACGACCCATGAACATGACGGTACGACCCTTGAACGTGACGATGCGACCCTTGAACATGACGGTACTACCCTTAAACATGACAGCACTACCCTTGAACATACAGCACTACCTTGAACATGACGGTACGACCCATGAACATGACGGTACTATCCTTGAACATGACGCTACGACCCTTGAACAGGACTGCACGACATTTAAGGAGCACGACAATAAGTAAATAGATTAAAAGATAACGGTTTATTGGATTTAGGCAGACATTCGGCTGAAAAAAAGCTGTATTACGAATATTACAGAAATAGGAGGTCATAATAGTGACTAGTTAAGTCATCATCAAAGAGCTTAAGAACAAGGTGGGTATGATGATGATGGCCTGACCTTTGACCTAACCCATAAGTTATACTGACATTTGTTCTCCTCAGTGAGAGGCTCGTCATTTTATGAGAGCTTTTATCTGTTTCATGACTCATGTCAGGAAGTCTGGGGTGACTGCTGTCGTAACTCTGTACGTTAGTGACATTTCTTGAATTAACTTGTAATACAATTTCTATGTGAAGAATGCAGTGACCTTTATTTTAGTTTTGGAGCTAACTACCTTGTTGGTAGATATTGATGTAAGGCTACAGAGATAAGGTGAGGATGCTGTGGAATGGTGAGTTTACACCGGGAAACGTCGGGGCAGCTGGCCATTCGTTGTAGCTGGAAGTGACATGAGGTAGTGCGAGGTGCGCCTCATGAGCAGGACCTGCAGTCACCTGGCCGTGGAGGTCTTCAGGAGGGTCTTTGTTACTTCACAGTCCCTCTGTCTGTGCCTTCATTCGGACCTCGGTGTCCATGCATTGGTCTTCCTATCGTCTGCTTTGTCGTTTTGGTCCTGGCACGGTCCCTCCATACTCTAGTCCGGGTCTTAGGGGTGGAACTCTGATCTCCAGTCGCCGACTCTCGTCCTAATGGTCGTGGCTTGAAACTTCCCTCCCTTCCCCTTAGTATACTTGTGATGTCATTGATGGAGGTCTGGTTTGTTTCTCGTCTGCTTCAGTCGCTACCGGCCTTGGTGTAGTCTGTCAGGCTGGTGTCGGAGAAGGGCGACCACTTGAACGGATTTGGAAGGAGCAGAGAAAACACGGCCGTGGACGAGAGCAATATTAAGTGAGGTCCACAGGAGCGAGTGTTGGGACGACTGCTGTTTACTAATCTCTGTAAATGACTCTTATCAGAGTAAATGTAAATCGTGTCTAAGTGCGTTCCTTGTTCATGGTGAAATTATCAGTTGAGTACAGGCCGTCGAGGGTGCATCATGTTGCCATATAGATGTCCTCATTGCCAAAAGATCGTCAACTGGTAGAGCAGTTTAGTGTGGCATATGGATATTCATACAGGAGAGAAGCCATATAGATGTTCACGTTGTCCTGAAACTCTCTGCCTTAATTGCAGTTTAGAGTTACAAATGAAAGTTCATACAGGAGAGAAGCCACATGGATATGCATATTGTCAAAACACTTATGTTAAGCACGTGAGAGTTCTCACAAGAGAAAATATACCAAAAGAGTTAGCTAGTTCATCACATGAGAGATCAAACAGGGGAGAAACCATGTGAATTTTCATAACGTCAAAAGACGTTTTCCCATAAGGGTGGTTTATTGACACATGAAAGTTCTGACAATTTAAAGTCCAAAATGGATGTTGAGATTGGCAAATGATCGTCTCATACGGGACTGATATAGTTAGGACATAAAAGGTCATACTGTACACGAGAGAAGCCACGTGAAGGTTTATATGGTGAGAAACCTCGTAATCTGACCATGACGCGTGCAAAGCCGCATGGGTTCGAATCCTGGCCGCAGCAGTCGGTCCTCAGTCCACCCAGCTGTTCATCCTCCTTTCTGGGCTTGTTGTTATGCACGGTACTTCGCGTAGGATATATATATATATATATATATATATATATATATATATATATATATATATATATATATATATATATATATATATATATAATATTCCTTAAGAGTCCACAGGGAAAATGAAACACTGTAAGTTCCCAAGTGCACTTTCGTGTAATAATCACGTCATCGGGGTGTCACAAAAGAGAAATATAACAGTCAGTTGATATACATCGAAGAGTCGTAGCTGGGACGCCATTTGGTAAACAACATGCGATTGTCTTGGACAATCGCATGTTTACCAAATGGCGTCCTAGCTTCGCTCTTGTGTCTTCCCTGATGTGATTATTACACGAAAGTGCACTTGGGAGCTTATCGTGTTTCATTTTCCCCGTGGACTCTTAGGAATATACTTGATCACGCGCAAAATTGTGATCCTTTCCAATATATATATATATATATATATATATATATATATATATATATATATATATATATATATATATATATGTGTGTGTGTGTGTGTGTGTGTGTGTGCACAATCACCACTGTGCATATGCCTCTTCACAGTGAAGGTTCTGCATATATATGTATGGACAGCTTTCTACCCATTTGGGCAAAGAGGTGATCACACACACACACACATACACACACGTCACCATGAGTGGCTGTAGAAACTCTGTAGCTTACCAAACCTCAGCATCCGGGCTTGGCTTACGCTGTGCACATTGAAGTACCACACTTATGAATGAGGCTGTGTATGAGGGAGAAGAACGTACATGAATGGATTTCCTCACAGGAAATAAATACGTCACGTGTTTTGTGAAGGATGTTCATGGATGTGCAGTCGAGTCGTCCAGTACACGCATTCCTTCAAGTGTGAGGTGGACGTGCACTTTGAGGATGAACTCGCGCGATGAACCGCTGGAAGGCAGACCAGAGGAGCGGTAGTGGTGTTGACACGCACTAATCTCACGGAAGTGCGTGTCGAGATGATGGTCTTGCCCGTGTGTCATAACACTTATCGCCGGCGCACCGCCACCCCGCGGCCGCACGCGGTAAGTCCCCACTAGAGCAAGGATGAGGTGGGGGAGGGGGAGGGGGTGCCTGAGAGAGAGGGGGAGAGTTGAGTAAGTGTGTGTGTGTGTTTGTGTGTTTTCGTTTCCCATGTTGTACTACAGCATGTTCTGTCCATCAGCAGCGGCAGGATGTACTGAAGACCTGATATACAACGTAAGTCGGACATGACCCACACTAGTAATAGTAGTAGTGCTCATTATCTCTCGTGTGTGGACTTATAAAGATGTATTGACCAGCAGGTTCGGGGCAGAAGGTCGAGAACGGGAGTTACGCCAGTCGTAGGGTCATGTCGGACGTCGCTTTTCAATTGGACTCGAGGTGGACGAAGCGGGACCTTGAGCGTGACGATAAGGTCTTTAAGCACGACGTTATGACCTGCGGGTATGACGATGGTCTTTTGACGTAACCCCTGAGGGTCAGGTCAAAGACCAGGAGATCAAATCCAAGTGTTGTACCTGGTCGAGGGCTGTAACGTCGTGTTCAAGGGCCTTTGACTTCCTCCTCAAGGGGATAGATAAGGTACCGCATGCTGACCCTTGGAAAGTCTGGCTTGACTGCCTTCGTTACCGGGAGCATAACTGGCTACTTATCTTGGGGGTCGCCGGTGAAGAGGGTGGAGAGTGGCTGTGGTGATGACGAGGTTTAGGTTAGATAATGCAGTATCAGTGTGTGTGTGTGTGATTGCGTGGCCCCCCTCTGAGGCCGGGGAGCAACCAGATAAAGATTCCTTTACTCACTAGCATCGCCCAGGTACAACGCGCCGACCTCACAAGGCCGCACACCAGATGATTTTCCTTCGTGCTTTCGTTCTGGTGTCTTGGAAACTTGATGACCATTTCCACAATCCTTTTCAGGCATCTTCAGATATCGCGGTAGTACACAGAGTAATATCCTGACGATGTTTTATCCTTGTCCATGTTGGTGTTTTAGAGCTGCGGGAAAACTTTGAGATTTCTGATAAGTTGTAGTTGAATTGCTTGCGTCATGGTGTACTGGACCGACGCATGTCTAGCACACGTCACCAGCAAGCATCACTCCCCAACGTGCTCCTGCATCCCTCGTCGCTGGAACCCTGGCAAACCTCCATCTTATGTTACCCCTCCGTCAGAAGATATTGTTTAGGTGGCAGTATAACATCCCCCGACATGAGCTACAGTGTTGAACAAGGGAGACCTGATCCTGGCACTGCTATATATCATAATGGAGTCAATCTCGTGAGTTAGATCATGTCGGGCAGCAGCGTACCCAAGGACTTCTGCTGGTTCCCTGTGTATTTGTTGCTGATTCTCTGGTGTAAGTGTTGGAGTGCTAGGTCTCACGTGTTATCAACACTTGCTCATGTTCATGTCGAAGAAGCTTGAAAGGATGCCAGTTATATTGCCAAATGAACGACGGTGTTGCGTTGGTCGAAGGGATGTGGTCAGTTTCCTGCGTCTATCCTCCGGTCGTGCGGATGTGTGTGTGTGTGTGTGTGTGTGTGTGTGTGTATTAGATTACGGATTACCATCGTGAGCACGAAGGTCGTACGAACCCTTAGTGTGACCTCATGTCAGACGGTTGCGTGCCAGGTCATAAGGAACCAGCTGATGCTAACATTGTCCATGTGAAATGGTTTCGTTGTCTATGACAGATTATATACATTAGATCCCTTAGTTCAGTAGAGTCGCCTCTGCTTGGCAGTATATTATCGTTAGTGCCATGCTATTGTTATTGGCCTTCCGTGAGTAACCAGTTAATTTGTGAAGGCGACAAAGGCATGGCTTAAAGAATGGTGGGTACCCCCTGTGTATTTATGTTGATGTTACTCTGACCAGTTTATATTACCCTTCACACACACACACACACACACACACACACACACACACACACACACAAGGTGGCATTCTTCACGTACACGCGTCAACTTCATAATTTGAAAAGTGAGAAAATGAGTTGGAGGAGAGTTGTGTGATAATACTGTCTCTTGTTTATCCTGGGGAGAGAGAGGTAGAGGGAGGCTGCTGTGATACTGGAAGGGCTTGATCTCGTGAGCAGGACGGATATGATGGACCATCCTTGTACTTGACCTTTAGAATATCGGGGTCGAAGGTCACACCATTATACGCGAGGGTCGCGCCGTCGTACACAAGTAGTTATAACGTCATTAAAGTGTCGTGTAAGAGAGAGAAAAGCGGTTGAAGAACGAGGCTAGCTCAGGGATAGGAAAGTACAACTAGAAGCTAGCTCCGGGATAGGAAAATACACCTAGAGACTAGTTCAGGGATAGGAAAAAGTATAAGTAGCCTTTCGTATTAGGATGCTGGTACACCTTAAACTTATTGCCTCTACTTCGTTTCGACTGACGGGCCATGTTGCTCAGTGGCAAGACCAGTCGTCAAGTGTTGCTGGTGCGAACTTGTACAAGGGGAATTTCTACCCTACCAATGGCGTGAAACAAGTTCCTGTGGGATACGTGCGTATTTTGGGATTTAATCCCATCCTGAATTTTGCCAAGGGTATAAACATATGGTCCACGTCTCAATGGGGAGTTTTCAGAATGAAACGGAACGTATCAGGAATTAACATTGGTTCACATAGGATTGTACTGTTTGTGATGTTTTTCATATTATGTTCCTCTGCAGTAAAATGACCAACACTTTTCCTTGTATCCCATACTAAACTCGTGCCATGCATCCTGCATACAATGCTTTGCTTGTGATTAAGTTTTTAAGCCCGGGGGTCGTAGGTCAGGGTAACACAGTCGTGTATGCTACTAAAATGCTAATGATTGTGTATGTCCACGATGTCTCATTATTGGCTGATGGGATTTAGATTAAACGTGGACTATATAAATAGCACATATCGTCTCACATTGGTCACTTGTTCTGACTGCCATAGAGTTAGGGATGGAAGCCCTCGGTCCGTGTTGAGTGACCTTGTGAACACGGCGTCACGACCCTTATTGATTAAGCACGACTGATGAGTCCTCTGGTATAGTGGTGTGACCTATGACCTCACCTTTTAAGGGTTAGTTCGAAGTCCGGGCCATTTTCATATCCAAGAGTCGTACCTTAAAACTCAAGGGTCTTACGGTCGTGCTGGGGAGGGTCGTACTGTCGTACCCTAGGGATTATAATCGGTGTTGGTTCAAGGACAACAGTCGTCTGAATTCCTTTTGCAAGATGGCACGACCCTCGAGCAACAAGGGCACGAGCTACCATGGGGTGCCACCTCCTTGCTAGCTAGAGCTGATAGAGTGGGGTTGTCTGTCTGGCTGTGGTGAGTGTGGCAGGAGGCGCCTCCCCGAGCACTGCTTCTCGCGTTCGAATCACCAGTTTTGGTAATCCCCGTTACCGCGAAAGATGCGGCGCTTGACACCCAGACATGGCGTAATTCCACGTAGACGCATGTTTTCCAGTCACGTGCTTCACCTTCCAGATCCTTCCAGAAAAGCTGCCTCCTCCTTACGCTATTACATATTACGTCAGTTTTAAACATTCGCTCAAAGTGGTGCTGAACGTTTATTATCATTTGGGCTCTCGTGAGCGCTCGTTAAGATAGGACTTAATTAAGTAGATGTACTCAACTGTGCAGATATAGTGATGCTTCCTATCACAACTTGTCTCTTACGTCGAGAGAGAGAGAGATCAGGAACACAGGGGCTACTGTAGGCGGCGACTGGTGGAAGATACATCACATGAGTAATGATGAGACAAAGACGCAGATAACATCCCTACTGAGATGCGAGCAGTGATTAGGTCACGCTTATATATATATATATATATATATATATATATATATATATATATATATATATATATATATATATAATATGTATATATATATATTCCTATGAGTCCACGGGGAAAATGAAACACGAAAAGTTCCCAAGTGCACTTTCGTGTAATAATCACATCATCAGGGGAGACACAAGAGAGAAATATAACAGTCAGTTAATATACATCGAAGAGAGGAACCTAGGACGCCATTTGATAAACATATATATATATATATATATATATATATATATATATATATATATATATATATATATATATATATATATACACATAAGCGTGACCTAAACACTGCTCGCGTTCGAGATGACGATGTCTTCAGTCCACTCTAGTTTGTCAAGTTGGATTCCACGCGTGTTGGTAGTTCTTGCGAAAGAGGAACTTACGTTGAAAGTTACGTTTGATGGATGCCAGATGATACATCCCTGTGACGTGCGCGTGTCGTAGGCATCACGAGGGGTGGAATGTGATTGGTTGATGCATTTGGACGATCTACGGATGGCTGGCCATAGGCCTTGAGCACGACGGTACGACCCATGAGCGTGAATATACGTTCATGGAGCACGACGGTACGATCCTTGAGCACCACATTCTGCCACCCTTGCAGACGATGGCTTAACCTCTCAACCCTTCGGGCCAGCGTTACCTTAAGTACGTACCGTCGTAGCTCAAGGGCCGTGCCGTCGTAGCTCAAGGGTCGTACCGTCGCCCTCGTGGCGGGTCAAGGAACTAAAAAACATAACTGTGCGCCAGGGGAGGAGGTGTCAAGTTTTTCCCGTGTCCACAGGAAAGAGTGCGACGTTCTCTCGTGTATTCCTGCTCCACCAGATTGCATTGCTTCAAGTCTTGCCGCCGCACATCTGCCTACCCTCGACCAGCGTCGGCCATCAATCGTCGTCGTCGGGGAGAGAGAGAGAGAGAGGGGGAGGAGGCAATCATACCCAGGGTTGGTGTAGTAGGTAATGATAATTTCTACCAGTAAGTAAGGTGTTGTACAGACCAGTCGTATATGTAGACACCCAACAGGGACCCCGTTCAGCGACGGTGCTTCTCTCTCTCTCTCTCTCTCTCTCTCTCTCTCTCTCTCTCTCTCTCTCTCTCTCTCTCTCTCTCTCTCTCTCTCGTTGCATTGCCGCTCGGCATTGCCTGTGTGAACTCCTATACCAACGGAAGAGGTGGCGTATCCGGACCAGAGAGAGACAGAGGGACGCGCACACCTCACTGCCCTACCTTAAAGACTAGGTTGGTGACGCGTGCTCCTGACGCAATCTCGCCGGGCACGTGTGCGTCACCTAGAGTAGCGCGAACAATTCAGAGAATCGCCAAGCATGGGAGTAGCCTGGTGTTGCAACAAACCCTTTTTCCTGCAAATGTTGTACATATGTGCGAGAAGTCATGCAAGGGACGCTGTTATGTTGTCAGCCGCTTTATGTTTTTGTGAGTATAGTGCTGAATTAGACATATAGACATAACCCTTTCAAGTACGATAACTCAGCCCCTTGAAGTACGATGGCTTAACCTCTTGAAATACGATTAGTCCCTTGAGGTACGAAACATAAGCTCCTTGAGTACGGTAACGTGGGTGCAGCAGATGCCTCGCACACACAACATGGCTGTGTGTGGTGTCATAACAAGAAACTCTGTTGTATTTTTCGCTCATTAATACATCCATGTGTCTCTCTCACCAAACAATGGCTGTATGAAGACTAATAATAAACTGGCTATAGGCTGCTCACATAACGGAAACTAGTCATCGTGCTCAGTGACTTAAGTCATCGTACTCAAGGGATTGAATCGTCGTACTCACCTCAGGGGATTTAAGTCGTACGGAGGGGATGAGGCAGTCGTACTCAGGGGGGGTTAAGTCGTCGTACTCAAGGGTTTAAGTCGTCGTACTCAAGGGGTTTAAGTCGTCATACTTGAGGTTTTAGGTCGTCGTGCTCTGGGAGGTTTAGGTCGTCGTGGTCGGGGGGTTTCAGTCGTCGCGCTGAGCGGGAGGTTGAGACCTGTTGCGCACTCGCTGGAGTGGGTGGAGGAGGACGCGTGGTCATCTGTAGTTTCCTGTAGCACTAACGACGACCGGCGCTGTGTTGCCTGCGCTAACCTGGGATTTTTTTTCAAAATAATTCAGATTATCGCCCGCCGTTTTTTCTACTTTTTTTTGATATTTTTATTTTTCTAACGCGCGCGTGGAAGGAACGGTTTGGTTGATGCCCTGCGTTGGTGCCCTTGACTTATAGCGTGGAACTGGGACATGGTCAGCGGCGCGCGTGTGAAAGTTGGCCCGAGGAGCTGCAGGGTACGTTGGTGCCCTTCCTGGTGTCGGCGGTTAAGGGAAAAGCTCGGAGAGAAACACGTTGGTAACTTTGAAACCGCTGAAGCGCAACGATACGACCCTTGAGCTCTACGGTACGACCCTTGAGCGCGACAGGCATTCGGCCCTTGGGTATGATGGCAGTCTGGCCTCTTGTTAAGGGTCTAGTCAGAGGTCAAGGGCATCATACATAAGGGTCATCCCCTCGTGTTCCACGGTTTGTACCGTTGTGTGTTCAAGGGTCGTACTGTCGTGCTCAAACTGATGTTATATTCACGTTTTAAAGGGTCGTTCTGTCGTGCTCTAAGGGTCGTATCGTTGTTCTTGTAGGGGTTAAGCTGGATTGGTGTGATATCGTAAAGTTCTGGATGATAATCGACCAATTAAAGGCCATACCATGGATGGCTACCTTCTTAAGGGTCTGTAAAGCGACCCACATCATTTTACCTACAATGATGTAATTACGAATCACATACAGCCTTGTTGTATGTGAGCCAGCTGTGCAGTGGATGTCACGTTCCCTTTCTTGGTCTATGCTGCTGTCTTTTCTGTTAACCGTGCTGGGCGTAGCCACATCCTCAACGCCATCCAAGAAATCTTTACGATCGTGAGTTCTGCTTCCCAAAAGCTTATGTTTTATAAGATCCGCTTGGGCTTCTGTCTCTGCGGTTGATTCCATATCTGTAGGAGGTGTCATTCGCCCCGGTATTGGAGTACTGCTTGCGTGTGCGCTGTGGCTCTTCCAGCGTGGGATCACAAGCCTTCCGCCTCGTTAACATTCCCGCTGTCACCTCTGCTCAACGTTGCTCTCGCGACTTGCTGCTTCCCATAGCCTCTGTGTGGAGAGCAGCCAGGCGAGGGTTCACCGTTGTGATACCTCCTCCTCTCCATGTGTTTTCCTTTCGTTCTTCTCCTCTTCCTACAACCTTTTCGCCTCAGTGAGTCTGGTCTGCAGACAGCTGTGCCTTTCAGCCGTGGCACCTTTTGCGCGTGCCATGTGTCGGCTGCTTGTCAGCAAAAGCTGAATGTGAACCTCATGCGATCGTCTTATACAACAGCCACGTTAAAGCCGTGTTATATTATCCTGGCGCAGTACGTTCTGGCATGCGTTAAGAGTACGTGTAGAGTGCGTGGTCATTGTCTGCAGGAGGCGAGCAGCCAGGCTGAAGCGACGGTGATGTCATCCGTGTTTGCGGCCGCTCCTTGACTGTGGTTACCCTAGGCACCGCAGGGACGACCCTTCAGTAAGATGGCCTGGCCTCAGGACACGACCTCAAGCCAGACCTACACACTTGTGGGCAATCAAGGGTCGTGTCGAACCTGCTCAAGGGTAGGGTCGCCAGTCTTTTAAGTATCGTATTGGCCGTGCTTAAGGTGTCGCATTACCGTATCTCGTTGCTCAAGAGTCGTGCCGTTGTAATTGAGTTCAGTGCCTTCAGCCTAGCCAGGTCTCTCTCTCTCTCTCTCTCTCTCTCTCTCTCTCTCTCTCTCTCTCTCTCTCGTCTTCCAGTGGCCCACGAAAGCAAAAACGGACGTATTACATTACACTTCATTATTCACATTACGTTAACACTATATTTATCCAGTGAACGATTAATTACATATCCACAGCTGTGCAATTACACCACTCGAGCTGTAATGGTTCATTAGTATGTGATTCACTTGATATTCTCGGATGATGAGTTTCACGAACATAAATCATCACTTCGCGTAATGCGTCCAGGAAACGGCTTAAAATGTTAGGGACTCCGCCCCTTGGGCTACGTGTAGGATGTACTTGCCTCGCACTCCAGGCCGTTCTCGTCCTTCAGGAGTTGTGTCATAAGGATTCATTTCACGGTCGTTTAAGCCAACCATCCTGTGACCACGTTACGCCTCACGTGACAAGCGCACCCCCGAGCCTTGCAGTGGATGACATCAATGCATGGTTGGAGGTGGTGGCTTGTTTCACCACACACCACACACAGTAACTTAGTAATGGACAGAAATATTGTTGAATCGTTGCCTCTTGTTAAACATAGAGATATTGATATAAAAAGAATGTTGGTTTATCGAGATTAGATAACTTTATACGTGAAAAAATTGTAAATATTATGTTTCCCCAGAACATAGGTTAACTTGAATTTGTAACTCTAGAGAGGTTAGGTCATCGAGAGTGACCTGTGCCCTAATCCCTTGACCTGTTTCTTAATTCATTTCCCGCCCAGTGGCGGCTGGTGCGTCATATATTCTAGTAGTGTCTGTCTGTCTACTCGGTCCTGACGATGTAATTATACGAAAGCGCTTGACACTTCGTGTCTTCCGTTTTCTTGTGGTTTTATCTTCATCTCATGGGCACTCAATACTTGTGTACTTTTGACACATATCATTATATATATATATATATATATATATATATATATATATATATATATATATATATATACTTTTTTGAGAAGGAGAAGTGCCAGTTTTCAGTGAGTAATTACAGTCTTGCTTGAGAGAAGTGAACGGGATGCGACACTACCTTCTTGAGGCATTAAGAGTTGCCTGCTGCTAACGAGGAGGGGAGGCTGCCGTGCGTGGCAGTAAAAAGCTTTTACGGCTGTTTAATGTCCTGGTGAGAGTACAACACCCACCCACCTCTCTCTCTCTCTCTCTCTCTCTCTCTCTCTCTCTCTCTCTCTCTCTCTCTCTCTCTCTCTCTCTCTCTCTCTCTCTCTAGCGCGCGCTCACAGCCCAACCAACAAGACTTTTATCAGGGGGCGAGGGCCGGCTGGAGTGGGCGGGCTTCAAGCCTTCCTGGCTAAGGTTCCGTCCACAGTAGGATGCGCCGCACACGTGCCTGTACACTGAGGGAGGGAGGGGCGCGTGTGTGTGTGTGTGTGTGTGTGTGTGTGGTGCCCTCAGTTGTGTGCTGCCGAGGGGAATGTTACGGTAAGGGTGATGTGTCCTGCCTTCTCTGCTGTAGTAAGTTTATACCCCCTTGACCTGGACCCTGATGACCTTTTGTTTTTTAACCCCGACGGTATGTGTCCCTTGAAGGTCGGGTCAGAGGCCAGACCATCATGCAGAAGGGCTTGATAAACTTCACAGATTTATAATATATATATATATATATATATATATATATATATATATATATATATATATATATATATATATATATATATATCGTGAATGTAGTTGAAATTTCACAATTAGGCCAAATTGCTAGAATTTCCTCAGACATCATGTACGACAAGAAACAAGCGCATGCCGCTGGATCGCAAGATTTATCGCTAGATTGATCCAACTCTCTAGGTTTAGGGTCCAAATAGCTAAAATGGCAGGACTCTTTTGGGTTTGAAACTCTGCTACCAGGAAAGGAAAGATTTTCATAAAATCATGTTAAAGGATCTTACCGTCGTGCTCAAGGATCGTACCGTTGTGCTCAAGGATCGTACCGTCGTGCTCAAGGATCGTACCGTTGTGCTCAAGGATCGTACCGTCGTGCTCAAAGGATGGTAATGTCGGGTTCAAGGATCATACCGTCGTGTTCAAGGGTCGTACCGTCGTGCTCAAAATGTCGTGACGTCGTGTTGAAGGATCGCACCGTCGTGTTCGGGGATCGCACCGTCGTGGTCATGGGTCGCACCGTCGTGTGCAATGGAGTCAGATGGAGCCAGGGTGTTGCTGACGGACGAAGACCATCAGTATGTCAAGAACAAGAGCAACCACCGCAAACACACGGGGTTGCCTCACCTTGCCCAGCGTGCACGAGAGAGTGTATGGTATGCACTCAGGAAATCCTGAGCAGAGTACAGTAGGTTCCCCGGGTACGTGATGGTGGAGGTGGATTTGTGAAGGTATAGTCAGCGTACGATGCCGGTAGGTGAGGGAGGGTGGAGTGTGTTAGTGGGTGTTGACGAGCTGAACACGGCTGTCAGCGTCGTAAGCACGACAACAGACGCACCATTGACTGTCTGCTGTGCAACAGAATTTTAAGCGTCTCTTTTTTTTTTTTTCGCATGAAGGAAGTTATGAGGAGGGGGATAGGGGTTGATGCCCTCCTGGAGAATGCAAACGTTGTGACCTTTTAGTGACCTTGAGGGAGGCACTTATTGCATCTGGTGGCTTAACCCCTTTAACAGGACGATGTGACCCTTGAGCACGACCCTTGACCTCAGCGACAAGACCCCTATTGACCCTGACGGCACGAGCCTTGATTGAGTGTAAAGGTCTGGCCTTTGACTTCCAAACGGTCTGGTCAGATGCCGGGTCATCATACGTAAAGGACCTGAGCGTGGTGGTCACGGGAGGTTAAGAAGGCGGCTCCTGTCTCTGGCCACCGTTCACCTCGCCACATCACTTGGAGGTGACGTAGTGAGCGTTTATGGCTTGGCCTCAACTGGTGACGGGGGGGGAGAGAGTCAGCGACGGCAGTCCTGGGCCTTTTACCCGCTGGTTGCAGTGTGACACTGTGTCTGTGTGACAGCACAGCAGCAGTGTAGATAAGGTGCTGCCCTCAGTGTAGCGTTGTTTTGGATACTGTGTTGTCTTGTGTGTAGTGATGATTTCGTAATACAAAAGGTTGGTCATTGTTTTTCTTAGTCACCAGTTATATGAAGAATGCTATTTTGCATGGCCGTCTCTTGTGTTAACTTGTGGTTTATATTGTGAACTCCTTGATCATGACGGTACGATTCTCAGAACGCGACGGCACAGTTGTATTTATAAAGGCCTAAACTTTGATCTTTGAAAGGTCAGGGCAGGTCAGAGGGCAAGCCAACATACCCATCGATCGCACCGTCGTGCTCGAGGGTTACATCGTCTTGCTCAAGGGGTCGTTCTCGAGGGTTACATCGTCTTGCTCAAGGGGTCGTTCTCGAGGGTTACATCGTCTTGCTCAAGGGGTCGTGCACAAGGGTTACATCGTCGTGCTGTCTCGTTAAAGAGGTCGTACTCCCGTCGCTCCCCGTCCTATAAGCTGCTACAGGTACCACCTCCCACAACCCGGGCTGATCCCTCCACACAAGGACCACCTGACCATGGCCCCTCCCCACAAGGACCACGTGACTATCAGTAAGGGGTCTGGTGTGTGTGTGTGTGTGTGTGTGTGTGTGTCATTATCCGTGAGAGGCGACCGGACTCCACAAGCTGCTGCCCACCCCTCCCCCGTCCCCGGATCTTGGTCTGGTAACGCACTGGTGACAAGGTTCCTGTGACGGTACGCCTGAGTATAGTCGAAATGGCGAATTGTTTTGTTGAGAAATATAAGTGAGATTATCTGGGCGATGTGACCGACACACAGCTGGAAGATCTGTTATCATATCTGTGTGTGTGTGGGGCAGCGGTCGCAATATTTGCTCTGTAATCAGGAAAACCCACATTGAAATTCAAGCTGTGGATCATTCATTAAACCCGCAGGAAATGGACGCACCTGACGAAAGCTTCCGTGGTGTAGCGCTTAGCGTTCCTGACCGTAGCACATTCGCGGGCCGGCCAAGGGTCAAGCGCATTGGTTCGAATCCTGGTTGCGGCAGTCGGTCCACAGTCAGCGCAGCTGTTCATCCGCCCTTAGTTGTTTGATAGAATGGGTACCTGTCTCCCGCGTTAGCGAGGTAGCGCAAGGAAACAGACGAAAGAATGGCCCAACCCACCCACATACACATGTATATACACACACGCATATATATATATATATATATATATATATATATATATATATATATATATATATATATATATATATATATAGCGTTAATGGGATGGCCTTGATTAGGGCCACAGTTGCCCCGTGTCGCCTCAGCTAACATAAAAAAAGAAGTTCATTAGGAAACATTTGATTCATTCTTCCTTTATATTCAGTGTGTCCTATATAAGTCCAGTATGGTACACAGTACAATATATCTCTCAAAATCTTGAGATGTTTGATAAGCGTCTGGGTTAATATCTACTGGGATTTCGTACGATGGAGTACCGCTTTCTACATCTGGATGACTCATCCTCCATCTGTCTCTCTCCTTGCCAGATTGGAACTGAGAACCTTCCGCCTTTTTTCCCCGCGTCCAATCATCTCGTGCCATCTGCCATAATGTACTGTTAGGTTGTTAATCTCTGCTGTACAAGTATTATCTCGCCCAGTTCCTTTCATGAGCTGTGTGTGTTTGTGTGTATGTGTGCGTCCTGGCTCATAAAACTTGGACTAGCGTCTCGCCGTTGCGTCCCTTAGTTTGTATATTTAGACCAGCCATACGAAGATGGGCCGTTATGGTACCACCTCCTCTCCTCGCGTAGTGAAGCTATGACGGTTGTCTCCCATCTTTCGCCTCGTCCTCCTTGAACACCAGAGGAACTAGAAGATTGAGCACCATCATTTTGTTCACTCGTCACTCTGGCTTTGAAGCTGACAGGGGATTCGAGTGGGGAATTCTTCTTGTACGTGCCTCGTCTGCTACTTCAGAATCACCAGAACAGGGTTGAAATAATACTGATATAGTTATACCGTATAAACAGTTTTAGAGAGTATTGTGTGTACTTATTATGCTGTGTGATGGTATATGTTCCCGTGTGATGGAGTTACACTGACACTCAACCTGGTTATGCACAGTGTCTGATGATGTCCAGGTCGCTTACACCTCCCGCCCTTATCATGAAGCGGAAAGCAGCAAGTAATGTTGAATATCTCACTAGAAAACTGTAACTAATATATATTTATATATATATATATATATATATATATATATATATATATATATATATATATATGTATATATATATATATATATTATACTCGTACGTTCGTTAAGTCAGAACATTGTATGATTAAGAATATGATTGTGATTTTCTAATATTTCTTTTTGATAATTTGCATTAGTACCTATCAGCTGCAGATGATAAATATCTATTTGACTACATCTGTGCAGATGGAAGAAGACCTTAACAATTCATGAACAGGAAAATCATCTCTGGTGTAACCGCAAGAATGTCTACTGACCAACAGATCAGCGTTGAAGAAGTTGTAATGTATTTTGTAGCTGGTGTACACTTTCCAGTGAGGGTGTTGTACACGGTGTACGAGGAAGACTCTCTCTCTCTCTCTCTCTCTCTCTCTCTCTCTCTCTCTCTCTCTCTCTCTCTCTCTCTCTCTCTCTCTCTCTCTCTCTCTCTCTCCCTGTTGTTATACTTAATGATTCGAACTTTTTGATGAGTGATTATTAATGTGTCCGAGTTTTCGTTGAGTTCCGAGCTACTTAGTCCTTTCTGCTACAGATAATGTAGTTATTACGGTGAATAGTACAGGAAGCATAGAACAGGAAGAAAAGGTTTTCACTCAAGAACAGGAAAGCTTAGAACTGTGAACATATAAGAACAGCGAACATTATAACGCTATAGATATGGCACCTCAGGGCAGTAGCGAGGGTTCCCACTGGAGAACAGGGAACCCCAGATAGTCAGAGCATATTACCGTTCTCAGAATATCATGAAAAATCGCCTAGGAACAGGGGCGTCAAGAACACTGAGAATGGGGAACCCAAGAACACTAAAAACAGAGATTACTAGAACAGTAAGGAGGGCTCCCACGTCAGAACAGAAAACCTTAGAACAATATGAACAAAGACCGCGGAGAACACTAGAACAATAACGCGGGTTCCTACATTAGAACAGGAAACCGTAGAACAAATACAGCAGGGAAGTCTAGAACAATAAGGACTGTTCGTATTAACAATAGGAAAATATAGACCAAGAAATAAACATGATTTCCCATCCCAGGACATAAGCATGCGGAGGTCATTTCTAGAAATAGAAAATGACGTCGAATTATTTTTTTTTTGTTTTTGTTTCCAGGGAAGTCTTTTGTCTTTGCTCATTAAGAATAGGCACAACAGAGTGGGTCACGTCCGTCCTTGTTTATGTGCTGGATATGACCTTCATACACTCCCGTCTCGTGAGGCGGTGGTGTTGACGTCACAAACGTTTCCCAGCTGGGCCATTGTCCGGGTGGCTGACTCACCGCCAGCAACTTTCCCCCAGATACGTGAACCTCTCGTAGCTCTCTGTGGGTGCAGTTCTTTGGAGGTCATCCCCTGCACTTCTGGGTCACCGTCTGCCCCGATGATGATCGTAGACCCGCGGCTGAGCGCTGCTTCCCACGGCTTGCGTGTGGAGACCAGCCACCCGAAGATTAGCCGTAATGTTATACCTCCTCCTCCTCCTCCTCCTCCTCCTCCTATCCTCGCCCAGCAAAACTGTGCAGTTCTGTTCATTCATCTTTCCTTCTGTCTGTAGCTTTTCCACTCAACATTCGGGTCTGCAATCACTCAAGCAACTCATGTCAATTCATATTATTTTTCTTTTTGTTCGTAAGACACATTATCATACCTTCCAAGCAGCTTGGCACGACCTTCGTTACTATAAACAAGAAAAAAAAGGATTTGGCATGCCCGAGTTCACTGTGGCACTTTTGGGTATATCTTTGCAGTGCCAAGGTCGTCACTGCAGCACTGCAGAAATCCGTGCTTATCTACTGGGGTCACCTTGGCACTAACGTGGTCACTGTCTCCTCACTAGGGTAAGTGTCACACTAACAGGGTCAGTGTCCAACAGCTTGAGTCACTGTCACTCTCCTGGGTCACGTTCTCGTCACCAACCATAACACCAACGGGGTCATTGTCACACGACATGGGTCACCATCACGTAACGGGGTTACTATCTCGTTGCCAGGGGTCACTATCACGCTAACAGGGTCAATGCCATACATATTTGGGACACTGTCACCGTGCGGGGTCACTGTTTAATCACCAGGATAACTCATACTAAGAGGGTCAGTTACACCACCAAGGTCACACTCGTTACTAGGGTCGCCATGACACCGCAAGCATCATTTTGTTACTGTTGAGTCATGGAGGCACTGCTTGGGTCACACTGTGGTCACCTGGCACTGCTTGGGTCACTGTAGTCACCTGGCATTGCTTGGGTCACGCTGTGTTCACCTGGCACTGCTTGGGTCACACGTTGTGGCCACCTGGCACTGCTTGGATCACACGTTGTGGCCACCTGGCACTGCTTGGATCACACGTTGTGGCCACCTGGCACTGCTTGGATCACACGTTGTGGCCACCTGGCACTGCTTGGATCACACGTTGTGGCCACCTGGCACTGCTTGGGTCACACGTTGTGGCCACCTGGCACTGCTTGCGGTAGGGGTCACCTACCACTGTCCTCTCTTCCATCATGGCACCTGACTCCCGTGACACTGGTCTCTTCTTCATGACACCCTGATTCCTGCCCCCAACTGACCAGGTAAGCAAGCTGACGACACCTCGCCTGCTTTGCTCTCCACCGCCAGGGTAGTTAGCACCGCCTCGGGGCAACGCTCGCCAGAGCAGTTCTCGCCTCGTCCTGGCCTTCTTGTCACTAAGGCAACCTGCAAGTAGGTAGGTATTCAGGGCAGGGGAACAGGCCTTGTCATCTCAGGTCCCATAAAGCGCAAGGAAAACGTTGCTTGTGTGTGTGGAGGGCACAGTGCCAGCCAGGCGCTATTACCGTGCCTCTGCTGCCTCGTGTACATCCTCTCCTGCACTCCTCAGTAGATGCATGAAAAAAATAACTCCAAGGTCTGTCTCTAAGACCCCCCCCCCCTCCTCCTTCCCTCACTCATTAGGGAAGATGGTACCCCCCTTCTTCCCCTCACTGGTCAGGGAAGATGTTACCCCTTCTTCCCCTCACTCACTTAGGAAGGTCATCTAAGTAAATGGCACCACTTCCTCACATTGCCCTCACTACGGGAGGTGGTACTCCCCTTTTCTTTAGACCAGATGTTACCCCCTTCTTACCTCATTCCCCTGTCTGTTGAGCAAGGCATGTGGTGCCTCTCCCTGCGCTCACACCCAGATGTTCGTGTGTCCTTACCCACCCCTTACTCTCCCAGGGAGATGGCATTCCGAAGATTTTAGTGGGGTAGATGACACCCGTCTCCCTCACCCACCAGGGTAGGTAGCGCTCCTTCTTCTTTATTACCAAGCCAACAGACCCCTCCCCCCTCCGTCTGTAGCACGAGTGTGGATGGCTCGTCCCTCCCTGGCACTCGCTCACCAGGACAGATGGTACCCCGTCTCTGTCTTTACTCTGGGAGGTGGCACCTCTTGTTCTCCTCGCCCACTGGGGGAAGTAGTACCCGCTCACCGCCTCCTTTCCCTCCGTTGATTAAACAAAGTAACACCTCCCCTCCACCTTTTTCTTCTTGGCCATTAATTTAGATTGCACTTGGTGCCACCCACCCTCACTGTAGTGGGTGGCACACTCCCAGGTACCCACACCTGCAGGGTGACCCACTCGCAAGGATGGACAACACACACCCATCCCACCAGGCAGGTAGCAGCCTATCCTCTCCATACCGAGCAGGGTTGGAGAGCACCCGTCCCTTCCCTCAGTTACCATGGTAATTGGCACTGCTCTCCTACTCCTCATTCCAAGGTCGGATACATCCCTCCCTTTCATTCAGAGGGAGAGTTGGCACGCCTCGCTAAGCTGGATCCTCATCAGGTCCTTCCTTTACTCACTAGGGTGGTTGTCGCTACTCTCTCCCTTGTTTTGCCTCCCCACCTTCTGTGTCACTAGGGTGGGTGTCGCTACTCTCTCCCTTATTTTGACTCCACACCTGTTTGTCTCTCCTGGGTGGTTGGCAGTCCACCCCACCAGTGAAGGTGGTAATCCTGTCCCTCGCCTCACCCGTTATGAGGACGGACCCGCACACCATTCTCTCCTCAGTGGCATAAATGACATTTTCTCCTCCCGTCTGACTGTAAGGTAGACCACGCTACCCCTCCTCTCCCTGACCATTGCAGCTGTCATTCCCCTCACTTGCCATGACCAGGTGACACCTTCTCCATCTCCCTGACGAGGGTAGGTGGCAGAAACCCCCCCCCCCCATCTCTCTCTCTCTCTCTCTCTCTCTCTCTCTCTCTCTCTCTCTCTCTCTCTCTCTCTCTCTCTCTCTCTCTCTCTCTCCATTCATTCGTTTGTGTGGCAGCCTCTCCAGCCCCCACTCACCACGTAGGTGTCACACCTTTCTCCACTTTTAACACACTTAGCGCTCCCTCTTCTCTCCCAGTATCACTCAGCAGGTTTAGAGGTTTTTCTCCCGTCACTTTCTGTAACAGGTGACACGCCCTCCCTCCCTTCCTTTAACTCCTTGAATGAATAGGTGGGAGTCTCCATCCCAGGGACAGGGGCAGTAAGAATGACTTTTATTAGAATGACCCTTGCCTCCCATATCTATCTTTAGATGGGTGGTGGTAGCACCCTCTCCCTGTACACATTCACACACTGTGCACACATCCGCTTTCTGTGGGATCCTGAAAACATGGACTTTAAAGAAAGGGGTCAGCAGATTGTCCTGGGAAATCCAGATGGCCGAGCCGTCCTTCTGAAGTATGTTGTTGAGCCGTGCATGCTCCGTCACTATATTGTTGAGCCGTGCATGCTCCGTCGCTATATTGGTGAGCTGTGCATGCTCCGTCACTATATTGGTGAGCCTTGCATGCTCCGTTATTATATTGGCGAACTGTGCATGCTCCGTCACTATATTGTTGAGCCGTGCATGCTCCGTCACTATATTGGTGAGCTGTGCATGCTCCGTCACTATATTGGTGAGCCGTGCATGCTCCGTCACTATATTGGTGAGCCGTGCATGCTCCGTCACTATATTGGTGAGCCTTGCATGCTCCGTCACTATATTGGCGAACCGTGCATGTTCAGTCACTAGTTTGCTTATGACGAGGGATTCCCTTGACCTGGGCATGTTAATGAGTCCGCGGACCCTCCCGGTTCTCATCCTCGATGTTATCCCTCCGAACTTTGCCCCACAGGAGGGTTGGAGCCATGGGCATCAGCAGTGTGGCACTCGTGCCCTCACGAGAATACGTGACGACCCAGGTTGAAAACCCCTGAGTGAACTCTCAGTAACTTAAAGAATCCTTGCGGGGACAAGAAGCCATTGACCTTGATTTCCTTTTCTTTGATTATAAGGATTTTGTCGCATGATGTGGAGATGATGAGATAGTGAAGAGACACATACATGGTTAGAACGGGAGACTTTATATAAGGCGTTTCGACGTCAAGGCCTTCGTCAGGTGATTAACCTGGAGTTTGGGGGAGCGAAAGTTGGAGGAAAGGGAAGTTTGACATGTAAGAAAACTCTTCTTGATCTTGTGATTCGTGTTAATACCTAAGAATTGGTTGGGCACTTTGGAATTCTCCTCAGGACCAGCACTGCCTCAACTAAAGACTTAATCCGTGAAGAATTCGTAGATCTGCTAAGGCCTTCAACGCCCGTGAAAATTTAGGCAACAGCGTGTGAGGGTCTGATCTGGAGTGGCGGAGTCTCACCCTCTCTTGTTCTTTTCTTTAGTCTTGTAATGTGAGGCTAAAGTTGGCCACCCGACTGGTCATCACGTAGATGTGGTTGGCCGAGAAGGCTGATTGCTGTTCGCTGGCCAAGACAGCACCAAGGACGTCACGGCTGTAGACCGACAGCAACATCATGAACTTTCGTCGTGAGAGAGTCATGTTCTCGTGTGATGGTGGGACGCCCCGGGATGTGAAGTGTTTCACGCGGTCGAACGTCGTGTGACTTACTCTGGGCAGAATACAGACAAAAGTAGATGAATAAACACATCATTTCCTTCCTTGGGCCAACGTAAGGTGGTAGTTAAATGCAAGTAACGGGCAGGAGGACATTGCAGTGACCCTTGAGGGTCAATATACAATATACAATGTTGTAAACTCTTACGCTGACGAGTTCCAGAAAGCTGAATGCTTCTTGTGTAAGAGCCTCTCCCCGGTCTCTACAGGACAGCGTGGGCAGCAGAGGATGATTGCGTAATAAGCAACGTTTCACTTGTTGGTCAGTAGCAAGAGGAGCCACCGCTGCCTGCCTGATATTATGAATGATTTAGACGAGTGACTGAATGACCAGTTACTTGCTAGCCCTCTGGCTGCATGTTGACGGCCGACTCTACGGAGACATTGCCTTATTGTGTCTAGGAGGCCATCCCCCTCGTACTGAAAGTCGCGTTGTTGCCTTCTTATTGCACATTAATTACTTTAAGCACGATGGTATAGTGCTTGAGTCCGACCGCACGACCCACTGGGCATGGTGACCAGACCTTCGACCAAGTTGGCCAAGGGTCGTACCGTCCAGCATAGTTGGTTAACCAGTCGCGCGACACGCACACGTCGCATTGATGCGTCGCCCCTCCGTCCGGAGCTATGTGTGTGTGTGTGTGTGTGTGTGTGTGTGTGTGCTACGTCGTGAGAAACGTCGTTTGTCCTGTACTCCGGGACTTCCGCCTTTGTAACACGCGCCCTGAAAAAACCCAACGGGAGTGGGGAGAGGGGAGGTCGAAATTTTAGGGAGTGGGGAGGAGGGGAAGGTGCGGGGGGGGGGGGGTGATGATGGGAGACAGGAAGCTTTGTCAAAACTGTCTGGTGTAGTCATCACCGGCTGTCTCCCCCCGGGCCCTCACTACCAGAGTCATAGTGGACGCCGCTGGCCAGGTCCTGACAGTCGTGAGTGCACCTCCGTCGCCGCGACACCACAGTCGTCTCTCTCCTCCACCTTGGTGCTCTCCTCTCCCACGTCCACTGTGCTCTAGTGTTGCTGCCGTGTTGTGAGACCTCATAATCAGGAGTCGAGACCTCGTCAGACCGGTCACTGGTTCGTCGCTGCGATGACCGCTGGTGACGAGGACGTCGGTCGTAGGTGCCTCAACTGAGAAGGGCCACCGCCCCCCCCCCCCCACGCGGTATTTGGCAGGGACAGCGGCGCGCCCCTCCTGGCGGAGGAGAGGGGGACCAGCCTGGCCGGGCCGGCGAGAGGGCCGGAGTCTGGCACGGGCACCAGTTGGTATATGTAGTTGGTGTGGTCTGTGTCCACTATGGTTCGACCCCAGCCACAGCCATACAGGCTCATGCGACACTACAGCAGCGACATGACAGGTCAGTTCTCCACACTCAGCGCTGCCGTACCCCAGCACCACCACAGTCCTGACACAAACCCCCCCGCCTCCCAGTACCACAGTCGTAACCCTAGCACCACAGTCCTCACCCCAATACCACACTCTTTACCTCAGTACCACAGCCCTGACTTCCCCAGCACCATTCTGGTCCCCCAGCACCACAGTCCTGTCCTCCAGCATCACATTTCTTCATCCCACCATACTCTGAACACTAGGTCATGGTACTGACCCACCACTCAGCACCAGGTCATGGTACTGACCCACCATACACCCAGCACCAGATCATGGTACTGACCCACCATACACCCAGCACCAGGTCATGGTGCTGACCCACCACTCAGCACCAGGTCATGGTGCTGACCCACCATACACACAGCACTAAGGTCATCTGAGTCATTCAAAACACTTAAACGAGGGCAAGTGCTTAAGGAACCATCTGTTACATTGTTATCTTGTGTGTGTGTGTGTGTGTGTGTGTGTGATTATTATTATTTGTGTGTTACTGAGAGAGTTGTACACTCGTGTTACCCCGTCTCTTAACCATCTATATATGTACCATGTCTTTACTCGTGTGTGTGTGTGTGTGTGTGTGTGTGTGTGTGTGTGTGTGTGTGTGTGTGTGTGTGTGTTTATTGGATGACGTCTCGTTATCTCTGGCCATGCACACTACTACTACGTCATAAACGTTGTGGTTCACGGCCGTGTCCATACCGGGTGTTCCAGCAAGATTGGCGCGACTTTTTTGTTTGTGGGATATTCACCAGCCGGCAACCCACATTTGGGTGCTGGGATGGGATCTTTGGGGGGAATGGGGGATATGCTACCGTCACCCCCTCGCCTTAGTCCCCCTCCCCCACCACTGTCAATCGTGGGCAGGTGTGAGGTGGGTAATGGAGGATCGATTCCTCACAACTTAGTGAGAGGCTCCAGTCATCCATTGACGTAATGTGAGCAGGTCAACACACACACACACACACACGCACCTTTGATTTTGAGTTTTGCCACAAGCAGCGTATCTGTTGCCCATTCCTACCCGCCTTGTGGGCATGGCGCAGCGAAGACAAACAGGAAACATTACAAGTTGAGACGAATTGAGAAAAAAGATTGAAAAGGAACTGGGCAGCTTTGATTGTTTATCACCCACCTCCCTCCCCTTAACTAATTACGTAAAAAGAATAAATGACAAGTGAACTTTCTGGCATGTTAAGTTAGTGTAGACCGAGTGTGGCCGTTGGTAGTGGCGCTGGGGTGTTGGCCACCGTGGGGAATTCCCCATACCCTTACCAGGGAATAGTCTGGTCTTAACCCTCTCAGGCTCCAGTCAGGGGGAGCTCTCGCCTCGCTGCAGGGGTCAGATATGAATGTAGCAAGCCTCGTGGTGTGAGTATGTAGGACGTGCCCCCTGCTCCGTCATGCCACATTAGGGTCGATGGTCAGTGTGGGCGGACGTTGGTCGAGGATGATGGGTTGTTGGTTGTGGCCCGGGATTGGTGGTTGGGAGGTGTGTGTGTGTATGTGTGTGGTGGCGGGACAGCATCAAGGCAGGTGGTAGAGTTTTCCTGCGTTGGTGTCACTCTGTAGGCGACAGAAGCGCGGAAAGTGTCCGTGGAGTGTGACTCCTCGTGTGGTGGAGAGCATGGAGGGTGGGTCGGGGGTGGAGGCGTGACGTAGGACAGGGCATGGCAGGCGGGGTCAACAGGTGGACACAGTGGGTGGAGTAGCAGGCGGCCGTCGCCTCCTCCTCCCACACACACACACACACACACACACACACACACACACACACACTACACCATCGTCAGGTGTTGTACGCTCTTGTTGCCGGGGATGGCCAGCTGATGGGCCTCATAGTACGCGTCTCAAGTGCCGGGAGCGCCACCAGACCTGCGGCTCAGGGTCCCCCTCCCAGCCCTGGTGGGTCAGTCGTCGTCCCTACTGACATCAGTGGGAGTCCCTGCAGGAGTGAAGGAGATGCGTGTAGTGAATGGTGGGATTGTTCCACCCGGGAGGGCGGCCGTGTGTGCTTCCTGAACTCTGAAGGAGCAGGTTGGTGAGAAGATAACATTTATCAGCAGTTTGTGGTGACACACTGTAGTGTGGGTTAATGTCTGCCTCAGTGAGGGTGTTGTGTAGCCCTGCTTGGGGTAGGGATGGAGGAGTCTTAGATTGCCTGGAGGCGAGAGAGTCGGTAGGTGGCCAGTCATGATAAATGAATATATTACGTTTTATTGGATTTGATTTACCATTCGGCTGAAAATGCACAGTTGAGATAATACAGATATCACAAGAGATCATGATAGTTACCAGTTAACTAACCATAAAAGGGGTTAAGATCAAATTGGGCTGGATATTTCCAACACTTCGGGTAAGCACGTGAGTGAGGTAGATGGGGCGGTGGTACTGAGTGGGCGGCTGTGGGTTGCAATGAATGGGCATAATCTACGCCCTTGTCCAGCGGCTACCGGCCAGCCTCCTGCCTGCCCTTGCCGTCCCACGGCTGAATTTGGGCAGGTATTTGTGATGGCCGGCCCTGCGCCACCCTTGTTAAGTATGGTGTGGGCGAACCCCCCCCGCCCCACCTTCACTCGGCGGCACAGGTTGCGGGGGTTTGAGGAGGAGGGTGATCGTAACACCCCCTAGGAACCCCCCCTCGTTTATGAGTTTGGCCTCCATGCAGAGTAGTAACCTCCGTGTCGAGTAGCATATGTTGTTCCGTGGGTCTCTCGTGTGTCTACTACGGTCAGGACGGCTGTGTAGGTAGCAAATTACAGGTGTCGCCAGGCGTAGGCGTGTATGCAAAGTGCCAACACCCACGCCCTCTTAGAGCGGTTCTTACACACGGATGGTCGAAAATCTCCGAAGGATACAGAGGAACTCTGATTCTTGTAGACAGTGAGCTGCCGAAAGGGAGTCGTCTTTTTGGCCAGGATGGAAAGGAGGTGTGGGTGTAGGTTGATATAGGTGGGAACAGGCCGTTAGGTAAGGGCTGGCAAGCTGGGGTAGATGGTGGATGTGGACGCGAGTGGGATACCTTGGCGAGCCGTAGATGTAGGTGGAAATTATATTGAGGTGGTTGTAGATGCAGGTTGTGGTGTACGTGTGACTCTCTCTCTCTCTCTCTCTCTCTCTCTCTCTCTCTCTCTCTCTCTCTCTCTCTCTATATATATATATATATATATATATATATATATATATATTATTAGTATTAGTATTATTATTATTATTGTCGCTGTCTCCAGCCAGTGATGACACCTTGGCGAGGCATCATCTGTTCAGTAAAGGTAGTACACAGTCTCTTTGAGGAAGTTCTCAGTCAAAGGGAGTCCTCATTTCCCTGCTTCTGGAAGTGGCGCAGCCTTGAATTACAGTAGCGTCTGTGGAGATATTCATGGATAATACCAGGACTCTGTTAAAGGAGATCCTGAAGTACTTTTAATATCTAAATATGATTTAGTTCACGATTCACCGGGTGTTCCGGGGTTGCTAAGGGTAGATAATATCTGAAATAATTGCCCATGTGGGTGGAGAAAGTGGAGCAGTGTGGTGGACGTGGGCGAGCCGCACAGGTGGTCGGGTTTGATCATGGGAGAGGATGCTGGTGGAGAGCTCAGCGATTGCTGGAAAGATACGGGAGAGGACGGAGACTGACGTGGGTGAATAATGTTGGGATGTGGTGGATGATGAATGTGAATTACGGACAGTGTGGTGGCGAACAACTCGCCTTCCCTGATCTCACCCCCCCCCCCCACACACACACACACACGTGAGGGACTCCTGTGGGATTTGGGCAACCGCTCCTCCTATTCCTCCTGCTTTCTCCTAAGGTCATGAGCGAGCTGTCCGAGTTCCCAGCAGGGTAGGGATGTTTTGGTTTTGTTTAGCGGGGAGGCCCACGGGAGACGGGACTATGGCGAGAGCTGGCAGTGTTTTCGGCAGTGTAGCGACCGTAGCATGACGTCAGGGACCAGTTTAGACCTCTCTTCTAGTGTTCCTCCCAGGCCTTTGGACACAGATGCCTTTTCTACTCGGTCATGTCGATTTTCTTCTTTTAATTTTAACCAATAAAACATTGAGGTGAAATACTAAATACTTTTGTTCTGTATGAAAATGAGATATTGTATATGTGGTGAGCGCGTTGGCAACTCCGAGTCCCAGGGAGGGCGGGCGGGCTTAGAGTAACAAGCGGCGGCCATGGTGAGTGGCGGCAGTTGGGATGCTGCAGTAGTAGTGTGGCAGCCACGCTTATGTGCGCTTGAGTGTGTAGTGACGCTGCTGATGCTCCTGCTGCTGCTCCATCTGCCTCTTCTCCCGCCTCTGCACCCTCATCACATCTGTCATTCGGAGACAGCTTGACCTCGTGGATTATACAGAGTTGCTGGGTGCTGCTGTGAAAGGGATATGGGCCATACTGCTGGCTACAGATGACAGAAACCTGAGTGATGGTTCTAACGATGAATCTTGACGGTGTTGTCGACTCCAGTGTTCGAACAGTGTGAGAAAAATGTGTGCCGTGGACGGCAGGCAGTGAGGAAGATACTTATTCCCGGCAGCTGACTTCAGGTAGGCAAACCGTTGGTGATGCAGTTCAGTCCAAGGCCCGCGGCCGTTATGGTCGGTGGCCTTCAGGTCTCTCTAGGGTCCTCTCGTGTCACGCGTGCACCTCCTGCGTGTGCTGGGTGTCCCCACAGGTAACGTCTGCACGTGATACAAGTCAAACAGGTCCCCAAGTCCTATAGTGAACTTAATGTTTACCTCCCAAGTCACCAGTGACCGAAGTGGGCTTTATATGTGACAAGCAATTCATTTATATCCCAGGACCCTGTATGTGGCTGGTAGATCACCAGGTACTGAAGCAAACCATGTATTTGATCTGTTGATCACTGGGTCCTTATGTGGACTATACATGTGGATTGCAGGTCAGAAGCGGAAGTAATGCATACATTGTCACCAAATACATGCCTTTCAGGTTACCAGATGACGCGTCGGACCTGTTGAATGCCAAAGCCTACAGGTACCTTAGTGGATGAGGTCCTCATTCAGAATGTTCTCTTGTACCACTGATACAGGTCATAAAGTCCTGGTCAGACGCAACCATGTTGACCTGACTGGTCTTTGTAGAAGGCTTATTTACGAAGTCGTGTGAATAGATAACAGAAATTTTTATGTCGTAACTGGCCTTTTTAGTGTTGTTCATGTCTTTCATTTTGTTCTTGGGAGCAATTTTTTATTAGTATTGTATTCTACATTGTAATTGATAAAACTTTAGCATGAGCTAGATTAGTAAGTGTGACATTTACGACATTCAACTATTTCACTTCATGGTATGTACGTGTGGCATGAGCAAGTAACGACGACTGAAACGCTATTTAGACAACATAATATGTTTATGATATGTGAAATATCAAACGCAGTTTAAAGACCCGAAATAGAGAATAACCGTTGGAAAGACTAAAAGAAGCTGTCAGTATGGAAGGTGAAAAAAAAAAATGAAGAATGAAAAGCCAGCAAGGTTAATGGTGTCGGTTAGCTTATCTGTGACGAAGGTGAAGGTGCCTTATAACGACCCAAGACAGGAGGGGAAGGTGGGAGTCCCGTACTTCGTTATGTCCCAAAATGGGAAGTGGGTCGTATCTTATCCTGGATCGACACAAGACAGGAGGGGAGGGTGGTTGTAACGTGCCTTATAACGACCTTGAGTGTTTATTTGCAAAGCATTCTCAAGTAAATTAACATGAACATAGAAGTGTGTGTGGGACAAGGGCGAATGTGTCTATTGCGGATGTGATAAAAAGCCCCTCTCCTCTTCCTCCTCTTTATGTGTTGTGTGCAGTTCTCCCGTGCTTGGCACAGGTAAGTAGCCTTTAGCGAGAACCGTATCCTGTCAGGGATGCTGTGATGGTGTGAGTGGGGAAAGTATATTAGTGTGTGGACACGGTGAGTGGAGGGTGTGGGTGGATCAGCTGATTGACTCCTGGACACGCGTGGTGGCTCCACCATGTGTGTACACGTACACGCGCGCCCACACATTTTCCTTCTGTATATATGCACGCACAGTTGTTTTCTTCATATATTGGCTATCGGTACCAGCACATACACCCGAGTTGCTGCATTCACAAACGCGCGTTCTCGCACGCGTACTTACGCAAAAGCGATCTCTCTCTCTCTCTCTCTCTCTCTCTCTCTCTCTCTCTCTCTCTCTCTCTCTCTCTCTCTCTCTCTCTCTCTCTCTCCTGTATCCGTGTTTTCTTATTCAACGTTTTCTCGAATTCCCTGGAGGATATATGTGCGTCCTCACGAACCGAACCATGGCACGGTAGAGACCGTACCGCTAGTGATGGGGTATGGAACCTTGTCTTGCACTCAGATATCAAGCGTGGGAACCTCCCGCATCTCTTCTTATCTCCCGCATCTCTCTCACACACATGCCACTTATTCCCCCCCCCCCCTCACAAACGCCAGATAACTAGTTTAATATTAACGAGTGCCTTTGGTAACGTGAAAGCCATGATATTGGCTAGGACGAAGAAGGTGTTTGGTTTTGTCAGTGGGAGTGCGATAGCAAGTCAAGGAAGGAGGGGTGGGAGTGAGGGCGTTGGGATAGATGTCTGAGGTAATAAATTTCTCCTTGAGGCCAGTGTCCTCCGAGTGAGGCGAAGGCCGCCTGGCTATTAATAGCAGCAGTAGGCAGTCCCTCGTAAAACACATAAACAGCGCTATCCTAATTCCTGGGCCGCATCCCTCAGGTCACTTAGTCACCGAGAACTACTCTAGGATGTTCCTACCCTCAAGATTAAACATTTGCATTCTCTCTCTCTCTCTCTCTCTCTCTCTCTCTCTCTCTCTCTCTCTCTCTCTCTCTCTCTGTATGACGCATGAAACATTATTAAACCGCATACGTCGTTTGTTACCTTTTTAAACGAAGACTATCGTTAAGTGTGATATTGCCTTAACAGTTTCGGTGTTCGCTGTACTTATTCAGGTATTTAGAGTTGTGGAGCGGAGCGGTGATGAAGACCACGGATCATCAAATAAGGTTGTGATGCGCTTGCCTTTCCTCCATGTTGCTTCTATAACAGGTTATGGTACGATTGGTGTTTTCTGTTAGCCGCCGCTGCACCATCTGGGGTTCAAGTGTGTGGGACGTCGGTACTCGAAATGTCTTTATTTACAGATTTATAGAACACTACGGGCGGGGGTCTTGGTGGTTGTTGCTCTTGGTATCGTGGCCTGGTTTTTGGTGGTATGCTCAGGGTCCCTAAGTAAGTGGTGATTGGTTCAACTGGGGACCCTGGTTCAGTAGTCTGCGGTACACCAAGGGTCGCAGTCAGTCTTGCCCAGCGCCTGATGGTGGTGTAGCTTCTGTGCCTTGGTTGTTGAAGCGTCGGCGAGCTGGGGCGTCAGGATCCTGGTGGATAGTGATGTCAGGGCCGAGGTTGGCCGTCCGTCCGCCTTGCGTAATTGCTGGTTGGTTGGCTGGCGAGAAAGGAGGCGCCTCCATCCCTCCCTCCCTTCCTTGACCACTCTCTGGGTCATGCCTCCCTCCCGGCCTGTAGTGGACTATAACAATGTACACCACTGTAATGATTGTGGTTATACCTCGCCCCCCTCTTGAACACGAGGCTAAGACCCTCGTGTATGTTGGTCCGGCTCTTTTACCTCACCCTGAGTAGTCACTTCCACACAAATGGTACGAGGTTCGAATCCTCGAAGTTGGATGGGGCATTGTGATATGTGTATGATATATATATATATATATATATATATATATATATATATATATATATATATATATATATATATATATAATGTGTGTGTAATAATGATGATACTGTATCCGTTTACTCACAGTTAAAACCGTCATTTCCGTATGGAGAACTTGGTTAAGGAAACTGTGCGTTGGAATCAGATATTACTCCGCGTTCCGGGACCTGCTGACATACTTTTTTTGTGTGCGGTTAAGGATAGCGTAGGGATCAGCGAATGAAAATAACTAGTTGAAGGCCGCTTCATGTTTGTTTTGTTGGTCCATTTATGGAACAGTATTATTAATCATATGATAAGTGGTGAGCACATGATCTTGGATCTATAAAGATGTATGATACATTTTCGCGTTATATGTAGAGGCGTAAATTAGATCATGTTTCACTCTCATCGTTAGAAGTTGTTTAAAAGTCGTCTTATTTCATCATCCTGAGCTCGAATTTAGCGGGTCGTACCGTAGTCCCCCAGATCGTACCTTAGTGTGGTGGTAACGGCAAACACGACCGGACTTAAAAGCCCCGTTCACACGGGCGTGAATTGCCGTCGCGTGTTACAAATTCACTGAATTCAGTGGGAGTGCTCAGAGCGGGGGACGCGCCTTCAAGTAGCTAGCAAGTAGCTAGCCCACGATGTTCATATTCCTATGGGACATTTCAACGAATGGTTTTTGTATTTAATTGTTGTTAGCAAATATTTTTGATTAGAAATATGCTTTATATTACCAATGTATATCTCTATCGGTATACCGTATATGTCTACATCTATTTATCTAGATAATTTGATGACTGATCTTGATAATATGGAAATATTGCTGAACAACGCCTTGGCAGACCACTATGACGGAGATTTACTCATGAAATTACTCATCTACAGTTTACGACGTCTTTTCTCCATAATTTTATTCTTTAGACACACAAAGATGACTTTTCTCAATGTCCTCCAGCATGAACAGCCGTTGGCGCACTGAGCGTGGAACGCGCGCGGCTTGCATTTGAAAGGATGACAAAATTGCACCCGCCCAACTTAATTTTTACCATCTGGTAATTTTAGTCATGTTATTCCATGGTTATGTCATGGTTCGTTTACAGTTCACAAATTGCATACATTTTTTTCTTTTTTCATTATCCATATTTTGTTTGGATAGAACTTTGAGCTTTAAATATAGATCCTTCGTGTTTCAGTATTAAGACTTAAACGTTTCACTTTACACTGAATACTGAACCCTGTTAAACAGATGTTCCAACTTACAGTGAGTACTTAACGATTGTTTCAGCGTGGTTTATGTTTAACGAATGTGCCGGAGTTGATAATATGCTTAAATGAATGTTTCAGCGTTGAGACCGTGTTTAACAAGTTATTTCATCACCAGAGTAGTACGCGGATTTGAGTTCAATTGCCATACGTCAGAAGGAACTTGATACGTCACTTGAAAGTATAACTTTTGTAAATAGTTTTAACCCCTTTAGGCACGTTAGTACGACACCCCCTTGACCAGAACGTTACGAGGTTTGGATAGGCTCAAGGATCGTACCGTCACCCTCTAGGATTGTCGTAGTGTTACACTGAAAGGTTTAACGGTCGTGCTTGAGAAGCATGCCTTTTTTTTCATTAAGTATCGTACCATCATGTTCAAGGAGTGTACCATCTTGCTCAAGGATCGTACCATCGTACTCAAGAATCGTACCCTACGTATTGAAGGATCGTATCGTCGGACTCAAAGGGTTGATATGATAAATAGCCTTTGTTTCTTCCGTTGGAAGTGATAGCGTAACTTACATACCAGGCAGTTGGCAGGGGTCGGCGTAGCGTCCACTGATTTTCATCTTCGATGAAGCTAGGCTGAGTAGCCTGGGTGGATGGATGGTAAGGATTGTAGGACTCGTAGGCGGCGTCTAGAAAACTAGATTAAAATTGGATGGGATTGTATAGGGGTTCAGGATGTTGAAATTGCCCGGAGAAGGAGGATTTTTGAGGGCTGTAACACAATCCTTGAACAGACTGTGATTCTTGGAGAAGGTGCCTCAGTCCTTAGACCTGACCTTAAAAATCCTTGAGCACGATGATGGGTATGATAGCATAGCTACTGACCCGTCATACTGAAGGGTTCGTCCCGTTGCCCTCAAGGGTCGTAATATCGTGCATCTAGGAGTCATGAAAAAATTCTCGCCGTCTTTTATCTGTTCTTAAGTCGCAGAGTTTGACATCTTTATGTATTGGTCGGTAATCCTGTTCCGTCATCTATTTTTTTTTCGTAACCCAAATGTGATAGCGTAACTGCGGGTGGTAGTATAATTCCTGGGATTCGCACACCACAACGCTGAACAATGTTTGGTTGGCTGCAAAAGGCGAAGTGTTTTTGTGCCCGTGTATTTCTGGGACCATTGACAAGGCGGAACCAGGCAGCTTCACGTGTGGGTCCCCATCCAGGTCCTGCGTCACCCTGTGTGCTGGGGGGACTTAAATATCCGTGGCTCTCTTGATGGGGTTAATATTAGCTGGTAAGACTCGTGGAGGGTGTGTGTGAGTGAGGGAGGGGAGGGAGAGCCAGGAAGGAATGCTGGCCAGGGTTTATGTGTATGTGTGGGCGTGGGAGCCGCCTACGCTGCGCGTCTGCCCTGACCTATCCACTGAGGTGGGTACGAGCCCTTCGTCAGGACACCTAGCTACTATCGCCGCCGGAGTGCGGATCGTTCGCGTCCAAAGGGGACGGCACTGTGGCTTGACGTCATGTACTACCCCAAGGGTTAAGCCTGGGCTGTGCACTACTCCTGTCACAATGACAGACACCTCCCTCTCTCCTGCCTCCTCCATTCACTTGCTGATGCAGCTCTCCTCCCCCGCGTGACTCCGCAGTAAGTCAACACCAGGTCGAAGAATTCTACCTCGTTTGCGCTCAGCCATAAACCCTCTCTCACACAACGATACCATATATCACCCTTAACATAATGTTGAATAACTGAAACCCTTGCAGTATCCACATGACTATCTGGAAGAACGACTATGTAACATCTGCTCTACAGTATTTTTATATGTCCCAGTCGTCATTAAACATGTTTATGGGTACAAGACAGTGGAGGTCATACGTTTCATGCGTGTGAGTACCGTTGTTCACTGATAACCATTGGTTTGGTTTCTGGAAGGTATCGAACAGCTGAACCAAGCTGTTGATGTAGTTAATCCAATGTTCAGAAACATTTCATGATACGTTCTTTTATTTAGAAGATATTTTGCATGATTATGACCTCTTCTGTTTATCGCTAACCTCTCACATGACGGTACGACCTAAGTTAGGTATGATGGTCTGGCATTTGACTTGAGCCTTTAAGACTAGGCTATGATATCCAAGGGTCTTACTCGAGTTGAAAGTGGCTGTAGTAGAAGAAAAATGAGACTGTATTCCTCAACTTTCAGGGCACCAGACGTCAGAGATATTTTCGGTGGTATGATACACCTGATAACACAGATCATTGGCTGTAAACACTGTATTACCTTGATAAGTACAGTTTGGTTGTGTATATAGTCCCTGCAGTGGACTGATGTAGTGGCGTAAGCCAGCCCTACCTTATGTGGTTGTGTTGGTTGTGTTTCGTCTGTGGGATTCTCTGTAGGGAATACAACAGGTAGGTGTGATATGTGACTGCGTAGATAGATGTGTACATGGTGGTGTTCTTAGGAAGTACGTATGTCTGTGATTTATGGCCCATTCTGTAAGCAAGGCTGTGCGAAGGGAGGGTGTCGTGTTTAGCAGTTTACGGCAGTCGTTTTAGGTGTTCTGTGTAGTGTGGTGTTGGTGAATATCGCTTGTGGGCTAATTTGCAGAAGTGTTATTGGGTTTACTAAGAGTTACGGCTGCATGTGGCGAGGATATAGGTTTTGTGTGTGCGTGGAGGTTGGGGAGATCAAAAGCCAGGTTACCTTTAACTCGGTGTGTACGTGGTTGATGATGAGGTAGTGTGGTTGGTTGTGTATATGGGTGAGGATGGGGAGGGGGGGTGTGATCAGCTGGAGTACGTTACGTTGTGTGGGCATGGCGCCGGCTGCCGCCACTAGGGTTTGGTTACCTTGCAGCCCTGCTTGGCCTTACTGACGTCAGTTAAAACGTAGTTGGGTGTAAGGGGGTGCGGGTGGGCGCCCACTGGTCCATGGGCGTCAACCCCAGCGCTTGGCATGGGCGGGACACGCCCGGCACGCCCATCCCAAAGCCCCTCGCACACCACTACCAGTGTTTATCTCCAGGCGGGAGTACAGTGCACACTAGCCTGTCCCACTGTTGGTCAGGGTCAGACAGGGACGCGGGCATGATGGGTAGCGTCACGCGCCCATGTCCTCAAGGTGGATGAGTGGTGGTGAGTGTGGATGCAGGGTATGGGTGATCAGTGTAGGCTGACGGTGGGGCGAACATGGAGGGTGTCTCTGGTGACCTTGGGGCGAGGGGGATCCTCCGAGATTAAGAGATGGGGGGGGGGGGGGATAACGTTTTCTAATATGGAGGAAACTGTTTATTGGGGCAGTTTGCGTCTGTCAGCCCCGACTGTGTACACCTGCGTCCGTCATACATACACCAGTCTGTCTGTGTGGTATCGCATTGTTACACTCCGTAACTGAATGTAATGTTTGTGTTATATATCGTGTACTAATCGATGTTTGGGATACAGAAAATGCCGAGACCATTGATGATCGTTATTCATGAGGATGTATACTGTATGATACACTAAACAGCAGGAAAGATTTGAAGATGTTTCATAACATTGACGGTGTCTGGAAGAAGGAATTGATCCGGGTTGTGTGACGATGCACGGTAGGTTTGCCAGCATAAATAAAAAGCAATGCAGCCATTGTTTGTTATTGGTATACCGTCGGCATAACCCTACGAAATTTCTCACTATAAGTCATACCCTGGGGATAGGGGAGAAAGAATACTTCTCACGTATTCCCTGCGTGTCGTAGAAGGCGACTGAAAGGAGAGGGAATGGGGGGCTGAAAATCCTCCCCTCGAGTTTTTACTTCTCCAAAAGAGGGAACAGAGAAGGGGGCCAAGTGAGGATTTTCTCTAAGGCTCACTGCTCTGTTCTCAGCGCTACCTCGTTAACGCGGGAAATGGCGAATATATATATATATATATATATATATATATATATATATATATATATATATATATATATATATAATGTGTGTGTTTGTAATCCCATAATGCCCTCCAGTAGTAAAGATTCGAGCCCCGTACCATTTGTGTGGTTGCTGGATACACTTAACCACTCGGCAATGTTAGTGTACTCATCTATCACACATGTTACGGGGTTCGAATCGTTGTCGTTGAAGGGCATTATGTGTTCTGTGAAACAGAGAGAGGGAGAGATCAGATGTTTCGAATGTACTTCCCTCTTTAGAACTATAAATATTTAAACGTATTAAGAAGTTGAGTTAGTTGCTTGGCATGTGGGCTGTTGGTTGCTGTTAGATTATAGGATATATCGGGTGACGTGTTCAGTGGAAGAGCTGAGTCGAGGCTGCTCTGGCCAGAGACCGCAATCAGGAACACGTGTTCATGGGGTGGAGGTTGGCGTCCAATAGACAAATTATGATGGGTCCCCCCTGACGCATGCAGAGTGTAGCCTGTCACGTTTTGTCCTCTGTGTAATTTCTGATAAATGCCTGAAGAGTGAGGTCTGCCTGTCTGCAATGTAGTGTATCTAACCTAGCAAAAGCGAGAGGAACGCCAGTAAATTTACAGACAGTAGGGACGCTATACAAACCTTCCCATCATCATATCTGGTGCTGGATCATTTCCTTATATGCTTACGACAGACATCTAGAGAACGAACAGATTAAAAAGTTACCTGAAACCGTTTTGCGTCTCCCTGTGTTTAGATATAAGTTAGTATTGTCATTGCATTTAAAGATGTACGAGCGTATTTTTGTATATGTGTATTACGATTGACAAAGTTTGTCTTTTGGTTTTGTATGGTAAATGGTAATGTGTGATGGTATGGGCCAGGCAATGTTCTTTGTGATTATTGGGAGGCCATCCCCATATCATTGTGTCAACTTGGGTTCGAGAGAGGCTGTTGGCGACTGAGGTACGTCACCTAGGACATGCTTGATTTGTTCCGTTGCCTGTGAAGCTTACCTCAGAAAGTTAAGTTTGAGGCAAAGGTCCTGTTGGGAGATGCCGGTAGAAGGTGGGCATTGAAAAAGACCAGGGTTAACCGCGAGGCCACAGGTGTTGGCGATAGTTAGGACAAGGTCACCCGCGGGAGGAAGGAGGACCCATGGCACATTTTAATTCCTTGTAACATGACGAGGCTGTGTTGGTTTGGTGTACGTGATGTATATACTAGTGTTCTCTTTTGCAGTTCATGAGATGCTGCATGTGGCGCGCGAGTGCTCTGCGAGGGACGCTGCCAGTCACCTCTTAACCTTTGGCGAATTTTGCCTCTTCACCACAGAGTTGCGACAATGCTACGACAAAGAGTAAGTTCATGCTCCGGTCTCTTGTCTTCCATTCCCATTACAAACAAATTATTATATAACGTTAGTTTCCTATGTAGATATCGTGTGTGTATTGTTATTTATGTTAATGCGCGTATTTAGTTGTACTTTTCCATAGAACTCATACCTGTTTTCTTAGGGACTAAGATGTAATGAGTGTTTTAGGCTAAACCTCTGGTGGATGGTAGGTAGGCTGAGAATAATATGTCCATGACGATGACACCGTAGTAATACCCAAAATAGAATCACCCTCAGACTTTCACTCAGAATATGGTGGACAGCCTCCTTTGCCTTTAACTGACCGGTGTTATATGCTGCTCGAACTCCAGTGTCCCTTTCTTGCGTGTGTTATACACTTTTCATTTTTCTCTCTCCCCATAGTTTCATTGAAGGTCAGAAAAGAAAGGTTGGGCGAAAGCAAGCCTTAAGCATATAGTGGGTATATATATATATATATATATATATATATATATATATATATATATATATATATATATATATATATATGTGTGTGTGTGTGTGTGTGTATTTACATATACACGTGTGTGTATATATATATATAAGTTCACATCGTGTGAAAGGAATAAGATGGGTCTGTAAGTCAGGCAGTTGTTCATGTCTGACATGATGGTTTGTGTTGGAGAAACGTTGTAGGCAGAAGTTACAGGCATATGTATTAACGTGAGGTGAAGTTTATTGAAATTTTAAAGATAAGCAACATGTTTTGTTTGTTATGGTGAGATGGATTCCTTTAAAACGTTCCGTTATTACTGAAAATCTACCATATTGCGATAGTTTAATTTAGAATTGTATAAAATGAAATGACGCTGGACGAGGATATAATTATTCATCTTAAGGAACACAGGCTCCATGTTTAGTAATTACCCTAAGTAGCTGACCGAAGCTGAGGAATGTATGTCGACGGTAACACTGAAAAGTAAGGTAAATCCCATCTACTGGGGGAACTTGGTGAGGTATTCGCAAGTTCTTCGGATTACTAGAGGTGTTTTACTTAACCTTATCAAATTGATCTCTAACTCAGCTTACCCAGCATCCAACATTTGCGTTAATTTTCAGTGTTATAATCGAAATACACGCCATCTACAGCATCCTGCCACTGTGGACCGGAATTGCGTGGGGAGTGAGTGCAGATAATCAGCGACCCCAGCTTCTGGTTTAGCGTCTTACACGGGGCGGGAGTTGGAGGAAGGTGGTTCGTGTGTTGTTTACAGAATTTGTCATAATAGTGCCCTGTGTGGATTTTATGTAGAAATAGCAGATATATACTTTAATAATTTGTTTCCACATCTTGAGATACTGAAGACTTAGACGTGACTAGTCCCCACTGTATAACCGCAAGGAACGATTCAATGATATTGCACGATCTGGTTTGATGCTTCCTGACTTCCACACTAAGATTTGTACAAACACGAGATCTTGCATGCAGAGAGAGGAGGAAAAATTCAGGACAGTAATTGGTGTTGGGCAGCTGAAGCTTTCTTAAAACAAAAATAATGAAAGTAACTCTCTCTCTCTCTCTCTCTCTCTCTCTCTCTCTCTCTCTCTCTCTCTCTCTCTCTCTCTCTCTCTCTCTCTCTCTCTCTCTCGTCGTTTGCCTTTGATTTCGAATTGACTTAATTTTCCCTTCTAGTTATTTAGAACCTGAAAGCTTTTATACCGTTAAAATAATACGAATTAACCCTGCATCCAGAGTAAACCTGGATTTGTAAGTCTTTAGGATGTTGAAAGAGTGCTGTTGCTCATTTTTATTTTAGGTCATGTTTATTGTTCATTGCATGATGTAGTTTCTTCAGTTTTGGTATTGGTAATTGAAATGTGCGTTACCAGAAAATGAAATGAATTAAGACTTGTAGTAACTTATGTTTAATGTCAATATTTGCTTGCCAGCATTTTATGCAGTTTTGAATTTGTGAACGAAATGCAGACATGAAATATACTACATGATTTTGTAAACGTGATGATTGAGTAGGTTGACCTAATGTAAAATAAACTAATTTGTCCTTTCCTTTTTTAGGACTCCACGACCAGCTCTCCTCTCCAAACTCTCAGACAAATCATGTTCAGACAAGAAAAGAAGTGAGAGGAAGATGTCAAGTAAGTATCATCGTTGTCAAGTGAAATGATTTGGTACAGTAAGGTTCATTTGAAAATTTTTGTTCTCCTTAGTAAAATGTATGAAGTAAAGTATGGATACCTTTTTTCAAGTTCAGTGCTTGAAAATGACACCCTGTAGTTGTAGTAGATCCGAGGGCTGGATTATACTAGCAGGGTTGTAATCCCAGTCATGTCTGTTGTGCTGAATTTTAACACTGAAAAATAGGAGCCATTATAATTGCATTTTTCATAACATTTATTAATTATATGATCATAGCTTATGCTGGAAGTAAAACTTCTGTAATTCTTTCTCCTCATATATGATTGATACTCACTATGATATAGTATTAAGTTTAAAAAGCCTTTTTTTTTTTGTGATTAAGCATTTGTTTTTTGTCTAAAATGTAAGAAACATGCATCTAAAGTGAATTGTATATCAAATAGGTTAGTATATTTCAGATTATATAAGTGTTTGTTACCCAACAGAATCATCGCCAAAGTATGAAGTATTTCTCGGCGGGTCTTGCAACCCTACAACGTGGCGAGAAAATGTAGCCATTCCCATGCTGAAGGACCAAGGCATATCATTTTATAACCCGGTGAGTAGTAAATACAGTGCACCCTGAGCAAAGTTGGTGTTCATGAACACTTTTTACAGTTGTGCACCTTTCCTTGACCTGTGCCATCTGGGTCTCAAATCATGTTTTGAGTGTATGAAAAATAGATATGTTTGTGTACTTAGATATCTTTTTTCCCTTAACAAAATAGCATCAGAAGTAAATGAACAATGGCCTGATATGCACATCTAATCTCTTGTCATTCATAATTTACTGAGAGCAGAATTTACCATCCACAGCCTAACCCTGCAGATACCTCCATAGTTTTTCAACTGCTTCACATTCTGTGGTTCAGCTTATTGACCGCACCTTACCCACCATAAACTACATACAGTAGATCCAGTTCATTTCACTTATTGCACATCTCTCACCCTCCTTAATGTTCAGTCCCCATCACCCCAAAGCCTCTCTTTCTTAGTCCTTCCAACTCCTTCTCAGGTATAATTCAAAAGTTCATGAATTATACATCTGCATTTATAGGACGACAGAGTGTATGCCTTGGAAGTTTATTTCTAAAGCTTCTAAAATGAAGCAAGAACAATGAGTAGGATGAAAAATATAGATGTTGCACTGAGGTATGGAGAGAGAAAGATGTGATTGAAGTAGTAAAAGATACATAATGAAATGATTTGTTTATGTGGAAAAGTTGGGATATGATAAAGGTAAATGAAGAAGAGTAAGACAGAGGTTGAAGTGAAAGAACAAATGAAAGTAATATGTAACGTAAAAAGAAGCTTGAAGTATGCTTTTTAAGAAAGAGTGATGTTTGAAGACTGCATGGAGATTTAGAAGGAATACTTATGAAATTTGCACATTACTGCCTTTTTATCATGTGAAGTTATTTTACTTAATTTTATTTTTGTTATTCAGTTTTTTCGTCTAAAGTCATGTCATCTTGAAATGCATTTGGATGAAAAGGGTAGAATCATAGACTGTGACAAGGTCTTAAGATTAATGCTACAGGTAATGTATAAATCGTAGCAATTTTTGTAATTCACTTCCTTTATCACTGATAATGTGCTTTGTTTGCAGCAAGTATCTCACTGGGAGGAGGCATTGGTAGAACTGGAGTATCAAGCAAAGCAAACTGCATCAGTCTTGTTTTTTGTTCTGGATCGCAACACTCGAAATGTTGCATCCATGGTTGAAGCGGCATACATGGCTGGCTGCCAGCGTAAGCTAGTAGTTGTCATGGATTCTTATACTGGCCCAGGGCAGCTCATTACTGGGGAAGCTATATCTGAACTGTGAGTCCACAAATATATATTTTCTGTAATTGAGTTTTGCTAAACTCCCAGCAGATTATATCATTTATGATGTCAGAAGATGTAAAGTGTGTTGTCTTTAAAATGCATCATAGTAGGGGAAGTAAATGAAATGATAATCATTAAGATGCTGTTTTAGTACTTGGACCAGGCAGAATAATATGAGGTTGTCACTTATTGTAAGGAAGAGTTTCACCCACATCACCTTAATTGTTTGATAATTAAGGGAACAGAACTCAAATGTGGAAAGTTGAAACTTGTCACACTTAGAAACTATTAAGGCATTCAAAGTGTTTACTAACCATTAAGGAAGATAGGTACTTCATTTCACTTCTTAGGTATTTGATTCATAGTCAGAAGTCTCCCAGATTTAGAATAAAAGGAAATTGGCTCATCATGGAAAATTAAGTGATTGAGTACATGAAATTTATTTACCTTAGTTAAGTATTAGACTAGAGTGAATATATAGAAATGGCTTAAGAACACATGCAATTACTACCTACACTTTTTAGGCCTAATCCCTTTATGATCATATCATTGAAATTTTTTACATGGCCCTCAGCTGGTGTACAGGTTGCAGGCAGTATGATAAGCATGCTTGTCTGTTTTGCTTGCCTTATCCCTTTTTCTTATTTAGTTTTATAAGATATAATAGTATAACAATTTCTCATCTATTTCAGAGAATACCAGGATCTTACCAATGGCCTCCACACAGTACAGGATCTAGTGGAACGCCAGGGAATCCCAGTCTTTGGTGAAATCAATCATGCCCTTAATTGTACAGCTAAGGTGAGTGTGACAGACAGTGCAGTACAACTGATGAAAATGAATTCAGAAGGAAAAGTAAAACACATTTAAAGTTTGTTTCCAACTAGGATGCCTAATTCAGATTTGCAGGGATACGAATTTTGCATTGGAAGTTATTTCGTCAATGAAGATACTGAAAATATATTACCACGTCAGCATTGATACAAAGGATTGATAGCCCCTATTGTTTTCATGAAGTGGAAGGGCCAAGGTGGTGGATGTATGATAGTTGTGAAATTGTTGTCCACCACATTTAGATGAATTTGGAGATAATGATGGTAGATGTTGATATCGGTGATGATTGCACTGTAATTGTGAGCTTTAATCTCTTGCAAAATTGTTATTGATTAAAGCTGATTGATTAGATGCACAACAGTCATAGATATTGTTGTGCATTCTTCAGTATGGCATAGTCACCCAAGAAAGAGAACCATTTAAGAAGTGTGCAAGTGAAATATGTCATCCTTATTTGTATCATTTTCACATGACTGGTTAATTTTTCAAACCAAATTTACAATTGTTTCTTCTCAATACAACCATAGAAATATTGCCTATACCCTCCCAATGCTCTTTTTCTTTATACATTTACTGATATCATGTTACCCCAAGTCTTCATTTTACGGGGCTCCAGCAGCTTTGAGGCTGTAATACAATGGGGAAATGATAGATTCGTTTGGAGAGAGAAGTTCCTCTCGAGACTGTACTCCTTTTTGTCCTCTGACGGTGATAGAACCTCATTGAAGGTGACATTCCACTCTTGGTGTAGTCAATAATACCTCTGGAGAGAGAAGTCCCTCTTCAGATTGTACTCCTTTTTGTCCACTGACAGTAAAAGAACCTCTTTGAAGGTGATAGGAGTAGTAGTAGATAGGAGCATTAGGTTGAAGTATTAGGTAGAAGTGGTGGATAGGAGCGTTAGATAGAAGTAGTCATTAGGAATATTGGGTAGGAGCCTCTGCAAACACTGCACTAGACTTGCCCTCTGCCAGTGGCCTGTTGAAGATGAGGCATGAAGGCTAAGATAGATAAAGTTATTCTAAGAGTTTAGAGGTCATAAATTTGTCCACCAAGGAAGAAAGAAGAGTAAGCAGATGATGAGAAAGAAGAGTAAGTGGTGACTTGATTATAACTACATGTTTTTAAACCAGCTTGATGATATCAGTGGTAAACAGTTCTTTCAGAAATGTAAGACTGGAACAACCAGAGGCCATAGCATGAAATTTTAGTTAAGAAACTTGTTTAGAAAAGATATAAAGTAGATTTTTGATGAAAATGTAGGATATAAGTGGAATAAACTTACAAAATTATGAAAGTAGACAGCATGCAAAAATTTAAAAAGTTGTATGGTAGGAGATAAAGTAAGAGATTAGAAGTCCCTCCCCATACAGCATACAAATAGGTAATTACACACAAATAGTAAAGCTCCCTGCCTGTAAGCACAAGTGGGTATTAACACAGATAAACTGTCATTATAACAGTATTTTTAGGCAAGTGAAAACTGATTTGTTTGTGTAATAGGTAAGTTGTAATAGATATTTTTTAGGCAGTTGAAACTGATTTGTTTGTGTAATAGGTAAGTTGCCATATAGAGTTCTTCAACAATTAATGCTGTTTAGGCATAGGTTTATATTGAGATGTATAGTGTATGAGGCATATACTGAAGATTTACCATATGTTTTAGTGATTTAAGAATATGTGAAAATTTGTGATATAGTCACTGATTTTTTTTATTTTATTATACTTTGTTGCTGTCTCCCATGTTAGCGAGGTAGCGCAAGGAAACAGATGAAAGAATGGCCCAACCAACCCACATACACACATGTCCACACACGCACATATACATACCTATACATTTCAACGTATACATATCTATACACACACACATACATATATACACATGTACATAATTCATACTGTCTGCCCTTATTCATCCACTGATATATGTTGAATGTTATATTTTAGGGATAGTGTACAGTACTAATATTACTAAATGTACCAATTTTGATAATGCATAGTCCAGTACCCATATACAAAACAAGTGACTCAAACAGATTTTGCAGCGCTTCATTTCTTTTCCCACAGATCTTACGGGAAAACTTACGCCCTCAGGATTTGGGTTTAGAGGATCATGTTCAGCCTATCAAATATCCATACCTTCAGCTAGGCGATAAACTTATGTGAGTGTTATGTATATTTACACATTCTTATTATTATTGTTATTATTATTTATTTTATTATCAATCTGGAAGTGGACTTAGCAGCAAATGGAACCATAGAAGCAGAAGTGAATCATAGGGTGGGGGAAGGAGGTGAAGGTTCTGGGAGTGATGAAAAATGTGTGGAAAGAGAGAACGTTATCTCAGAGAGCAAAAAGGGGTATGTTTGAAGAAATATTAGTTCCAGTAGTACCATATGTTGCAAGGCAAGGCTATCGATAGGGTTATACGGAGGAGAGTAGATGTGTTGAAAATGAAGTGTTTGAGAACAATATGTGGTATGAGGTGGTTTGATTTGAGCAAGTGATGTAAGGGTAAGAGAGATGTGTAGTGATAAAAAGAGTGTGGTTGAGAGAGCATAAGAGGGAGTGTTGAAATGGTTGGAACGAACGAGTGAGAAAAAGTTGACAAAGATGACATTTGTCAGAGGTGAAGGGAACAAGGAGAATCAGGAGACCAAATTGGAAATGGAAGGATGGAGTGAAAAAGATTTTGAGCACTTGGGGCCTGATCATCCAGGAGGGTGAAAGGCATGCAAGGAATAGAGTGAATTGGAACAGTGTGATATACTGGGGTCAACGTGCTGTTATTGGACTGAACCAAGGCATGTGAAACATCTGGGGTAAACCAGGGGAAGGTCTATGGAGCCTGGATATGGATAGGGAACTGTGGTATCATTATCATCAGCAGCATTTCTGGCAGCATTTCCAGTTAACGTGTGTAATAGATATAGATAGATAGCAGAGGAGAGAGAAAGGTTGGTTGGAGTATGAGTTTGAATGAAGAGAACCTGGAGGAATTGAGTGTTTTAGATACCTGGGAGTGGACTTGGCATGGGAACTGAAGTAGGCCATAATGCATTGAGTGTGTGAAAAAAGTCACTGTCTTTGAGGGCATTGTATACTCTATGGTACAGTAGTCCTGACAGTGTTGCATGGATGGGACGAATGAACTGAATGAAAAGAAAAGTATGGAAAGGGTGGATGTGTTGGGAATGAAATGCTTAAAAACAGTTTATAAGTGGTGTGAGGAGGGTTGATCTACCAGGATAGGATAGGGCTGGAGATGAGTAAGAAGATTAAAGTCGAGAGAGCTATTGAGATGTACTTTTTGGATGTCATTATATGGGCACCATTTATGAACATACCACACAAATGACCAAGAAAAGTATGGATCTTTATAACATATGTTCAGACAGTGAGAACAATGATGACCAAATACTGGTGTTGGGTACAGTAGCACATGGTAAATTGAGCACCCAAATATGGGACTCATGCTCCATGTTCTTGGTAATCTTGAATGTGTTACACCAGGAATTTTAGGAGTTTACAATTTTAAGAAGTATGGATTTTTCATTCTACCTTATCACATAGTTTTGCATATAAATTCAAATTGATTACATATAACCTGGAAAGGGGAGGTGCTGTGAATCATGATTAAAGCACAGCTTAATGCATGAAATGATTTGTAACTTTCTCTTTTCAGAAAACTACATGATGCATTTGTCAATACAAATTCAAAACAAATATCATTAGCAGAGGTATGTGTTAGCTCTCTTGTTGTCTTTCTTGTAATCAATGAATTATTTGAAAGTTTTTCCTTGGATTGTATAAATTACATCACTACCCTCAAGTATCTTATACCAGAGTTGATCTGAATGTCTTTGTACGAAAATTTATTAAATGAATTTTCCGTGTCTTTCAATGACCTATAGAATTAAAAAGTATGCTCATTGATGTTATTGGTTCTTGAGTATTGAGTTCCTATTTTCATATTTTCTCTGCAGGCTCGAGTACCTTATAAAGTGGTGACTAATAAAGACCTTACTACAGAGGAACTTCAAGCAATTGTTGCTGCCAAAAAAGGTAAAACATTAACACTTTCTACAAAGGCAATTTTTGAAAGTAATCTTTGATATCTCAATACAGCTAGCTCATCAATGAAGTTTATAAAACAAAATTTTGTAATGATATGATTCCCCTCACTAGATTATATGTTTTGGACAAGATGCGATCAATTTACTTATTCAAAGTTGTCGGTATTGGTCAATATGATGTGTTTTTGCAGGGACTTGGCACAGGACATTTTCTTGTAGAGCCACTGGAACAGTCAATCCCTACTTAGGATTCATTGTACTTAGTGAAAAACAGCACACAGAGATAGGCATGTTAAATAATTGTATCTGATATTCAGACTATTCTTTTCACATTTTTTAGGTATGGATATACAGCAGCTGAATGGTACAGAACTCCCATTAAATGATGTCTTCCTTACTTTTGATGAATTCTGTTGTATAGTTGCTGAGTTTAAGAATCAGCATTTGGAGAGTCGAAGAGTATGGGATGTTTTCACTCATTCTTTACAGAAAGTGATTGGTAAGTTCAGTTATTGTTTTGGCATTTCAGTGGCATACATTAGAGCACAGATAAGTGTACTGAAAGTTGTATGAAAATATATGAAATTGCTTATATGGGATTATTTTGTAAACTGATGACCATATTCCCATGACAGGTTGGGCCCTGCCACGCAGACCTCTTCGACCTATCAATAGCACAGGTGGTCGAGATATATATTTAGGAGGATCTTTGGGCAGTCGAGTTACATGGCGGGAAGATATTGCCATTCCTATGCTTCTGAAGCATGGGCTGTCATATTACAATCCTGCAGCAAGTGCCTGCTCAGGACGTTTATTGCCCATGGAAGCTGCATTGATGGAGCATTCTAGGGTACTACTCTTTGTCATTACGGACTCGACTAGAGGTGTATCATCTATGGCTCTGGTAAGCTTGCCAGCTAGCTTTTACCAACTGAAAAGAACAGAATGATTATATGTATTTGCATTGATTATATCTCCATTAGAAAAAGATGGTTTGTTCAGCCATAGTATTTTATATTTTGAATGACTTTACAAAAACTGTTAAACAAGCCTTAAATCTTTTTATCATTTATGAGTTATGTAGTGTTTAATTTTAGACATGGATGTCATAGCTAGGTAAATGTGAGTAGTCTTTATAGAATGCTGTATTTTAGTCCATGTTTGAATTCTTCTTAATCCTATCTCATTAGCCAACATTGTCCTTCACTGTGTATTCCCATATGCCATGAAGTCTGTGGAACATTTGTTTTGTCATTCCAAGATTGCAGAAGGAAAAAACTAAAAAGTCTTGTTTGCTTACGTCGACTCTTTATCTGTCATGTGTAATATACTGAAATTAAGCCTACCATCCACAAACAAGCTCCACAGATTACCTCATGGTTTACCTTTACCATCTCGTATACCCTGGTCTAGCCGATTGATAGCACATCACCACATTCATCTCTTGCTGTCCTGAATATTCAGGTCCTGATACCTGACAAAAGCTCCATTGCTCCATCGTTCCCTATCCAAAATTTTTATTCTTCTCCATCCCCCCCTTCTTTTCTGACACATTGTCTTAGTTTTTATTCACCCTCCTTATGTGTCTGAATCATTTTAGTTCACCATAGTCAGCCCTATCTCTCATATTTTGCTTGTTACCACAACTCTCTCGTACTTTGTCATTCCTTACTTGAACAACCCACTTCAAAACACATTTCCATTATATCCATCCTAGTCCTTTCTTTTGCATTTAAGGCTCCAAGACTAATATTGGTCTTTATATTTCTGATGCCTGTTCCCTTCAGGAACTCCCATCATGGGGGTGGCCACAACAAAATAGTCTCCACTTATCCCTTTCCTTATGTGCCTCCCTCAGATACACCATTCCTCTCATTCTTCTGATATTTCTATCCCTCAAGTACCCTTCCACCCTGTTTCTCCACATCACAAGTGTCTTCCTCTCACACCAGCCTCTTTAGTCGTACTGTCATAAGCTCTTCCTGTCCACTCCCTATCTTGCATTCTTTCTGCATGATGCAACCCCCTCAAAGTATTACGTTTCACCTACTCTACCACTCCACAATTCATTTCCTTTGCATTCCCTGTCATACCAAATCTCTTATACACCCCAATTTCATTCTTCATTCCATAATCATACCACATGCTCCATTCACATAGCTCATTTCCACAGCCTGGATTCTTGACCTGTGTAACTCATTCCATGTCCATGTCTCTGCTGCATAAGTCAGGATCAGGAGGACTTTGCTGTCCCTTGATCCTTTCTTCATTTTCATACTTACACCCTTCAGTATTTTTTTAAGGGACCCAGTGACTCTTCTACCACACACTGCTCTATCCTTTATCTCTTTCCGTATCACCAAACTTACCCAAGATAGCTCATAGATATGTAAATTTTGCCACCTTTTCCAGTCATTCTCCTCCCTATATTTCTAACACAGTTTGGTACACTTTCTATTCCGACTTTGTAGGGCTTTGCAAAATCTGTATTTTCACTTTTTTCCTTTTGAAGACCGTAATATCTGATTAGAATGAAGAAAATCATTTTTCTATACACCTAACTGCCTCTCCTACCTTAGTAACGTAGCATCAGCGACAAAGGAAAGATGGCATCATTTGAATGAATATGCTCTATGGCTGTCTGTTCAATGTGCCAAAAACCAGTTGCATGTCCACAGCCAAACCCTGCTGATTATTCCATGGTTTATCATGACTGCTTGATATACCCTGGTTCAGCCACTAACAGGATATCACTGTCTTTTGCAAAAGAGAATGAGTTGTATGTGGCATTTATGGATCAAGAGAACATATATATATATGGTAACCTAACCTTACCCAGACATCTAATATCACTGAAAATTTTTGAGCATTATTCTTCTTTTTCTTTTCTTCCATAATGAAACTTGATTGCCATCTCTTGCATTAGCAAGTTAGTACCAGGAACAGATGAAGAAAGGCCACATTTGCTCACATCCATTCTCTAACTGTCATCTGTAGTGCATGAAAGCCTCAGCTCCCTATCCACAACCAGGCCCCACAGACCTTTCTGTGGTTCACCCCGGTCATTTCCCATGCCTCGTTCAGTCCATTGACAGCACCTTTCCATGGTTTACCCCAGCCACTTCATATGCTCTGGTTCACTCCATAGACAGCACCTTTCCATGGTTTACCCCAGCCACTTCATAAGCTCTGGTTCACTCCATTGACAGCACATCATTGGATAGGGCTCAGAAAATTCTACCTCTGTATTTTGTGCTAGTGGGGTAGGAATGGGGGACTGGAAACCCTCCCCATCTTGTATATCAGTTTCTAACATTTTTCATATATGTGGAATTAATAATGAGTTCACTTATGTTGATTATATTCTTTCAGGCCTCTCATTACATTGGGCTTGGATGCAACGTCGTGGTGTGTGTCCAGATGGTTACGGAAGACTCTGTTGTTAATGGAGAGAGGGTAAGCATCCATACAGTTATCAGAAATTATGGCAGTTATTAGTTTCATCCACTGCAATACCATCCAAACCCGCTGCCTTGCTGGCTTTCATCTTCCGCAAAGCTTTTACTACCTCTTTTCTGTTTACCAAATCATTCTCCCTAACCCTCTCACTTCGCACACCACCTTGACCAAAACACCCTATATCTGCCACTCTGTCATCTAACACATTCAACAAACTTTCAAAATACTCACTCCATCTCCTTCTCACATCACCACTACTTGTTATTATCTCCCCATTTGCAGTCTGTAGAGGATGGGAGGGCCTGGGAAGTGAGTCAGTTTTTGCCACTTGTTTTCCTTAATTGTGTATTCCCACTCGCCATTCCTCTTTAAGCACACAACTCATCAAAATTATCCCCATTTTTATTTACACCAGGGACCTCATGTTCCACTTAATTGCCACATTGCCCACCCTTACATCAGATCCGTTGCACCAAGAATGAATTTATCCCATGCATCACAACTGCCAAAGTGCTCCCATGCTTCCTTCAAAAATACATTTCTTTTTTCTTTCACTTATTTCTCTGTTAGGTGCATGAACACACACCACCCACCTTTCATAGTATAATTTCATTCTGACCCATAACAGCCTCGAAGTTACTTGTTGACAGTACCACTGCTTGTTCCTCATCATAAATGCAAACCCTTTTTTCACTGTTGTTTTCTCACTAGCCTTCGACTTTACCCCCTGACTTTCCAAAATCACTCTACACCTTGCCCTTCAATTTTGTTTTGCTTTGTGTTAGAACATTTAGATTTCTTTCATCGAATATGGCACTTTTCTCTCCCTTCGCAATCTGGATACAGATCTCATACATTCAGACATCCCAGCTTGAGCTTTCATGGAAAAATCTGTTTGGCTCTTTCTTGTAGATACAAAATAAGGGTTTCAGACCTTCCACTCACACCTATTAGATGCCTTCTGCAACATTCTACAACATACCTTCTACAAGATTCGTGGATATTATGTACTCTGTATCCCTAAAGCTAGACAGATAAGATAGGTGGTAATATATATTACACCTTTCCGTACATATGAAATGTTCAAAACTGTGCATTGTGTCATGTTTGTTTGTGTTTATAGATGTAGTATAATGCTGTGAATCAATATTCCAATTTAAAAGTGGTGAGAATTAATTATCATCTTCCCTCTAGTTGTCAAGATTGGCAGTAAAAGATTACAACCGTGGGAGAACGTATCTCAAAGACCAAGCCAACAAGGATGGAATCCCTGTCTTCATCAACATCCAGGAAGCTGTCGAGTGTGCAATAAACAAATGTCCTATGACGAGATAGTCACTCTAAGGAAAATGTACAGAAATTTTCTTTTTCAAAATGACAAAAGGAGTGTAAACCCATATGAAGGCACCCTATTATTGTAATGTATATAGGATAACTGGTTAAGCTTATTTAAGGCTGATTCTGGTGTTGGAATTATGGTTCCATTTGAAATTGACAGTTGGATATATGATCACAATGTGATGAATGTTGAAAAATATAGTTATGCTGCTAGTATGGTTATTCAGTATTTCAACAGATGTGTAGAAACTCCAGGTATAACCAGAAGGTTCACCCTTAAGAATGTGTTGTAAATTGAAAAGAAGCCTTTCTTATTATCAAGGCCCTTCTGTGGCTCTGCAGTGATCAGTCAGTGAGAGAAAAACAAACTGCAGATGTGTTTGTGACAAGTGCAGCTTTTGGAGACACACTACAATATTTGAGTGCAGTAAGTATTTGGCAGCAAGAGAAATTCAGTGCAGTTAAAAAGAGTTGTGAAAATTTAGCCATATACTATGTTTTGACTTTTGTGAGGTTCACTTAACCTATCCATTTACTATATCTTATGTTTGTTCGTGCATTTGGCTGTTAATTCTAAAAGTGCACTCCTCTTCGCCATCTGAGAAATCCTCATGTAAATGGGCAAATGTGCAGACTTTGAGGTGTTGAAGCCTTGGTACTGATGTGACTTAACATGAGGTAATGTGAAGTGCTGTGCCAGTGCAGTCTGTCAAGCAATTGGTCATTATCATGGGTCCAGAATGAAAGGAACCACATAGAGAAGGAAAGAATTTTGTGATGAAAAAGATGTGTTAGAACATCATACACAGTTAGAGAACGAGGTTCAGGTGAAGATTGAGTTAACAGATCATAGATTTCATAGTTTGGGAATGAGGTTCAGGTGAATATTGATTTAGTTGCAACAAAAGATGTTGTGAACTTTTGAAGTGAATATACAGTAGTGAAAGAGTTCAACTGTCGACCACTTGCGTGAAACAGGATCAGCTGTTTTGGTCCTTTTAATTTGTTAATCCCTGAAGAAGATAATTCCTTACCAATATCTCTAAGGATAAAAATAGCTGATTGTGTTACACTTGCTGTGGACACAGAAAAACTTCCTCAGGTTACCGGATGATTTGTAGTCGATTGTGTATTTGGAAAGTGAAATTATAATCAAATGGATAGCTGTTAAATCATAAAAAAGTAAACATATTGAATATGCATCTTTAAAGATCATCTTTAAGATTATGCACAGAAACCACAATTATGCTGTCCACTTGATTTTCATTTCCCAAAAGCATAGCTCATTGTGTTCATTGTCTTGCACAATGATGACAGTGTGCCCCATACTGATTTTAGGAGGAGACCAAGTACAATCTCCCATAGCAGGAATATCTCCAGCGTTGGATGCAATAGTATGTAATATAATATATACAAGGTGTTTGTAGGGCTGCGTGAGGTATGTTTCTCATTGTTTAAGATTCTCACTAGGTTGTACAACATGATGGCGCGTCACTTACCAATACATTCCCATTGTTAAGTGTTTTAATGGTGCTTCTACGTTTTAACAGGGAGGGTTACCGGTACATGGCAGCTTAATCTTCAGAATGCATATAGCTTAATGCTCATTTAAGCTATATCCACTGTCATTCCAATTTTGTAAATAGTGACAGTGCTGAAAGTGAAACATTCAAACCAGCCCATAGCTTTTAATTTTTTCCAGTGTCTTGAGTGGTTTATTGCAAAAAATGGGCGTAAGTAACACACAGTCCAAAGAACTGTAACCATTTTAGCCCTGTTAGAAAACAATTCCAATTTAGAATTTTTCAGGACTTGTAATAGACTTTGTAGATTTGTACAAACTGCTTTGAAAATAGCTTGGGCATTGTTGGGCTGCTCATCAAAGTCACAAATTTTATACTGTATGTGGTTGCAACCATCATCATCCAGTGGCTGATTGTAAAGTATGATAAGTATGACTGCACATTTTATTCACTCATTTATGGAATCATATGTCACCTTAATTTTGGCAACCATAGCAAAATATTTAATTCTGTAGATCACCATGCATCTGTGCACTGTTATCCTTTACAATTCTTAGTGTCACCTCATCCTGCAATCATAGGTGACACATGCAGAATCTTCCTGACACACTTCTGTTGCCATCTATCTCTTGACCTTCATTTATCAAAGATCCAACAGCAGTGTAGAGAACATTTGCTGAAGAATTCTGCATATTAGTTGAGCTGTCAAGGAAGTGAAGCAGTTGCCACTTAACTGCCTTTACAGGCATATTTAAAGAATCTCAGTCATTCTTAGTCTTGTGTAAGAATCTTAGCACAAAATGCCAAGCCTTCCTCTTCATTTCAGTAGCTGATATTACAAGCTTTTAGGTGACTAGTCACATCACTTAGGAAAGTCTCTTGGGACTTGGATGTAAAAGAGACTCAAGAAATGTGTACATTTACTTTACGATATGCAGTTTAACATATCATGGTAATAGATATGTTAAAGAATACTTTGTAATTGTGAGGTCATCCCTTTTTTTATGGCTGTAGTCAGGGCTGCATGTTTAATTAAGAAATTTTGTAGGCATTGAAAAGTATGTCAGACAAGGAAATAAGGTATTTGATTTCATAAGTATATTATTCTTTGTCTAAGTACATTTCAAGTGTTACACATAGTATAGCTATATATACCTTATATGAACACAGTACCCTGAAATTTCTGAATTATCCACCATCAGGTATAGATAATGGTTCTATTAAACTGCATATCCTTTTCAAATGAGAAAAATTTATAATCTATATATCGAGGAGGAAATTTTTGGATGTAGTTTATTTTGATGTTTTCATAAGGAATACTAAGGATTTTTTACTCACATATCACACGTGCCCAGACTTATCAGTGCCATAGTAACAAGAAAGTATTTCAGTAATGCTGGGTTTCTTCACAATGATAGCAGTTTCAGAACTGTTGAAGATAAAGATTGTTGTTATTTTTTCATCAAATGATGTATATTTTGCTCAATGTTTTATATTATAGGGGTATTATGATTTTTTTTTTTTTTTTCCAGCACATTTTGCTTACTTTAGTATACTAATATTCATTTTTAAGTTCCAAGTAGAGACTGCATCAGCAGATTTATTGTTAATTACCTAATTTATACAAACTGATGAACTCTGAATTTTACAACTTTTTGTTTTTTTGCTTTGAAGTTCCTTTAGCTCTCTCAAAATGGAACTAACATTTTGCTTAATGCCTCTGTGATGTGTACCTAAGAAAAATCCTTACTGCCACCCTAAGGCTGAACTTGCCAATTGCTTCAACCTGTAAATGTAGAATACTTCATACATTATGAAGTAAGATTTTAAGATTCTTAGATTGATTGTAAATTGAGATTATTAAGGACTGAAGAAGTACTGTTCAAAGATGGAGAACATAAGTTTGATGATGTTTTGAAAAAATACACAAAACTGAATTCCTCATTTACTTTGTCAATTTTTCTTAGCAAATTGTGCAAAAGATAAATACCCCATATAAGTATTTTCAGATAGGTAATAAATGATCATTCATAGATACCTTTTTTGGAAGGATATATACATTATAAAGAATTAGTAAGAGATTTAAGAAATTACAGGAGGAGGATATGCAGTCCATACATATTTTTTTTTCCTCATTTTGATCTGCAGTAAGATGTTGCCATATATATAATAGACATCTTCAAGTACAAAAAAACGTGATTGTATCTTGTACATTTATCTTGTTAACCAGGATCTTGATGGTCATTTAAGTAAAAACTATGAAGGAAAGTTTTTGAGGTGGAAGATCTTCGTAGAAAATCATTATTATCAGGATTCTGTGTAACATACAATTCAAATATTGTTTATATTCTTATTCTAAGTTCCTAAAGCCAGATTGTTGTTTCAAGAACCTTGGCTGACTGCTTGAGAGAGGGATGGTTCACCTGATTAGTGCTCATTAATTATATTCTTTATAAATTTGCTGACAGAAAGTGGAAGGTCTACATCTGTTAAAGATCTCTAATGTAGAGGGTTATGTGTTAAAGGAAAACAGCTTGACATGATCATGACAAGCAACAAAATTCTAATGATAGCATGATTGAATAACATGATTATGGATTAGAGTATTTTTGGTCAACAGAAACTAATTGTACAATAAAGTTATATAAAAATTATTTAACAAGGAATTTTTTGAACATGTAGTATCAAATTTGGAATGGTTTCGGCATACATCTGTCATTGCTGTTTTCTCTGCATAATGATATATGTATCTAGTTTATCCTTTTCAAAATTTTGGAATTTAAAGAATTTTATTGTAAAGAATTAACAATTATCACATTTTCCAAAGTTTTGAAATGAGGAATGGTTTAGTTATAATGGTATCCATTTAGCTATAAATACTCATGAACTACAGTGGCACTGAAGTTTGGTACAGGAACATTATTTCTTTTTTCCAAAGTTTGAGCATTGTACCCTCACTTGGAACCCCTGTGAAGTGTAATGGTGACAGTTGTCAATAAATGTTTTTTTCATTTTACCATATATCATTGAAAGGCTTTGTCATATTTTGTTGCATTCGTTACACTTAATCATGTATATATAATTATACAGATTATTTTTACAAGAATCTTACTCACACTGAAATACTTTATTTTATTCCCCTTATAGCTATACTGTAAATGGTAATCAGATTTTCATAAAACTGATAATCTTACTTGATATATCAACTTGGTATGCAAAGCAACAAAGTGCTTATGTAGGAATGTTAATCCATGCTGCTATGGTTTATATATGTGAATGAGTGACTTCAGAGGCTGTATATACTTCTCTCTCTCACTCACTCACTCTCTCTCTCTCTCTCTCTCTCTCTCTCTCTAGCCGAGACAGCATGGACAACTGAGGCTCTTAACAGAGGCCACCCATTAACAACACTATATACATAGTGCCAGGTACTCATTTTATCTACCAACCCATAGGTGTAGATGAACAACTGGATTGACAGTGGACCAACTGCCATAACCAGGATTTGACCCTAGGCAACCCATAGATGCATCACACTCAGGAATGCTAACTACTATACCATGAAAGTCCATCCCATGAATACTGAGATGGGGTTAATGATTATGGATTATTAGAAATGAATTCAAATCAGTTGAGAAGTTTGTGCAATTTGAAAAGCCTGATATTTACAAGGTTCAAAAGGAAATGAAACCGATAAGTTATGGAGTTAAAGATTCTAGTATATCTTTAATGTTTCATCTTGGTATGCATTTATTGGTGACTGAAATGGCTAGTAACCTTGGTGTTGATGTGGCAGATAATTTTTTGAGAATCATTGCCTGAAAGTCAGCTCCAGGAGTTTGTAGACATTTAATGAAATCAGATGGTAGATTTTAAAATTAAATTGAAACAAATCACAAATTGGGTTTGGCAGAGGTTGTCATTTATGCTGCAAGACTCCACACAATGATAATTCAAGATTAGGGTAAAGGAAGTTCTCTTAGTTAATGGGTAACATCGAAGGAATTTTTTTTCTCGCTAATGTTGTTCAGCTAATGATATAAAAGTCATAAACACATATGACAAATTAGCACCAAGTTTTCTTTACGTATTTTGTAATAATGAAATTTGTACAAAAAAACCTTGGGGAATGAGCGAACTGTATGTGGCATTTATGGATCCGGAGAAAGCATGTGATAGGTTGACATTTGGACGTCTACTTGTAGGTGCTAAGGATATATGGGGTAAATGGAAAGTTAATAAATGCAAGCTTTTAATGGGACAGTAAGGTATGTGTGCAAGTAAAAGGAAGGAAGGAAAGTGGTTCCCACTGGAGGTTGGTCCCTGTCAGGGACATGTGATATCACCATGATGGTTACATTTTATGGATAGGTTGGTGAGGATGGTAAAAATATATAGTCACAGCAAGGGGTAGGTCAACAGTATGCTGGGTTGGGAAGGCATGGGAGGTGAACCAGCTGCTGTTTGCAGACATGACTCAGGTGAGGAGAACAATGTAGAAAGAATAGAAAAAAATCAGAGCTGTGTACATATTTGTTAGACATTATTTTTTATCTTATGAGGACTCTATGCATACTTATATGGGCTAAGGAATGGGGACAACCCATACTTTTATAATGTCTCTTCCCACCCTCATTGAAACTGGAAGATGCACTTTACTGGTATGCAGAAATGCCACGTCATAAGCAATTAATATAATCTCAGAGAAACTATCTTAGTATCAGTTACTGTACTGTAATATGATGGGTTTTGCATGGCAGACAGTATGGTGACTTTATCTTAATATGTATGGTTTTTTTCTCGATCATTTAAAATGGTAGGTGTGCTTTTTTTAATCCATTTTCCCTTATGTAACAAATAACCACAATTAGCACCTGGAAATGTGTGCTCAACATTCCTTATGCCAATTACTGTTGTCTTTAGAACCCTGATTATGGTGATAATGATCCAGTGTATGTTGAACTATTACCAGTGGGAAAGGTTCTTTGTATATTAGTAATTCACTGTTGGTGGTACAAAGACAGAAATTCATGAGAACAAATATCAAGAAGCATGAAAAGCCAAATTCAAATTTTTGTCCATCAAATATGGATGATTTGTCAGATTTTTTCCTACCTACCTTGATATTTCCTTTTGAATATAAATTTTTTAATTTTTTTTGATAAACTTGCATATTGGGGACACCTCTACATTTCAATGGCTCTGCTTTACAAGGTCTAAGGGTAGAATGATGAATAGGAAGATGAAAGAAGAAAAAGTATTGGTGGCAGGGACTCACCTTGAGAACTCTTTGATAATGGACAAAACGATTTTGATTTCCCTGTAAATAACAAACAGAAGGAAAGGCCACCCTTAGTACATGAGTAGTACTCCACCCTGGAGGTATTATGACCCTTTATGTATAATTACAGCACCTGTACAACTTAAATAGACTCGGGTTCAAATTCAGAGGTGGCAAACTTACCATAGTATTGATAATTAAGATAAATATGAACCCAAAGGTAAAGTCAGGAGAGGCTTACATAGGGATTTCTGTTTTCTAAGTGTTTAATATACATTAACCAAACATATTCTCAGATCTCGAAATACCTAATATTATGCTCTCCCTGTCTGACATCGTGGAAGTATAAGAAATCCATGGATGTTCGTTTCTTTTAAATCCATAATTCATTTCCCAAGCACATATCCAGGATTTGGTTAAGAGGAATATCCAGGCTTTGGTTAAGAGGAACGGCAAATTACTAACACCAAAATAATGATGAAAAGCTCAAAGCAATAATGATGTGGTACAGAAGACTTGGTGGTTTTTAGTTTTCTACATGTTAGTTTAGTCAATTTTGGTCAAAGTCTGATAAAAGGATAGATATGATAATGTTAGTTCGACAAAACAAATGTAAAATTGTAGAAGACGAACATTAAAAAAGAAAATGATAGAAAATAACGATTTTGGTACCAATGAGATCCTTACACCGTGGGTAGTATATATAGGGTGTGGTATTATAGTGGGCAGGGGTTTAAAGCAGAGAGAAATAGTGTGGTACAAAGATTCAAAATGAATAGCTGGGAGTGTAAGTAATGCATTAGTAACGCTTTTGTTCAAATCTAGCCAACAGTAAACGAACAGAAGTGACTTTTATGGCGTCTTATTTTTTTTTTTCTAATTCCCTCACGCTTTGTGCGAGGTCATATACCTGCATATTTATTCAGAACCAAATTTCCCCCCCCCCCCCCCCCCCCCCCCAGTTAGCTGGAAGTTAACTGGTTGAGGTTGGTAGGTTGGCGTTGTGTTGTGACATAAATGAAGACATTTCCTTGCCATTCTCTTAATGCTGAACACCCTAAATGTGAACAATTTGTGAACTTTTGGAATCTTATATAATGTGAAAACGGTTTTATTTAGTTTTGAGAGTAAATTGACATCTATTTTTATTGTTTTAATGTCATGTGCAGGAATTCATTTGTGCTATTGGTGTTATCTTTGTATGAGGGCATTTACTCAAGTTATCGGCCAGGATTCGAACCTTTGCACTCATTCGGGCCGGGCCGTTAATGCATTACGGTCATCGCCCTTAACAGATACACCTAGGAGAGGTCCATGAGAATGATTCTTCTGAGCGTTTGCTGGCAATGTTGAGCGTCAACTAAAGTGGCAGCTGGCTGTGTTGAGCGCTATCTACAATGCTTGCTCGATGTGTTTGACAGGAAAATGTTTATCAGGTAGTCAGTGTTCAGTGGTGAGTAAGGAAGTAAAGACTGAGTTACTCTGACACTTGACAACCTTGTCGTGGGGTCAGAACTCTTCTGGATCAATAAGTTTATGAAGAGTGATATGCTTGTAGGAGTGTTCTCACGTCTGAGGTGAGTTTTCGGTCATTTTCGAAGCGGCAAGAACTGGTGTGTTGTTATATGTTGTGTACAGCTTGGCAGGTGCTCACTCGTGGGGCTGCATCCCATGAACGCACTCCGCTCCAGTATGGCTTTTCACACTTCTCTACTGTCTGCATTCACAATGTCATCCTTCACTATGTTATCTCCTACGATTCATGTCATATCACGGGCCTTCGGTTGTTCTTTCCTCTCTATTTTTACAATTGTTCACTGTTGAGATAAGGAGACAGTTATGAAACTGATTGCCATTAGATCACCACTTAAACTCACGGTCTCCCAAAACTCCAAAATCCACTGAAATTCACAAGACGATTGTTGTAGGGTTGGTAAAATACAGCTTTGATTAAGGAGTTGCTGAAAATTAAAATGAAGTACTAATGTTAACTGTGTTAGGTGCTTTTGATAGATTTTAACTGATTTTTGATCTATTGTTGTGAGTGAGTGTGCTCAGTTCTTTGATATTAGTTTTTAGTCATCATTAGATAATTTTGATGGAGTATATCTGCATGAATTCATGTACTCTCGTTGTTTATGTAAATTTCGAGTTTACATACACCACCTTTCTAGATGATAAAGATTAACAAGATTTTTTGGAATGCATCATTTCATTGTGTAGAGGTGGTACAAGCGCGTTGGATTTTAGGTATTGTACTTATAACTCCATCAATTATAAGGTTTCATAAATTGGGCTGGGCTGTGATTTAGATGGAAATTGTAGGTGAAATTACTCAGAATTGATATTAGACACTTAAAATGATGGAAATCTTGCAAATAAAATACAAAAACAAGGGACATTTATGGCATCCTGATGTCATTTTCCAATGTCCTTGCACAAAATATAAACACAAACTTCATTAGTTGACTGGGTGTCCTGCAGTATTGCAGGTGTATTTCTTTGATCGTACTGCAATCCTCCTGGATTTTTGTGGATTTCATTGTTTAGGAGACCCCAGTCTTCCCTCTTCCAAGGTAAGAAGTTTATGTCTTCTAATCTTTCCTTGTAACTCACCTCACTTGTGGTACCATCTTTTGTTGTCCTCCTCTGGACCTTCTTTAAAAGGTCTTTTTGCTTCCAAAGTTCAGTGATCAAACATGAGAAGCATATTCTAGTTTTGGCCTAATACAGGATGAGAACAACTTGCTGAATATTTTCTTATCCGTATGTTTGAATGTCAGCAGACTGTATGCAAAAAAAATCTACAAGATGTACCAGTGATTTGACAGCAATTACAGCTGTGATAAGAGCAGTGTGTAGAATGGCACTTGTAACTGATTTTTTTATAAAATCCATTGAGATTAAATATTTCCTGTTAGTAATTTGCACCATATGATTTTTTCTTTATCCAGTCCTCCTTTTTGTGTCTGTTCACAGGTGGATGAACATTAGTTGTACATGATGACCCAGATAGCTGCAATAGGTGCTGCACTGATCTCTCTCATCTGTTGCTGCTCAGGAGCAAGCATATGTGATAGCATTGAGGAAGAAACACCTGTCCACCTTCTTTCCACCAAGACAGGATATTTTAATGCTGAAAAGGATAAAAGTCATTGGAAAAAATTCAGTGAGGAAGGTATGTATTTACTGTATATATATATTCTCCCTGGGGATAGGGGAGAAAGAATACTTCCCACGTATTCCCTGCGTGTCATAGAAGGCGACTAAAAGGGGAGGGAGCGGGGGGCTGGAAATCCTCCCCTCTCTTTTTTTTTCCAAAAGAAGGAACAGAGAAGGGAGCCAGGTGGGGATATACCCTCAAAGGCCCAGTCCTCTGTTCTTAACGCTACCTCGCTAATGCGGGAAATGGCGAATAGTATGAAAAAAAAAAATATATATATATATATATATATATATATATATATATATATATATATATATATATATATTTTTTTTTTTTTTTTTTTTTCATGCTATTCGCCATTTCCCACATCAGCAAGGTAGCGTTAAGAACAGAGGACTGAGCCTCCGAGGGAATATCCCCACTTGGCCCCCTCCTCCGTTCCCTCATTAGGAAAACCAAAAACGAGAGGGAAGGATTTCCAGCCCCCCGCTCCCTTCCCTTTTAGTCGCCTTCTACGACACGCAGGGAATACGTGGGAAGTATTCTTTCTCCCCTATCCCCAGGGATATATATATATATATATATATATATATATATATATATATATATATATATATATATATATATATAGTATATGGGGATAAGGGAGAAAGAATACTTCCCACGTATTCCCTGCATGTTGTAGAAGGCGACTAAAAGGGAAGGGAGTGGGGGGCTGGAAATCCTTCCCTCTCTTTTTTTTTCTTTTTTTAATTTTCCAAAAGAAGGAACAGAGAAGGGGGCCAGGTGAGGATGCTCCCTCAAAGGTCCAATCCTCTGTTCTTAACGCTACCTCGCTTATGCAGGAAATGGTGAATGATATGAAAGAAAAGAAAGATATATATATATATATATATATATATATATATATATATATATATATATATATATATATATATCCCTGGGGATAGGGGAGAAAGAATACTTCTCACGTATTCCCTGCGTGTCGTAGAAGGCGACTAAAAGGGGAGAGAGCGGGTGGCTGGAAATCCTCCCCTCTCGTTTTTTTTTCAATTTTCCAAAAGAAGGAACAGAGAATGGGGCCAGGTGAGGATATTCCCTCAAAGGCCCAGTTCTCTGTTCTTATTGCTACCTCGCTATCGCGGGAAATGGCGAATAGTACGAAAGAAAAGAAAAGATATATATATATATATATATATATATATATATATATATATATGGGTTTTTTTTCATATTCTCCATTTTCTGCATTAGCGAGGTAGTGTTAAGAACAGAGGACTGAGCCTTTGAGGGAATATCCTCACTTGGCCCCTTCTCTGTTCCTCTTCTGGAAAATTAAAAAATGAGAGGGGAGGATTTGTATTTTGTATTTCTGATTTTGTCTGTTAGAAAAGAATTTAAATTGAGGCTCAGGAATCTTTTAGCTATGTGCACTATCATGGTTAATGTCCATTTCTAACAGAAGTGGTTTTAGGGAGAGAGGCATCTAGTTGGTTCTCTTATTTGGAGGAAAATCCATAGGTGATTCTCTTTGCCTTTAAGCTTTTGTCCTTTTACTTGCCTATGTCTCAAGGTTTTGGTTCTCCCAGGCATTTTCAAACCACTCTTTAAGAAAGCATTTTTGGGTTACAAGAAGGTTTTGTTAGTTCAACCTGGCCTTTATGTTATTCATAATTGGCATGATGTCTAAGGTTACTTTATGCAAACCTGTATGAGTAAGCTTTTCTTGGTGGAGTTTTCAGAGGTCTTTGACATCCTTTAAGACTGGTCTAGATGCTGAGGATCAGTCTTGCAGACATTTGGCTCACCTGGAAAGTGCAGGATCCCTGATACTCCATGATAACCTTAAAGTATATTTGTGGTCAACTTTTCTCTTGATTGAGAGGTTTCATTCTGACCCTCTGCCTCCATGTTGTTGTGCTTTCATGGAACATCGAACAAACTGGCTCTGTAAAGAAAAGTGAGCTTTGAAGAGTGTAAAACAATTTCTCAATGGGGCAATGGCTTACAAGCAAATTTTCCAATTGCTGTTTCCCACCCTACCTTCCTTTCTCTTTTGGAAAACCTCTCTCTTAACTGACAGGAGTCACAAGACCTTCTAAAGAACCAAGAGGTGGTCAACCTGGTGCCGTGTGATGGCTGGAAGGATGATCTTATTGCCAGTTGGTGACTGCTGATTGGAATGTAACATACCTAGGATGAGCTAGCACCATAAGTTCTAAATGGATGGTTAATGAAGGTTGAGTATCAGAGGGTTGGGAGTTATAGGCTTTTAACACACGTAAGACGGTGGAGACTGTCTCACAGCTAATGGGACACTGCGTCAGAGACAAAGAGTTTTTCATTCTCAAAACTCACTTTGTGAACTGAATATTAAGCAAGATTTGTATTTAAGGTTGTGATCCCGTGTACATTTCTAATATGAAAACATTCGATATGTCAGTCCATTTGCAAGGCAATTGTTTTGATCCTTTATAATTTATGATGGGTGTCATGAAAGGTGCCTTTGCAGTTCAGCACTTATTTTTTCTGCATATATATAATCATGTAAGACACACACATTCAACTTCTTATTTCTTTTACTAATCTTAAGATTAATTACTTTACTGTCAGTTGGGGGTTGCTCAGCACAGCAGATGTGGCTCCTAAATCGTCATGGTACGCGCTTCCCAACACGGAATGATATGGGCAGATTAATGGGCGTATTACCAAGCATGAGCCAACAAATAGAAGCAAATCATCGGCAGGGCAGAGGTACGTACATAGACATTATTCATGTTTTCTCACCTCGGCAGTCTGTAACTGCAAGTATGAGACATTCTGTTGTATTGGATATCTTTAAGAAAATCAGTGTATGTACATTCCATCCTTCAGTAGCTCTAATGAGGAAGCATTGTCCCTTCTCACCCTTAGCTAATCACTCGACCATGGTTGCAGCAGCTCACATGTGCTGTCAAGACATGTTCTACTCTCTGCCCAATTGGCTTTTTCCATCTAATGGAGTGATATCCTTTTTTCTCTCTCTTTAATATTTGGTTTAGTTAGAGGATAGTGTAATGTATGTGTGCTGTGGTCATTGTTTTAGGATATATTTATTTATGTAATTTATTATACTTGATCACCATTTCTTACATCAGTGAGGAAGCACCAGAAAACAAACAACCTATTCACTCATACACACACACACACACACACACACACATATATATATATATATATATATATATATATATATATATATATATATATATATATAAGAATATATGGTGTGGGAGGCAAGTTGTTAGAAGCAGTGAAAAGTTTTTATCGAGGATGTAAGGCATGTGTACGTGTAGGAAGAGAGGAAAGTGATTGGTTCTCAGTGAATGTAGGTTTGTGCCAGGGGTGTGTGATGTCTCCATGGTTGTTTAATGTTTATGGATGGGGTTGTTAGGGAGGTGAATGCAAGAGCTTTGGAAAGAGGGGCAAGTATGCAGTCTGTTGGGGATGAGAGAGCTTGGGAAGTGAGTCAGTTGTTGTTCGCTGATGATACAGCTCTGGTGGCTGATTCATGTGAGAAACTGCAGAAGCTGGTGACTGAGTTTGGTAAAGTGTGTGAAAGAAGAAAGTTAAGAGTAAATGTGAATAAGAGCAAGGTTATTAGGTACAGTAGGGTTGAGGGTCAAGTCAGTTGGGAGGTAAGTTTGAATGGAGAAAAACTGGAGGAAGTAAAGTGTTTTAGATATCTGGAAGTGGATCTGGCAGCGGATGGAATCATGGAAGCGGAAGTGAATCTTAGGGTGGGGAAGGGTGCGAAAATCCTGGGAGCCTTGAAGAATGTGTGGAAGTCGAGAACATTATCTTGGAAAGCAAAAATGGGTATGTTTGAAGGAATGGTGGTTCCAACGATGTTGTATGGTTGCGAGGCGTGGGCTATGGATAGAGTTGTGCGCAGTAGGGTGGATGTGCTGGAAATGAGATGTTTGAGGACAATATGTGGTGTGAGGTGGTTTGATCAAGTAAGTAATGTAAGGGTAAGAGAGATGTGTGGAAATAAAAAGAGCATGGTTGAGAGAGCAGAGAGGGTGTTTTGAAATGGTTTGGGCACATGGAGAGAATGAGTGAGGAAAGATTGACCAAGAGGATATATGTGTCAGAGGTGGAGGGAACGAGGAGAAGTGGGAGACCAAATTGAAGGTGGAAAGATGGAGTGAAAAAGATTTTGTGATCGGGGCCTGAACATGCAGGAGGGTGAAAGGCGGGCAAGGAATAGAGTGAATTGTAACGATATGGTATACTGGGCTCATTGTGCTGTCAGTGGACTGAACCAGGGCATGTGAAACATCTGGGGTAAACCATTGAAAGGTCTGTGGGGCCTAGATGTGGATAGGGAGCTGTGGTTTCGGTGCATTTCACATGACAGCTAGAGACTGAGTGTGAGCGAATGTGGCCATTTTTGTCTGTTTTCTTTGTGTTGCCTCACTGAAGCAGGGGGTAGCGATGGTTTGATTTGCAATTTTTCGACTTTACGAAGGTGCAATAGTGATGTGCATTCAGTTGAAACAGTACATCGAATTTTGAATTTGATCTTTCCCTGGGCTAGCAATATATGGTATGATACTTGCTCGTGATGCTGCGCAGTGGCAGTAAGCCACAGATTCCGGTCAGCCACACAGTCATAATTGCTTCTACTCACTAATTTTGAGCCGCATCAGAAGAGAGAGAAATTGATGACCCTGTCAATGTAGCATTCTCAACATTCATCAAGCCCAGTGTGCTTTCAGCTGTGTACATTAATTGTGAGTTTTTTCAGTATTGTATTCAATAAATCAAGAATTGCAGTGGTTCCAGAATAGAACCGTGTGGCGTTCTGCTGGTTTCCTGGACCCATTCAGAGAAGGACTCCTCTGACATGTGTCCTTTGTTTCCATCCACTGAGATAATTTTCTATCCACTGAAGGAGTTTCTCCTTCATTTCTGCCTGTGATCCAGCTTTTTAATCAGCCTGCCTTGTGATATAGAGTCAGATGCTTTTTAGTAGTCCAGACTTCAAGCTTTCCACCAAGTCCTCTCTTTTGTCAGACAGAACTTGCACTCTAAGAGGTTCATGTGTGTTGTGTATGTGTTTGTATACTGTTAGATGTCTGTGTATGTAAGTATTCATAAATCTTAATTAAGTTTCTGATATTTATATAATCAACAGGTTGTTTAAAGAAAGAAGTGTTAGACCAGCTCAGCAGTTGGTTTCCTCCTTATGAGATCCGGGATAGGGAGCAGTTGCAGGAGACAGCATATGATGAGCTTTCTTCCATTGGAGAGTACTGGCGAGATATGTTCCCTCATCTCTTCAATGTTACATATGATCCTGTCAATTTCAAGGTAGAAAAATGAGAGCTTATTCATAGTTATTGCATTCTTTCTCTATATTTTTTCTTTTAGTTCTACTATGTTCAGTTTCCATTCAATCTAGAAAATGACAAAGGTGAAAGAAAATGTATAATTGCATCAGGAGGTATGAGTATTGCAAATACATATTTTTAACATGAGGTTATCCATAGATAACCTTGGTATAGATATAGAAACTACAGGGTAAACAGGAGCATGATTGATATGTCTTGGGAGAAGGTACATGATAGTCCATTTTTCACTTCAGTACATTGGGAATTGTTTGAGAAAGTGTGTGCATGATTTTTGAAGGCTGAATGTAACTGATTCACCCCATCATGTATGGAATCAAGGAATGATGACATGTAGGAATGTGATAGGTAGTGTGTTTGATGTATGGTCTGTAAGAGTTGGGTGGGCGCTTTCTGAATCCTCAGATAGTGTATATGTAGGTTAGCCTCATTTTATTTTTTTCAGAAGCCTGAGCCTGGAAATGTATATAAAAGATGTAGATTAACAAGTAAAGTGAAGGATTGGAAGTGTGAAAATTACCTCCGAGAGAAGATGAATGAGTAACTAAGAGATAAGAGGGAAAATGCACAAGTAGTGGTTAGAGAAGCATGAGGAAGGCCAGTACCTCCCAACCAGAAATACTGAATGATTAAAGGTTTTGACCCAGATTTACATAGAGATAAACTGGAGAATCACTCATGCTTGATGAGAAAAAAAAAATCATTCTTTTATACCCAGGTGCCTAGTTTTTCCTGCAATGTTTCCTTACCTCTTCTCACTCCTATCAGCTCCACGTTAATGTCATTTCTAGCCAGTAATGAGAACAGTCAGCTGAACAGTACACAAAGTCATCTGACAGGACGACTTTGAGCATATTTTTGTTGTGTACAGGCACAGATTTACTTGAATTCTTTTGAAAGCTTCCTAATGTCCCATGTATTCAAGAATCCACCAAGGTTTCATAAGGACATTAATGTTAAGTGATCTTGAATAATGGCGGAAAAATATGTCTCAAGAGTTCATAACTGACTCTAGTTATCTTCTTTTGCAGGTGGATTTCACAGTGAAGAATCGTACTGGCCAGAGTGCATATCACTTCCTTAGGGGCATGTTTGGGGAGGATGCAGTCGGAAACATTGAACTTCCAGAGCCATATAGCCCAAATTTTATCTTGAGGGTTAGTATCACTATATAATCAGAATGTGAAAGTAAATGATGTTGGAAATTTTTAAAGAAATATTCTCTGTAATAATTCGCATAGAGATGAAGAATCTTCATTGTAGGCAGTTAAGTTTTATTGATGGCTACTGTGCATAGTGTCATTATATGCAGTTTAATTTTTTCTCAAATATGGACAAAGCTTAGGAGCATATGAGAAAGTCTTTGTTTTCAAGGAGTTATTTTCCAATGATTGTTTTAGTGAATTGAGGGAGTTCATGAGACTTCCCCAACATCGACCAACATAAAGCACAATATTTTATAACCATTCACCAGTCCACCCAGGACTCCATGACATCACAGCTACTGATATGAGGCATGTTTCTACATATTTTTTCAGTGGTCTGATAGCCCACAATCAGATTGATGGTCAGTGGCATCCTTTACCAAAAATCTTGGCCTTCACTATGTCAGATCAGTACCTTTACACCTCTTCTCATCTATGTCATATAAATATCCCTTCTTTTGGGGGTTAGGGGCCTGCAGACATGAATCCTGAGTAATATTTTGTGTCTTATGAATTCTAACGTTTGAATTCTATGGTTTGCAGTGCTGCTGATGTTTATGTATCTGTCTGTATCTCTGATGCATGTTCCCTTCTGGAACTCCCTCATAGGTTTGGCCATGGCAGTAGAATGTCCATAAATAGTGAACTCCAGTGCAGCTTCTTTGCCTGTAGTGCCTCACCCTTAACAGGCCAGTGGCAGAGGGCAAGTCTAGCACAGTGTTTTAAGAGGCTCCTACGTAATGTTCCAATTGACTACTTCAGCCAAATGTTCCTGCTCAATGTATTTACCAACTACTTCTACCTAATATTTCTTCCTAAAGCTCCTACTTAAATGTTCCTACCTACTACTTCTATCTATTGCTCCTACCATTTTGCCAAAAGGCACTCACCACAAGAAAATCTAGAGTTACAAAGAATGACCTCTGTGAGTTAAGTGTTGTCAAGTTTTATATATGACAAGGAGAGATTGTATTTTTTAGACAGAATGTCAGTAGTGTACGTGTGGGTGAGGCAGAAAGAAAAGACAGCTATCTGGGTCAGAGGAGTGCAGTTTGGTAACCACTAAAGTGCTGGCTCACTACGTAGCCATCACTAACCCTTCTAATACCTAGGTGGGTAGTACAGGTACACCACCGAATTTCTGGCAACTAATGGTTTGGCATCTCCTTTAGTCTGGTCAAAATTACATGAGGGAACTTAAAATTACCGGGGCCACCAGACTAGTTTACTGGGCAGCCACATATGGCATTGTGTGTAGGGCGTGCTTATTTACATTCTTTACACTGCACTTGTTGGTGGTGATAATGCAATTCTGTGAGATTCTTAGTTTATTTTGCTTAGATTTAACCCTAGCTATGGCTTCTAAGACATATGAGAGTGTCAGTTGTGGTGTCAAACATAAACACCAGTCCATATCGATCCAAGATAAAGAGAACTGTTGAAAAAATGGACCGTGGTGTTTAGGTGTGTAAGCTGTGTGACATCCTATAGTACTGGTTCATCAACTGTTTATGATATAAAGAAGTACAGGAAAAAAATATTGAAATTCTGTGCAGACATCGATTCCAAGACGTAAATGACAAATAGGACAACTATGAAAGATGGTAAGAGTACTTAACACGATTGAGTGATGATGGAATGGTTTCGATGGCATTGGAGTGATGGAGTGGACTTGTCAGGTAGCATGATAATGGACCAAGCTAAGTTGTTCCATAAAGAACTTAAATTACAATATGAGCATGACTGTAGTGAAAAATGGCTTTAAAGATTCAAGAAGCCTCATGGAATTTCCATGAATACAGTGTGCAGAGAAAAGTGGTCTGCAAACCACGAAGGAGCTGCCAAGTCTGTGGATGAATTTGCAAAACTCATAGCTGACAAGCACCTCAGTCCTGAACAGGTGTATAATGCAGACAAAACTGCATTATTCTGGCGATGCACACCTAGGAAAACACTAACAATAGAAGACGAAGAAGACCTCCACGGGATTCAAACAATCTAAGGACAGACTTACCATCTTAGGATGCTCAAACCTTTAATGTTTGTTCAATTTGAATTTCTAGCTGTCCATGGTATACTTTAGACACATGGGAGATGTATGATTAATGGGTTAGAGGTGTGTTGATGAATTATTATTACATGACCACAGTTGTTTCGGCAAAATGGTTAATCCGGTAAGGCTTTAGACTAAAACAAAGAGTGCTGGAAGATTGGTGGTGCACCTGTACTAGTAATATACCTCCCTGGTTACTGGCTTCCTACCAACTGTTAACGTACATTAATGTTAGGTGATTATGATATGGCAGCAACCATTTTCTGTATTTTTTCACCTGGTCCCCTTTGATGCATTGTTCCTTATCCAAAATCTTGGATGGTTTTATATAAAAAACTTAATTGGCAAAGGGGTGAGATACCTTCTAGCTAATTTCAGAAAGGGAATCTTTGGAAACCTCAAGTTTTAAATATAAAGTCTGGAGTTTCTGCACCCTAGCTGTCTTACAACAGGCTGAGGATACAGTTGTCATTTACATCCTGCAGGATGCCAAAGTTGTAGTTTTCTTCAGCACCATTGACCTTCAGTGTCCTTGCTAACTAGTAGGTCAGAACAGTACCTAGTAGAGTTAGTTTGTTTCTAGTTTTCTGTGAACTTAGATGATGATGATCAGGTATCAGAAAACTTGCTGCTGGTTTGATGATGGCTCATATGGCTGACTTTTGGAAAGAGAGAATGGTTCTTTATCTCATCCTGCTATGTTGATAAAGCAAGAACATCTTTGTACCTATGTAAGCTAGCCAAAATTTTGCTTGATAGATAGAAGGCATAAACTAGTCCTTGAGGTTCTTGTAATACCTTCCTTTGCCACTTGCTGTTAGTCCTGTGGTACCAGAGAGAGAAAAGAAAATGGAATATGCTTTATACTCTGACAGTCTCTATAGAAAGTGCTATAACCTTCCTAGCTCATGGTAGCATGTTTTTTACAACAGTTCTTTCCTCCTTTAAACAAGTTATGTGATTCTGGAAAATGGCATTCATTGTGAAGTCATTGAAAATGAACCACATTTAACTTAGGATGGAGGGAAATATGTTCTAGACCCTGTCTGAGACCCCATGTTTTCTCGCTAAATGACATATCATACATGATCACTGTTTCTGGCATTTGCGAAGTAGTGCCAGAACAGATAAAGAAAGGCCACATTTGCACACCATTCTCTAGCTGTCAGATGTAATGCACCAACACCACAACTCCATAGATAAATGAAAAGTAAGTAGTATAATTCATTACAAATACAGTATAAATGAATACTCACCAAACAGGCTGTTTTCTAACATTATGCAGAGATCCTGGAGAGCTCCAGTGTTTCTTTTCTTTGTTTAGGTAATTGGATTGTGTTGGGTTTAGCTCGTCAGAGGATTTTTTTGGAGCAGGAATCTGGATATATGCTGATTTTTAGCTCAGTGAAAGAAAAGAATTGATGTTTCCTTAGCATTTGTGTTCTGAAAGGAACTGAAGATGGGACTGGGGATACAGTTTTGGATGTACTTTGGTTGTTAAACCATGTATCAAACCATCCTCTTCCCCTTGTAAAAATTGTTTAGATTTTCTTCCTAGCAGCCTTGAAGAATTGGTTTCATAGCCTTTTCTTTTGTAAGGAGTCTTCGTTGGCTGGACGGCTGTCCTTCTAAGATGACACTAGGTGCAGCTTCCTTCAAGAGGATTCTTTCATTAAGAAATAACCTGTTGATAGTTATTTTTACATTAGTGGATAACATTTTATTGCCATGATGGAGGTGGTAAGGATCAGTGCTGTGGCTTTGGTTTGCTGTATTTGACCCAAGACTTTCTCTTTTCCCTTTCCCAGGAATTTTTTCTTATAGTAATTAGTTCTTAGGATTTGCTAATTTTAGCAGCCCCAAAGGGATACTAACCCTGATGTAAGTGGCTGCTGCCGCTGTACTAGTCTTCTCTTAAGCTTCTTTCAAGTCCCTTTACAGAATGCTCATCATAGAGGGATCGTGCATAAGATTTTGGTTTTTAGAATCTTCACATTTATTTTTCATCTCAAACAGATTTGCAGAAGTAATTGAGGAGAATGTTTCTTTTACAGCCTCCTTTATGATATGAAGTTTGCCTTTCCATTCAGAGAGAATTTCAGTTGCTTTGAAAATATTTAGGCCCTCTCTGAAAGATTCTGAGAATCATTTGCTGTGATGCTGTATATTAATTGTTTTCTCAGTGGCCCTCCAACGTGAGATATGACCAGTAACCCTGTGACTTATGTAAATGCTATAAATGCCTCATTGAAGTCTTTTTTCGAGGCAGTTGATGTATAAATACCAGATCCTGTTTGGATTCGACCATTCAGATACCTTTTTTTAAGGAACATGTGGCTTCCCTGTCTCAGTTCTGTTGATAGTTTGTGATTACTGTGTCTTCCTTTCATTAACCCATTCCGTGTAACCCAAGGTTGAGGAAGAAAGTTTAACAGCATTTCATACTGTTGCTAATCTTGAAAATCTTTTTAACTCAGGAAATCACTCATTCTGGGTAAAGAGTTATCCAGAATCTAAGTTCCTGACAGTAAATGAGAGTGTGAAATTTACGAATTATTCTCTTTAACTCATCACTTGGATTTTTTCCACTTGGAATATTTGCCTTCATGTTCGGTCACCTCATGGATTTATGTCACTGAATTTTATATAGGACATTTGTAGGTAGTGGTTGGTGAGCAACCAATGACCAGGGAGGTATATTACCATTACTACCTGCCTGGGTATCAGGAGGGTTAGTGACATCTGCTTAGTGAGCTAGCACTTAAGTGGTTGTTAAGTTGCACTCCTTTGACTCAGATAGCTGTCTTTTCTTTCTGCCTCACTGACATGTGGAATACTGGCATTCTCTCCATAAACATACAATCTCTCTTTGTCTTATGTAACAATTGGCAACACTCAACTCACGCTGCTCATTCTTCGTAACTCTAGATTTTCCTGCGGTGAGCTCTATGAGCTAGCCCTGCCTTATAACAAAATGGTAGGAGCAGTAAATAGAAAGAGTAAGAGGGAACATTTAGGTAGGATTATTAGGTACAACCATTGGGTAGAAGTAGTAGATATGAGCATGAGATAGAGGTAGTTTATCTGTCTATGTCTCGTATGCCTATTCCAGTTTGAACTCTCTTGGAGGGGTGGCCTTGGCAATGGAGTCACCATAGCAAGTGAACTCCAGTGCCGCTTCTTAGCCTTTAGTACCTCTCCCTTAACAGACCACTGGCAGAGGGTAACTCTAAGGCAGTGTTTGCTGAGGCTCCTACCTAATGTTCCTACAGACTACTTGTATCTAATGCTCCTACCAACTACTTCTACCTAATGCTCCAGCCTAAATGTTCCTACCTACTACTTTTATCTACTGCTCCTACCATTTTGCTGAAAGGCAGGGCTAGCGCATAGTGCTAACTGCAGGAAAACTAGTTATGAAGAATGAGCTGCGTGAGATCAGTGTTGTCAAGTGTTATGTATGACAAGGAGAGATTGTATGTTTGTGGACAGAATGTCAGTAGTCCACATGTTAATGAGGCAGAATGAAAAGACAGCTACCTAGGTCAGAGCATTGCAACTTGATATCCACTGAAAGGCTGGCTCATTAAGCAGATGTCACAAACCCTCCCGATACCCAGGTGGTTAGTACTGGTAATATATCTTCCTGATCGTTGGCTGCCTACTAACTTCTGCCAACTAAAGGTAGTCATTAGGAAAATGAGGTAGGAGCTCTGCAAATACTGCACTAGACTTACCCTCTGCAAGTGTCCTATTAAGGGTGAGGCATAAAGGCTAAGAAGCAGCACTGGAGTTCTTTAGTTATGGAGAATCTGTTGCCGTGGCCACCCCTTTGAGGAAGTTCCAATGGGAATAGGCATCAGAGATATAGATATAGAGAGATTTGTCCATTGAATTTTACAAAGAACATTTGCTCATTCATCTAAGTCCCATGATTCCCTTTTCAGTAAGGCACACCAGCTGGACCAAGATGCCAGCATTACTTGCTTCATCCTGACTGTCGACTAGAAGCCCATGATGTTAAACAGGTGGTTTCTCCTCTAGCTTGATCTCCAAGGAATCTTTGATTGGATGAAATTATCAAGAAGGGTCTTTCAAAATCTTCAGACTCCTTGTTAGACATTAATCCAACTGGGTTTTTGTCATTGTCTTGGGTCTGGCATTGATTTGCTGCCTTTAGTGGATAGTACTGTATTTCTACTTGTCTGCTAAAGCATCATTAAAGGTAAGCTCTCATACAGTATGTTTATTGGACTTTTTCTGTATTTGAGAAAAGGGGAGGTTTTGAAGAATGGAAGCCATTCCTCTAATGAAGGACGAGCCTTAAGATGCATCAGTTTAGTGTCCCTTCCATTCCATTTCCTTCTTTTGAAAACTATTCTCGATTCCAGTCAGTAATAAACCTTAGCATGATGCCAGCAATCAGTGAATGACTGATTGGGTGGGTTAGAATGCATCAGCTAGCTGTGATGCCATAGAGTCTGAGTAGGCTGCTGAATGGTTATTAGTCCTTTTACTGTGACATTCAGATACCTTTTTATACCTAATATCCTGTCCCGTTCTTATGAGATACTACCAGGGACTAACAAAAAAGGACTTCATGTGCATGCATCTGTGCTGTCGCAGTCATGTATATTGTACCAAAACCAGTGAATGAATTATTTTTCCTGTCTGCAACACTCACATTACCCAAAAAAAAAGTTCATACATTTTAGAAAGAGTTGTCCTTTACCACAGGATTTTCCATATGCATATGAGATTTTTTTCGCACAGATTTTTGCATTCAGATGTTTGTAGAATTCATTCAATATCAGTTAAGGGTAATTTAAACATTTATGGGAAAATATTTTAGTTTTATCATGTTTTCATTCTTTAATTTGATTTCAAAGTGTTTCTAACATCACATTTGTATACTTCAAGTTACAGTGAATTTAAATAGAGAACAAGAATATTTATTTATTATTTATTTATTCATTTATCACAGTTTCCTGCACCGAGGTAGTGCCAGGAAATAAAGAAAGACCCATCTATTAATATACACACATATGTACATACATTCATACCTTTACAAGTAAATATACGTATCAACATATAAATATATACCCTCTTTTGCAGTTTTTGACTCGAATAAATCACCAGTGTTTTATCATCGGTGAACAGTTGACTCACTTCCCAGGCCTTTTCATCCCCAACAGGCTGTATACTAGTCCCTCTCTCCAAAACTCTTGCATTTACCCCCCTAGAGAACAAGAAATATGAAGAAATTTATTTTGCAGCAGATAATTGTTTTTTGAGATACACATCTGAAAGCTAATCATGCAGCACTTTCACATGGATGAGCATTTGCTAGCCTCATATGTACTGAGGTGTTAAGATCGGGGAGGAAATATTATGGGGGATTAGAAATAAAATAATCTCCCACAAGTAAAGGCTCTTGTAGATGCTCATAGAACTCTCCCTGTTTGATAATTGGTTTTTCATTCTTCACCTTTTGTTGATGATTAGCAAACAGTATGAGTAACCATACCCTTGCAAAATGGCTGTTTAATTCTGAATAGGAATTAGCAGAGCTGTTGTTGATATTTGAAATTCTTTCCTTTTTTCTCAGTTTCTAATTTGTGATAGATTTTAGCAATAATTATGAGATTACTTGCAAAAGTGATATATACTTTTGGCAAGATAGTAGTTTACAACGTGGAAAGTTCAGAAAATAATTTGTTCTTGCCTCTCAACAAAAAAAAACATTTTTGTTTTTATGTTCTCCAGTTCACAGTGTTTTAAGAATTCTGATAGTTATTTTTCTTGGAAGCAGCTATTTCGTATCTATGGAGGACTGCTCACACACTGGGATGTTCATCCTCTACCTCTCTTTCATTCCAAGTGGAATCAAGAGCTATTTATCAGAATAATTTGGCTGACATCAGCTCTTTTAAACCTTACCTTTCCATATGGCACATTGTTGCAACGCTCATTTTAATGTGTTTGGCTACTCCTCACAGTTTTTGTGTGGAGATCAGCCGCTTAGGGATTGGTTGCTGTGATACCTCCTTCTCTCCTTTAATAGCTTATCTGTGGAATTCTCTTCCATTTTCCCTCATCATTTAACATTTTTTCCTATGAGAGGCAGGTCTACAAACACCTGCAGAGCCCTGATTAATTCTTACTTTCTTTTTTATTTTACAATTTTCTTTCATTAGAGATGGCCTTTCTTTGGGGCATGTTTTGCTTATGCCATGCCAGTCACTATAAGAAAAGATTTGTTAAAGTTAGTGAAAAATAAATTTGATATTAATGTGGCCTCGAATGAATGTATCATATTTAACAAAGATGCTTGTATGAAGGATTGTGGAGAGGTGAATTTTATTGAAGATTCCATGAAAGACAAGCAGAAGTAGATATACTTAGATTATTAGAATATAGATGAAAGGACCAAGAGAAACACTTGAAATCAATAATGATGGTATGGGTTTCTAAAGATATATGGAAATGATACTTGATTCTTAATTAGGAAGACATTTCAAAAGTTACTGATAGGAATGCAGATGGATTTTGGTATGAGCCTGCAGGTGGATGGATGGTGAGTTGTTTGTTTGTTTAATGGAATGTATTAGTATTCTGTCCTCTTTCTTTTTTTTTTAATTCCAGTTTTACAAATCGTGCCCTCGCTGGTTACATGAAGTATATAAGAATTATGAAACAACATACAAGGAGCGAAGGTTGTTTGTCCAGACTGAGGAGTTTCAGAATATGACTCATGCTGTTAGTACCAGACTGGGATTCATGCATCCTCTTACACCAAGTATGTTTTATTGTACAATAACTGGATGTACGTATCTGCATCAGGTGATATTGAAGATCATTCTCTGTTAGAGTAGAAAAATATAATGGTATAGTTCACTGGCAGATGATCACATTTTACATTGTCATTTCTTATTTGCCATCAAAGAGATACCTCTATTTTAGTTAACTTTCTGTTTCTGTTTTGTAGGAGAACTTGAATCAATTTATGATGAATGCCGCTACGAATCAGCTTGGTGGCCAGGTCGGAAAAGTGCTTGGTGTTCGGCTTTCTCCCATAGTGATTTTGAGGTCAGTTTGACTTTTTTGGTAATAATGTAACATTTCCACAACCCCTCCCCAGCAGAAGTGCTACCCCTTCTTACACTTTCTCCCTTACACAAACTCCAGACTTTTTTTACCCCTAAGATATTTCCAAATCATTCATCCCCACCACCCCTTGAGCTTTGTTTACTTAGAACATCCAGGTTCCTCTCCTCACATGATATCTATCCCTCCCTTCTTATCTAGGTTACATCCACAGACATTCAGGCATTCCAACCTGAACCTCTGAGGAAGATGAGCAGTCCTTGTTAGGAGCCTTCTTCAGTTTCGGCTTTTAAGAACTGGAATACAAGGAAGGGAGGATTTTCAGCCCCCAGCTCCTGAATCTTTTAGTCAGCAGCTGCATCATGCAGGAAGTACATGGGAAGTGTTCTTTCTTTCCTATCCTCAGGGATATATATATGTATTTTTTTTTTTTTTTCCCAAAAGAAGGAACAGGGAAGGGGGCCAGGTGAGGATGTTCCCTCTAAGGCCCAGTCCTCTGTTCTTAATGCTACCTCGCAAATGCGGAAAATGGCGAATAGTATGAAAAAAAATATATACATACAAACATAGACACCCATACACGCACATATACATACATATACACAGTGCTTCTCCCACTTTGGCAAGTTACCTTTAGGAACAGATGAATCTCATTTGCATGAATCTTTTTATCGTGAACAATACATCAAAACCAAGCTTGCCATGCACAGCCAAACCTCTTAAACTATTCTGTGGTTCTCTGACTGCTTCATATACCTGATTCAGCCCTTTGACAATATGTCAAGTGCTTATACCACATTGACGCATTTCATTTTATCCCATACATGCCTTTCTGCCTCCTAAAGTACTCCAAAGCCTTTCTTTATTTTTCATCCATATTTCCATCTCCTTTGCCTACCCCTTCCCTTTCTCCTTCCACTTCTGATAAAGGTCCTCTTAGTCAGTCTTTCTTTGCTCATCCTTTCAATGTGTCTGGATCATTTCAGCACAACCTGGTCTGCTGTCTCATCAGTTTGTGCTTACTACCATATCTCTGTTTTACTTTTATTATTTACATAATGAGCCCAAAACAACCCTCAAATTGTCCTCAGACATTTAATTTTCAAAATGTGCATGCTCTTCCTTTCGTCTGTATTTAGTCTTCAAGACTCACATCCATGCAGTTTGGTCTGGACTGCTGTAACTTGACTCAGTTCCTTACCTTGTTTGATACAGTCCCATAGTTCATACCACACCAGAGGTGTCATTCCATCTTTTGCTCTTATCCTGTTAGTAACATAGGTCTTTCCCCTAGAACATCTGAAACTGCTGTACCCTCCAACTTTTTTATCAGTAATCAAATAGAATTGAAAAGAATGTCTTTTAAAGCATTTGTTTAATGTTTAGATTTTTTTTTTTTTTTTTTTTTTTTATACTTTGTCGCTGTCTCCCGCGTTTGCGAGGTAGCGCAAGGAAACAGACGAAAGAAATGGCCCAACCCACCCCCATACACATGTATATACATACGTCCACACACGCAAATATACATACCTGCACAGCTTTCCATGGTTTACCCCAGACGCTTCACATGCCTTGATTCAATCCACTGACAGCACGTCAACCCCGGTATACCACATCGATCCAATTCACTCTATTCCTTGCCCTCCTTTCACCCTCCTGCATGTTCAGGCCCCGATCACACAAAATCTTTTTCACTCCATCTTTCCATCTCCAATTTGGTCTCCCTCTTCTCCTCGTTCCCTCCACCTCCGACACATATATCCTCTTGGTCAATCTTTCCTCACTCATCCTCTCCATGTGCCCAAACCACTTCAAAACACCCTCTTCTGCTCTCTCAACCACGCTCTTTTTATTTCCACACATCTCTCTTACCCTTACGTTACTCACTCGATCAAACCACCTCACACCACACATTGTCCTCAAACATCTCATTTCCAGCACATCCATCCTCCTGCGCACAACTCTATCCATAGCCCACGCCTCGCAACCATACAACATTGTTGGAACAACTATTCCTTCAAACATACCCATTTTTGCTTTCCGAGATAATGTTCTCGACTTCCACACATTCTTCAAGGCCCCCAGAATTTTCGCCCCCTCCCCCACCCTATGATCCACTTCCGCTTCCATGGTTCCATCCGCTGCCAGATCCACTCCCAGATATCTAAAACACTTCACTTCCTCCAGTTTTTCTCCATTCAAACTCACCTCCCAATTGACTTGACCCTCAACCCTACTGTACCTAATAACCTTGCTCTTATTCACATTTACTCTTAACTTTCTTCTTCCACACACTTTACCAAACTCAGTCACCAGCTTCTGCAGTTTCTCACATGAATCAGCCACCAGCGCTGTATCATCAGCGAACAACAACTGACTCACTTCCCAAGCTCTCTCATCCCCAACAGACTTCATACTTGCCCCTCTTTCCAAAACTCTTGCATTTACCTCCCTAACAACCCCATCCATAAACAAATTAAACAACCATGGAGACATCACACACCCCTGCCGCAAACCTACATTCACTGAGAACCAATCACTTTCCTCTCTTCCTACACGTACACATGCCTTACATCCACGATAAAAACTTTTCACTGCTTCTAACAACTTTCCTCCCACACCATATATTCTTAATACCTTCCACAGAGCATCTCTATCAACTCTATCATATGCCTTCTCCAGATCCATAAATGCTACATACAAATCCATTTGCTTTTCTAAGTATTTCTCACATACATTCTTCAAAGCAAACACCTGATCCACACATCCTCTACCACTTCTGAAACCACACTGCTCTTCCCCAATCTGATGCTCTGTACATGCCTTCACCCTCTCAATCAATACCCTCCCATATGTTTAGATATAGGTATGAATAGTTTTTACATCCATATGGATATATGATTGTATATTATTAGGTGCTGGAGTACCACCAAGACTTGAAATATTATTATGAGGATGGTTATGGTCATCCCCTCAACTCAAAGACAGCTTGCAGAACCCTAGGTGATCTCTATACTTACTTCAGGTAAGAATATAACTGTGTTTTTTATAATTCATAACTTGATGTTAATGTAGAGTGAATGTAAGTGTATGGATAAATGAATTCAAATCAAATGTTATTTGTTATGATTGTTAAACGTTTTTAATCATTCTCAGTGGCATTAATGTAAAGAAAAGTTTTCAGGAAAGATATCATCCTGATGCTTCCTCTCTTTCATTGGCATTTTAACATGTTTTAACAAGCTGTGTATTGAATAGTTTTTGATAGGGATATCTCCATTATTTCATGTTTCTGGATCCATTTCATTATTCTCATTTTCAGTATAAGGGAGGGTGGCTAATGTAGAACTACCTCCAAACATCATACCCTTTGTATCTCAAACTTTTATTGACACAAACACAAATTGCAAATACAGTTGTTTTCCCAGCCCTTCCACTATAGTTTTGATTGACTCTCATATCATCTTTCACATACATTGATGGATTTAGAGAAGGGGTTTGCCACCTTTACAAAGCAGTTGGCCTCTCCACCGCCAAGTAATCAGTGATGGGCTGCAACTGCCACAAATGGTAATCTTGCACCGTATGGCAAAAACATTTTTTCATTTTTTTTATTATGATATGATATGAGTAATCAGAAATGTAGAACTTTTTTGAACATTTAGATTTCAAGAACAAATTCTAATTAGCACAGTATGGGGATGTTTAAAAAAGGCAATACAAATTGTCATTTTTCATTACTAAGTTTGGTATAATAAGCAAGGGCCAGTAAAAAGCAAAGCATGTTTATCATGATACCATTATAAGATTTTTAGATCATTCACCCTTCTCCCAAGTCTTTATTCCCTATCTCTGTTTTTTGTTTAACTGCAGTTAAGCAAATCAAACTTGGTCATTTTTTCAAGCTTGCCAATCATTCATCACATGTTTAGTATGTCTTTTCCAGCTGCATACATAAATTTTCTGGCTGCATGCAGACAAAAAGATGAAGGTTGCTAAACCCCTGATCTAGAGTGTCAGGGTCAGTTTTAATTTTGCGATGTACACATTACATGTACTGCTTTCTTTAATCAAATAAATTGCTACAATACTGCTAAAGGAAAACTAATTACATTAACATATTTTATGTAAACCATACATAACTTATGTCAGTCTTCTACTAGTATGAGGGCTAACCTTTGTGTTAATGTGATAGATAGTTACCATTATTTTTTCTCAGTGTCATTTCCCCTTTAGCATCAACTCACTTTAATTAAGAGTGTAGATGAAGGCATTACTGTTGTTTATGTTTGAAGAACTTCTATATTTGTAATTGTATATAGAACAGAAGGGCAGCTGCTTTAAGTATATACTTGTATGAGGGTTTATATTTTGATAAAGTTGAAAGTTTTTCATTCTTTGCTAGGTTTGAAAGGCCTAAGAATGTTAGACCGATTTTAATATGAAGAATTTGCAGAATGAATAGAAAGTTTCCCAGTTGATGTTTTATCTGAGCTGTGTTTTGCTTGTAACTCTAAACTATATACTATCATCTGCAGACATGGTATATTATCTGCTGTTGAAGTACTGCAGATTTTGCCTTTGGGGCATCAAAGATTGACACTGAAGATCACTTTGCATTAATGCCCTGTCAAGTCAGTTTTGACTAAAAGAAAATTTACATACTGATAGCCAGTTTTGAGAATATGAAAATTCACATACTGATGGCCTTGAGAGCTGTAGGTGTGCAAACCGAATCCCCTTTAATCATTTGCTCTAACTGTCTAGATGAAGAGATATGCTCTCATTTTTTCATATCTTACAACCCCAGTACTGCATTTATGGGGCACATACAACTTCAAGGCTGCCTTCATATCTCCTGCATGTCCGGTCTTCTCGAAGAAATTCTCACTTCAAAGGAGTACACTGTTTTTGTCCTACATGATGAAGTGCAACCTTGAGGCAGTAGCAGCCCTATACAAGGAATCCTGGGGTTTTTATATATATATATGTAATCATGTTATATTACCAAGATAATAAACATTTATATTTAATCATATTTCAGGTACTTACAGATTATATTTTTACAGAACATCTGTTAGCTTGGGGGAGGCCAGACCACAGGGGATATTTTACTTTGCACATGATAAGACCATAATCAAGGTAAGTTATGGTATTATTGTATGTTACAATGGTATTTGTTCCTTGAGACATCTTTAAGATTTCAAATTAATGCACTGTAACAGCATTCAGCAATGTCCAACAGGACCTAAAGATTGATAAAAGGCCTCCAGTAATAACATGAAAATATGAGTAGTACAATTCCTATAGAACAAGAGCATACCACATGTCCATGTTATTTTCAGCACTTTTTAAATTGGCTTCAAAATGTTACTTTGACTTTTATTTTCTTGGGTAGTCTCAGAATCAAACCCTATTCTAATTTAAGTATAGTTTTGGAAACAGATTGTTGTTAAGAATAGGTCTAAGAAACAATTACATTTCCTGGATGTTTTTGTGTATTCTGTATTGAATTTCATTCCAACTTACAAAGGGTGGATTGGGTGCATGTAGTCTTTCTTCTTACTCTATTTTCATCTTTCCAGTAAGCTGAAGGGAATGAAGCTTTACATGAAAGCAGTTTTTGAGTATTCACTCTTTACCTTGTTTAAGTCATCAAGTAATACCTCCCCATTCACATTTTCATCCTCAAAGACAAAATGCCTTTTGTTATTATTAAAGTGATTAATTTCAGCATCTTTATCTAAAGTACCCCAAGCTTTCAGTAATTTCAGCACCTTTATCTAAAGTACCCCAAGCTTTCAGCTGTTCTTTCTTTGCTCTAGTCCTTCTCTTTTACAGTCTACCTCATTTTCATGCTTTAAACCTTATCGTAAATGTTCTTTACAAAATGTTTATATGCAATTTATTAGTTTCATATTGAATATTTCTTCTTTTTGTGATTCCAACTCCACAACATGTCATCCTTTTTTTTTTCCTTTGTTTTTGATATGCCTGTACTCAGGCAGATCAAGGTGTCACATTTATGCACACGTAGTGGTATATCATAATAATGCTAATTATAACACCAAAATTGAATGCACTAAGCACAAATAAATCTTGATTTAGGTAAATCCACAAATGCTCCAAACATTCCTTTTCCTTTAGATGTTTTTGTATTGATATCATCAGATTTTCTTCTTTTAGGTTCTGAGTCATGTTGGGTTATTCCAACCTTCACAGCACTTGAAGCATGACAACTTTGCAGAGATGAAGAACAGATCATGGAGGACAAGCTATGTTTCACCCTTTAGTGCAAATCTTGCATTTGTCCTGTACAGGTAAGTTAATTGATCAACTGGAACTCTTTTTTACCTCTTAGACACGTTATTGTTGTTTTCTCAAAAAGAAGGAACTGTTTTCTTTGTATCTTTTCACCTTTGTAAGATTATTTTTTATTAGCAGCAAGTACAGAAGACCACTTTTTCCAACATGTTGCAAAGGAGTAAAAGAAAGAAAAAGAATTTAGAAATTAATCAGGGCTCAGAAATTGTATGTTAACCTGACTAACGAGGGTTATAGGAAGAGGGAATGATGATAGGAGGAAGAGAATACCAAAGTTTAAGCTGTTTGAAAAATCTTTTAGTTTCATGTAATTACCTAAGTGTAAAGTATAGTGAGGTACAGTGACAGCATAAAACCTTGACACCCCCCCATCCCCCCCAATACATTTTCAAAGGCAATGTCACACTTACATTTTAGTAATCTGTCATCTCTTCTTTGGCCTTGATTACCATTTGCAGATGGTGCAGTTGCTGAGGTCACATATGAGATGGGACATCAATAATTTTTTTCATGTCATGTCCAGGGCCAGGTGATGGGAGGCTTCAAAGTCAGTAGGGTTATTTAACATATAGTTTTTGTTAGACACTTATCAAATGGAGCTGCTGATGGTCCTGCTTGAGGTCTTGCACTTTTATGTCACATATTAAAATGCAAAAGTGTACTTTCATCAAAATATCTTTTTCTCTATCTACAGGTGTGATTCAGAGTACAAAGTGGGAACCTTCTTTCAGGGGCAGCCTGTACCCCTAATGGGAATTTGTCGAGGAGTGACATGCCAATGGGAGGAGTTAAATTCTTGGCTAAATGAAAATTACCAGACATGTGATCTCAGTAAACTCTGCATGATACATGACGAACTTTGATGAGAGTATAGCATAGTAAAAAGGTGTGTTTATCAGTTACGTTACTTTGGTAGTTCTCAGCATCTGGGGAAGGCTGTGCTAGATGTAGAAAATGTTTTTAGTGATTTATTAGAGGTCCTCTATTAGAGAAAGACCAATTATATGTTCAATGACTGCAATGGATTACATACTTTTAACTCACAAGTGCACTGGTCAGTGCATAGATGCTTCACCCATAATGAAAAATAGTAAGGGAATTTTTTGTTGTGATAAGCTTTCTTGAAGTCAGAGTGTTCTAACAGTTCTTTTTGCTTTCCTTTGGTAATAAATTGTGTAAAATACAGAAAATCAGAGTTTCATCTCATTGCAACATAAGTTATTTGGACTACATGATTTTTTTGAGAAACACATGTTCATTGTGCTTGTCTTGATAAGACCTGTGCTACATACAGCCTTTGCAAGAAACTGTTTAGGCTTTATTAGACTTTGGTATATGCCTGTTGTATGATCAAATGGTACAGAAATTGAGAAAGCCAATTTAAGATATTTATTCAGTGACATATCATATGCAGTAGTTTGACTATTCCCAGCAATAATTTTGTGTTTTAGCGAGTTAGGCGAAATCCAGATGCATTTATGTATGTATATATGTTTAAGATGCTAAAAAGAATTCCAGGTACAGCTTTCAAACACAGTTATGTCTTAGATTATCATTAATTGATTTTAGGAGACAGATAGAATGTTTTGTATGTATTCATTAAGAGGCAAATGAAATTTGCTATTGGCTGGTAATATTCATTATCTATGTTTCCATACGTTCCATGTTCACCTTCTTGTGACTAAGCATCAGGCCCTTATTACTAGGAAATCAGAGATGGTGAGATGGAATGCCAGGCACATCATTCCTTTATGCACTGTCATCTACAATGCACTGAGCATGTAAAATGTGTTTGTTGAAAGGCCTCTGGCTTGTGTTTATTTTGCAAATTCAGCACAAATTACTCCATTTACACCTGTCTTCATCAGTCAAGAAGATGGCTGTGGTATTTTGCACTACAGTGCACATAGTGATTGACAGTAAAAAGATTATGAAAAAAATATTCAGTAATTTGTTTTTGTAGAAGTGACGGCCATAGGCTGTGTTCTCCACCATGATAAATGATTTTTGAAATGAAGATAAGAATGCCCTCAGAATTTATGTTCAAAAGAGTTAACAAAGCTTAAGTTTTTATTAAATGTAGGTGGCCCACCAACTGCTTTTAACCATTAAGCTTCTATAATTGTCAATTCTGTCCTGTCATCTGTTTGTGGCATTAATAGGACTTTTTGATACATACTATAGCAATCTGATTCTAGATTACAACAAATAGATTTGATTTTTAAACCATGCATAGTTAGAGAAAACATTTTGTGTAAAGCACAGTATACATAAATGTGCTTGTGGTAAGTCTTGTCTTTTCTAGACATTTTGTTGGGCATTCAAAGAAGTGTGTCAGGCAGGGCTAATTCCAAATTAATTTGCTATTAAAAAGAGAGGAAAGATATACTAACACCCGTTTGATTGAAAGTAGTTAGAAATACAGCCATTCCCAGACATAGGTTTGAGTTCTGTTCTGACTGACCAGTTGGATCTCAAAATGGACGTAAGTTGGACATATGTCAGCATGGCATGTAGAATTCTTATACCTGTACAGCATTCTTTTATCCTACTCATTTTCTTCATGATTATCTCATCTTTTATTAACTAGCTTTATTATATGATCCTGTGGTTTCTTTTTACCATTCATTTAAGATTCTTTAGTTCATATTTCATTTTCATTTTTTACGTTATGCAAGTTCTATTGTGATTATCTCATTTTCGTGTAACCCGTTTTATGAATTGCCATTTTTTAAGATCTATGGCTTATTGAAAAAAAAAATTCTTTGGTTTATTTTCTACCTTTTTGGCAGCTCCTTTGTCAGCACTTGCTGCCTCACCTGCAACTCAAATGTTGTGCAAGCTGAATCTTCTTTTAAATCTGTTGAACCAACTATGACTTGCTGTGAAGTTCTCGATATAATCTTCCACTTGCTCCTTCAAAGTCTCAAATAGACTTTTAGACTTCACCTGAACTGTTAGTAAGCTTAGTGGTGCACATTTTTTTAATTTGATCTTCAACCCACAGCATCAACAACTTTTCCATTTCGTGGATGGGCCCTTATTGTTACTTTGTTATTATTGTAGACTTCATACTTGCTGAACCTTTGACAGATTCACATATTTTTCTTGTCCTTTAGAATTATGGAGATCATCAAATAGGACAACTGTAGATCATGTGCAATCACACTAACCTTTTTCCTCCTTCATATTGGGTGATTATTTCATTTTCAATTCTATATTAAACATCTTCTTCAGCTTCTTGCCAGATCTATCAACATGCGATGGGTTTTTCCTCGTGGTCGCCATCTTCTTCGGGTTTAATACAAAAGTTATTTAATCTAGCATGAAAATTCATTAGATTCACTCAAATAACCCACGCTTACTGAATGGTAACTGAGAGAGATGCTGATGTACACAATGCCAGGATATCATCTGACAGTCACTGTCGTGTGCACACAGCTGTTAGCAGTGGCATACGTTCAACCAAGTGTAATTTTTATGTTTATGCATGTTTTTTATTTATATTTTTTTCCGGTCATATGTACAGATGGTCATAAGTCACCTAGGATGTAAGTAGGGAAGAGCTTGTATGTGGAATAAATAATGACTCATGATGTTGGTGCAGAATCATTTGGTAATTGCTATTGCAAAGAATATACCCTTAGTAATTGTATTGCAATGTAATTTTTCAACATGCTTATGACAAGGTTTTGTAGAGAATAAATTTGGTTACCAGTTATATTACCCAACATATTATGCAGAGCATTTTGCGTGCTTATGTAAAAAAAACACTGAAAAACTAATGAATTGCAAAAAGAAAAAATAAATAGATCCCAACCTGCTAATCATTAAAGATACTATATCCAGTTGTTTCTAGACATTTAGGAATATCTGTCAATCTATTTATACATCTAATGCCTGTTCCCTCCAGGAACTTTCTCAAGGGGGTTGACATGGCAAAAGGGTCTCTGTAGCTGTTGAACTTGCAGTTCTAGAATATCTGAAGAGCAAAAAAGCTGTAATAATTGGATACTTATATAAATGCTTTAGTATATGTAAACTTTTTGTTAATTTCCAGAAATTAATATCTTGGCATTTGTAAAGTTCTACAGATATTGTATTTAGATATTTTTTATTGTTAGAATATGTAGTTGATATTACATAGAAATATTGTTCAGTGCCTAAGCAACAGTTAGAGAGAGAGTCATTGATTTATTAGTGTAAGAATTTATAAAGTTTTGCTAGTTTAATGGTTACTCTGTTGATATATTTTTATGATTAACTTTAATCAAATATACCCAGGACCCCTTTTACAGGGCTTCTGTAACCCACAGCTGCACTGCAATCATTATTAGGGAAATGATGAACTCCCTTTGAGTGAGAAGTTCTTAAGTGAGATTGTACTCCTTTCTCCATACATTGATGCAGTGTCACTAAAGGTGACTTCTCACTCACAGTGCAACCCCTTCTAGTGGGTTCTGGCAAAAACGTCTTTATATATTTGAGTGGTGTTACTACCTTTTGTATACTGAAATTGAAAATTCATAATTTTATGATATTTAACGAGACCTAAACCTGCCTCAATGTTTTGAATCTTTTCAGAATTTTAACATCATTGTGAGTGCTATTTTTTTCATTTTCACTTGTTATATGATAATGCTTTGTAGTAATTTGTTTGTTATTAAAGACAGTTAATAATTCCTGAATATTCTTACTAGCTAACAGTCCCTGTAGAACATTTATGTCATTTTCTACTTTAGTGCTGATTGATGCGAGCAGAATAATGTACAAACACTCAAGTGAGTAGTGATTGAGACTGAAATATTTCAATGACACTGTGGTACAAGGCCAGGGCAAGCATGTCTGCTGTCCACAGCAGCTTGAGGAGTCTGCTTTAGTAGCACAATGACAGAACTTTGCCCCTAGTATACTACATTGATCCAAATCATTCTATAGAATGCATTCCTTTTACCTTGAATGTTGAGGCCAGAGAACTTTGTTTTGTAGACAGACAGAACATCCAGGTTTCTTCCACCAAACTAGCACCTATCACCTCCCCTTCTAATCTTAATACTATCCTCTCCTCCTTATCCTAGCTATAACTACGCATGTTCAGAAACTCGTTCAAAGTCACGAAGGACAAATCCTTGTTTAGCTCCATCCTTGTTCTATTATTAGACAGTGATATTAAGTAAGGGGAGGTTTTCCAGCATCTACACAATATATGGATGGAGTTATTTGTTCCCTATCTATGATTAGTTTGTTATCAAAGTGTATCCAGAGGGGGGGGGTCATCCCCCCAGATATGTATTATGTACAATTATTCTGACATTTTTAGTCTCAAAAGGAAAATTAATATGTATTTATGTATAACTTGTCTTCGTGATTTTCACTACTTACCAATGAAACATTCGTTTCATTTTCTATATATGCTCTGTATGTCATTTTCACCACCCTCCTAAAACACCTACATATGCTCATAAAAAGATTTTCTCTAATCACAATTATTTTGATATCAAACACAACTCCATTGATTATTGTAATTAGCTGTTTTATATAATGTATTATAGAATAATTCTTATTCCTAAATGCTCCTCTCTCTTATGAAAGAGCTATATTCAATTTGATATAAATTTGACAAATACTAGTGATTTAGTTGAATATGTACAGGACACATATAATGCTAAGTTGTGTGATACAAAGTCTGCGTTCTTGTCATTCTTGTCATGAGTTTTTATCATCATTTTGGATTCATAGTTTGCCTTCCCCTTACCGCTCCACCAGACCCTCGCTGCTCAGGGTTGCTCTTACAAGCCTGCCTTCCTGGATTGAAGTGCCCTGGTGGGGGTCAAGGAGATAAGGATCGAGGTGGTGGGTTAGTTGTGGTTGGGATTCTCTGCCAACATCTTTGTAAATTGTGTATTTTTCTTCCAATATACGCTATTCCTTTTGCTAAGGTTTGAGGCGCTATCATTAGTTTTTAGAGTTGCACTTTGGGAGACTGTGCCTTTTCAACGACCTCTCACAGTTTATATCATTAATTACTTTTATGCTACATCGTGTTCTACTTGGTATATATACATAATTGATACTGATTGATCTCTTTACCATATCTCTTCTCCTCATTTTTTCCTGTTTCCATTTTTTTTTTATCAAAGTTTTCGTATTTTCTAATCTATGTTGGTAGTAAAAAGTAGCTGTCATCAGCTCTTGGTTGGTCACACAAGTGTGCTGTACTTTGTCTCTACTTTGATTTTTCCACACAATAAACTGCCGTAGATCTTTTTCTTCGGCTTAATGATAACGACATGTAGCTCTTAATCTATTCATATCCTTTAGAACAAAAAAAAAAAAAAAAAAAGGGTCTATTTTCCCTCGTTCTGTGTATGTTTCTTTCCAGTTTCTACAATTTTTCTGTATTTATCTTAGCTATCGTCTTCCTTTATCTTGCCTTCTCATGTTCTTTAAATTAGTTATTCCTGTCGAAAAACGGGTTTCGTTCTTTTTATCTCTTTATTATTTGTCTCCATTCTCATTTCTTGTAATGATTTCATCCATAACATTTATATCCCTACATTTTCTGTTTCTTTTCTATATGAAATAATTGTCTTTCTGTTTTTATTCATATTCAACCCATACACCTTGATTGGTACAGTCACCATTAGTTCCTGCATCATAAGGACTTTTTTAAATCCGGATTTATTGCACGAACGAACCGTTTGTAATGGCGATATACTTATTTACCGGATATTTGACGAAATAGTGTATGGCACGTGATTTGGTAGTTTATTCTAATTTCTACTTTGATGCTTTGTTTAAATGAAGAATGATTTATCAAGTCTGATTTGAGATAAGTATTTATGCTACTTTGAATTTGTAATTTTTAACTAGAAAATACTGAAAGAACGTCTTGTGTAGATAAATAAAACCTTACAAATCCGCGATCTTGACTCAGTAACTTGTTGTGAATGGACGTCAAACTTTACCGGACATTTTGAAAAATTGCAACAATGATGTTTTGTCAAACTTGAATTTAAAAGCTTTCCAAAAGTATGGCAGAGGTAAAAGACTATATAAGTAAATTAGGTAAGTTGTAATTAACTTGGTTTTTTCATACATTGATTGTTTAAATGAGTTTGCTACTCTGGGTAATCCCGTTTTGTTTTTATCATGATTTGTAATGTTCACTAACCGATATATTGGCACCAGTGGTTGAGGAGGTATTTTGCTGTAAGATTATTATTTATAGGCACCATGATAATAAAGTAGATCTGAAAGAAACATATCTATGGACTCCATACAATAATGATCCAGTTTAGGGACACTGCATAGATAACATGGATTTGGAACAAGTGTATATCGATATACTGTGTGCAGAAGACAAGTGAATTAGACGGGACGAATAATTTGAGGATTTTTTGTGTGATATTCAGGTATTATAGAGACGTTAACGAGCAATTTTGATTTTTTTTCCCCTTAAATATGTAGGTTAAGGTACGTTAGGTTGAGTAAGGGTATATTTTCTTAGATCAAGGAAGAGTATACTGACTATATAGGCTTTTTACTTTGGTGTTTTGTACTATATACTGAAAGGTACCCATATGTTAAGTTAGTGACAGTGGGGAGGGCTATGAAAATCAAGGCAAATGTGGGGTTCATTAATGTGTAAGGTGGCGAGTTACTGACAGATTGAAAGAAATAATTAAAGCCTTAAACCACATTATATTATCCTAAGCAGCTGATTTTCATTTTGATTTTTAGATGAAATACACCAGATACACCCATTATGTCAGCTCCCTCCCAACTTCCAAAAGACATGCATATGAATTACCCCTGAGCTACTGGAGATGCCATCACCCATCCTCCCAACAAGCAGACAGAGTGAAGTGAATAATTGTGGTATATGGGTAGCTAAACAAGGCCTGGCATATTTTCAAATACAGTAGCCTGTAGAGCTTAGCTGGGGTAGAAGGCTTAGGGTGTAGTACGTTATACATGACAGCTTAAGAGTGGATACTTGGAAATTGATGTCATGGGTTCTTGGTCCCCAACACTACCTTACTAAAGTGCGAGAAGCAGTTGTATATATAAGAAATGATGAATGATTCCTTTGCAGTTTATTCAAGTTTAACACTTTTGTTGTACAGTAGTTTATTCAATCCTACTTTTTAGCTATACTTACTTTTAGAATTTTTGTGCTTATGCATGCCTGTCATGTGTTGATGTACCATAAAGTGATGGATTCCAGTATTGTCGGTTTTGATAAAATGTCTTTTACATGTTTTCCTTTTGGACAATTTTTGAATGAATAAGTATTTGTTGGCTGTAACCCAGTCTCTCTGATAAATCAATACTATTACTTTTTTTCAGTGCATCCTATTGTGGAAATTCGTGTACGTGCCTTAAGCTCCCTTCTTCAGAAAGTTCAGCTGAACCTTGTGTCCATTAGTAGACTTGGTCAGCATTCAAGCTTTCTCTCCAACCTCCTGCAGTTATTGAAATTGGGACCACACAACCTAAGGTCACAAGTCCTTGAATTGCTTTTCTTCGTCTTCAAGGTCAGGTCACTTAACTGAGATAGAATTCATAGTTGTAGGTGTGATAGGGTAGTTGTGGGTCTTCAAAATTTGAGGAAGTTTGATTTTTGCATAATTAGAACTTTATCCTTGAAAAGTCCAGGAAAATGGACTTTGAATGGAAAATGGAAAACTATTGTCCAAATGATATTTGTGAAATCTGTCCTTTTCAACAGTGATGCATCTTATGCAGTAATTCTTTGTATTTTAAAGTTGATCTATGATTTGTACCAGCCAGCAAAAGTCTGAATAATTCTGTTTTGTGCATGACCGAAAAGTTTGAAAAATGGCCTTTGAAATATTTTATGTGAAGAAATATTGTGAAGGTTGATTGTTTTAGTGAATTAATTTTGTTTTCAGGGCCATAATTTAATGTATTTCATTTTGATGTTAAAACTTTGGTTGTAAAGTCATGGTTCTTTAGAATTGATAATGCTTATAGTCTATAAATACATTATCTGTTTTACAAAAATGCCTGTAATTTGGTCTGTTTGCCAGAAAATGCAGAAAAAGTCTGAATGTTGGCATTTCAATAAGTGTATGAGCACTATTGATTTTGTGATCATGAAATTGCACTTCTTTGGAAATGGTAATGTTTAGCAAAATTCTTTTTGTAATTTAGCACCTCTTCAAAGATAAGTTAAACAAAATGGTCTGAGTGACCCTGAATTTTGGCCTGTTGAATTTAAACCATGCTATAAAGCTAGCATGATATCCAAGTAGAATGTTTTGTGCTTTCAGGTTGTACCAATGAGTACATTGCATGTAAATATTGCCTGTATAGTTTAAAATAGGTTTTAGTGAATTGGCTTGAGAAAAATATGCCATCCATTTTTGGAAAATATTAATTAGTGTCTGATTGTTTTTAACCCATCAAATCAGTAGAGTGTTTCTTTTAACCATGGAAAGGATGAGTGAAGCGAAGCCGGCTTAGAGGATAGATGCATCGGAAGTAGAGGGAACAAGGAGGAAGGGGAGACTGAAGATGAGATGGTAAAATGTTGTGAAAGAGGCACTGAGCTCTCAGGGTGTGTGAGACAGGCATAAGATAGAGCGAATTGGAGTGATGATATACAGGGGGATGTGCTGTCACTGGGCTGAATCAAGCATATGAAAAGGTCTCGGGAAAGCATGGGAAGGCCTGTGGGCCTTGGTTGTGGATAGGAGGCTTTTGATTTTTGTGCATTACAGATAAAGCTAGAAAGTATATTTGAGTGAATAGAGTAATTCTTTTTATATTCCTAGTGCTTCCTCACCAGATACATGCTTCCAGTCCAAGTCATGTTGACAGGGACACATGCAGTAGCCAAAATAACACAGAACAGAGAGAGAGAGCTGCAGCATTATGACACATACTGAGGGATGGTTGGAGAGAGGTAATGACAGAACTAATAGGATAGAAAACTTCAGGGTAACATCCTCACTTGACCCTGTCTTTTATTCCTTCTTTTGGAAATGCCACTTACAATTGCAAAGACACCAGATTTAACAAAGCAGCCTATTCCAGAGGGTGTAGGAATGAATTATAGTACCATATCTTATTATCCCAGAATATATGACATACACTGCTGTAAGTAGGCAAAGTGAAATGTAACTTCAGAACCAATAGCAGTAATAAGTATATGATAATCTTTTCTTGTAAACGGTTTGTATGATGGTAAAAAAAAATGAAAGCTCTTTAGTGAGGGATTACATATTTTCATGTAAGAAAACAAACAATGAAAGCTGTTTAGTGAGGGATTAGATAATTTCACTTAAGATACTGTATGATGCAATAAAAGCAATTTTTTTTCTGTAGGATGATTCAACAAGAAGACAATTTGCTTCTCTTGGTGGAACTCAGTATCTGCATAATCTAAAGGCAGTTGCTCCTTTAGAGCTTCTACCTGACATCAACATTCTTCTGCAGAAACTTCACCACTGTTCATCAGAAACATCCAAGAAGCCCACATCCAGAGTGAGTGTTTTAGAACAAAGTGTGTTGGGCAATGCAGTGCTTATTCACATGATACTGGTGGTGGGATGGCTGAGTACTGATGGTAGATCCATTGTTAGATATAATATCTGTGTGGGTCAGAGGAGTGCAACATGACAACTGTTGAAGTGCTGGCTCAGTACACAACTGTCATTAGCTGATACCCAGGTAGGTAGTACCTGTAATATACCTTCCTGGTATATTACCAATGCCAGTAATTGTATTACCAGTAAGTTTTTCACCAAAAATTAATATTGCAGTAAATGTTTCACCATTTTAAAACTACCTAAGTAGTCATAAGTTTCTTGATATTTGATTTTGGGTAAGAGACATCACGAGACAATGACCCACATGATTCCTTCATGATTGTCTGTAATTGAAGAGCATGAAATGATTGCCTTCTAAATGTCTGTAATTAAAAAGTTTATATGACTATGATAGAATCCCTAAAGGCCAGTGTAATGCTGTATGCGTCAAAGTGATTGGTATTTTCATTTGACTAAATCATATTTTTATCTTAAAAGCATGCCTACAAATATTTTAGCTATGTTTTTGCTCTTGCTTGACCTTTTGGAAACATAGATTCATCTTGCCATTCTATTTCATCAAGACAGGATAACATATACAAGCTTTCCTCATGATTACATTATTCATCAGTTTCCTGTGTATTATGCATATTGAACAATAGTAGGTTTCAGCATATGGCATCATGTTTACCTTTCAAGATGATGTATAGGTGACTGAGATAAGTAATATTTTTTCAGCTGTGGTGGGAGCATGGTAGAAACACCTATGGGTAATTGGTGGAGTCAAACATCAGCTGGGATTTCATATGAGGGCAGAAACTATTAAAACATCATGTAATGCACATACCAGCGAGCTCGAAGGGTATTATATAGTGTGTAGAGCACTGAAAGGGTTAAGGGCCTTTATGCACCAAGTAACCCACTTTTCCTTACTCCCACATGGACTAGAGCCTCAAAACTGTAGGAACTTAGTAAAAGGTGTGCTGGGCCTTGCATAACATATAACATATTATCATGAGTTACACCAGCTCGTCTAGATAGCCTTGCCACACTTGAATAATTTGTGTTGTCATTACATTCCTCTGGAATCTGCCATATGAATGAAATCTTTTAGCCATAGTATATCTTTGTTATTGAATTAGATAATTATGGGTGTAAAGGCACAAACCTGTTTTAAATGCATTATGCAAAGCATGAAATAAGTAAATATTTTTGATTACAGACTCCAGAGTTTTCCCAACCACAAGTGGAGGATACATCGCAGCATACAGAAAACATATGCTCCCTCACAGGTCCTCATGTTGTCAGTGGCCAGGAGATGTGGTGAGTTTATGTATACAAAATAGATTTCCTCTTTTCTGCATTATGTTCTGTAAGCATGAGAAGTTCTCCCAGATTATCTCTTAGAAATCAGAATCACTGTGTACCAACCCTTAGGATTTCCAGGGAGGAAGTACTGCTCATCCTCTTTATCTGCTAATCACTCATCAGTGATAGTGGTTGTTTCTGTTGACTTTGATATTTGCTGGTGTAATGGGACAAAATTGTTATAAATGCATTATGCAAAGCAAAGCATGAAATAAAGTAACTGTGTAAGTATCTTTAATTACAGTGTTCAGAGTTTTCCCAACCACAAGTGGAGGATGTATCCCTGCATACCTATAGCATTTGTTCTTTCGGAAATCCTCATTGGTATTAATGTTTGGGATACTATATTTAGTATATTTGCTAGTTTTTTTTATTGTTGGCACCTCTTCTATGTAGCATGTCTGTTTATTTCTCCTGTGGCTGTGTTTCTAAGTTTTAGAAAAAATAGATTTTTAGTAGCATATATTCATTTATGATTTGGTATATATCAAGATGAGCAACATTTTGGTAGCATGACTAGTCATTTTTCCCCTTTTCCAAGTTTCTTTCTGTTCCCTTTGATGCTTTCTATTTCTTTTTTTAAGGGGAAAGGAGACTTTGAGTTCATTTTCTCAAACAGGGGAGTTACATTTAGAGATAGGAGCTAGAATGGTATCATTCTTGATAAAAGAAATGATGTTCTTTCAAACCCTTTGTTATTTTTAGCTTTGGGATGGACTTACAACTCATTTCCATAGTACAGCCTTGTTAACCTCTTTTAACATTTTTGTAGAAAAATGACTTGCAGAACTCACTTGAATTGGAAGGGGAGTGTCAAGTGTATGCAAATTTTTCTCAGAGATCCGAGGAATTGGAAGCTCTTAAGAATATCCCCCCCAGATACTGGCATTCTGGATGATTCATTTGCCCATAAGACACGTCCTTAAACTTGATCAGTATAGCTGTAATATATGGGAGGACAAAGGATGCCCCCAAAGGATAGAATGATTGCTGAGTTACCTAATTCTCTTTGTCCCATGCACACCTTATACCCTCATGCATGTTCAGGTCCTGAGCACTCTATGCCTTTTCCTCTTCTTCCATTCATCTCCCAGTCTGTTTCTATTTTCTCATCTCCTCCACCTCTGACACATAATGTCTTTGTTAACCTCTCTTCACTCTTTCTATCCATTTGTCCAGAACATTTCAGCATGCCCTTTTTAGCTCTCCTGGGTATCATCCTGTTGATGTGATTTCTTCTGTCTCCAAAATATTTGTCTCTCCCCTCACCTTCTACCTCCATAAATTTCTTGAGTTTCTAGAAGTGATATGTTGGTACTTTGCTTTAGACTTGAATCAGTGAAATAGAGCTAGGGAACACTTTAGGATGGCTCAGTTTTGCATTCAATTTATTCTATTATTTGATTTTCAAAAATGATTTCATGGCACAGTCTTTCATTAATAGTGGTAGTGTGGATGGGGACCAAAGCATGGAAAACTTTTGTGATGTTACAACACATGATCATCATGTCTCAGACCGAGAGCCACCAGTGACGTTTACAACCTTCCCTTGGCAGGTGCGTATGAATATTAGTTTATATTTGTTGCTGCAGATGTGGCCTTTCTTCATCAATTTCCTGGCACTATCTCGCTGACACAGGGGGCAACAATCAGGTGTGGGAGAGAGAAGAGAATGTATGTATGTTATCTTTCTTTTCTGTTCCTTCATGCATTTGTGCTGTTTCCTGTAGGGTGAGATGGTATCAGGAATTGATGAAGGCAAGCAAATATGAATGTGTATATATATGTATGTATATGTATGTATGTATAGATATATATATATATATATATGTATGTGTATGTGCATATATGTATATATATATGTATGTGAGTGGAAACGGTGATCAAGTATGAAGAAAGAATTGTTGCTGCATGTTCTGGAGTTGTTTTTTGATATATTACCTCCCCTTTACCCATATTTACTTATATGTGTCTCCTTAGGTAAACCAGATAGTCCCAATCATCAGTCTTTTTTAGTGTACAACTCTACAAGTTGTTCACTTTGGTGACTCCATGCCCCAATTTTATCCTCATCTAATACATCATCCACTCCTATATTCAAATCACCCATCATGAATACTCTGTCCCTCATCTCAGAGTTGCTGATGCACCCATTCAGCTTCTAAAGACATGTCTCTGTTCTTTACTTCTCTTACTACCAGGTCCGTGAGAACAGATAGTCAGCCACCTACCATAACCAACTTTCACCCACAACAGATGAGCTCACTTCTTTACTGTCACATACTCCCACAGCAAAGTCTTTTTTATTTCAAGAATTTACCCAGGAATGAAAATGGCATCAAATGGAACCATGGAAGCTGAAATAAGTTGTAGGGTGGGTGAGGAAGCAAAGGGTCTGGAAGCATTAAGGAATATGTGAAAAGAGGTTGTTATCTGAGAGGGTGAAAATGGGCATGTTTGAAGATACAGTAGTCTCAACAAAGTTGTATGGATGTGAGGCATGGCTTATGGATGAGAATGTGTGGAATAGGGTGGGTATGTTGGAAATGAAATTTTTGAGGATCATATATCATGTGAGATGGTGTGATAGATATTATTTTTTTTTTTTTTTGTCATACTTGATCGCTGTTTCCTGCGTCAACAAGGTAGTGCCAGGAAACAGACGATAGAGTTAGTAATAAAAGGCTATGGTAATAAGAGTATATGAGAGAGCTGAAGAGGGTGTTCTGAAATGGTTTGGACGTATGGAAAGAATGGTTGAGGAGAGGTTGATGAAGAGGATATGAGTCAGAAGTGAAGGGGACAGGAAGGAGACCAAATTATAGATGTGAGGATAGAGAGAAAAATTTGTTGAGTGCTCAGGGCTTGAACACGCATGGGTGTGCACATGTGTGTGTGTGTGAAAGGCATGCTTACCTTTCATCCTTTTGAATTTTCACACCCTTTTACCCATGACCTTCATGACTCTATCCGTCCTTAATTCGTTGCTTCTTCTCTTCATGTGTTCAAACTCTTTTGGCACATTCATGTCTCCCTTATCAACGAGAATGCACTTATTACCGCATCCCTCTTTTACACTATCATTCCTCACATGATCAGCCTGCCCTCTTCCTTATTGCTCTTCAGCATTTTCCAACAAATCCACTACTTCCTTTCTTTTGTGTTTACATCCTTATACTTATGTCCACACAACATTGTCATGACTAATGTACCCATTTTTGCTGTGATAAACATTGATGTCTTCTTCCACATGCTCTTGAATTCAGTTATAACCTTATCCTCTGTTTTGTGACTCACTTCAGCTCCTATGGTTCCATCTGCTTCCACAACCACTCCCAGGTACCTAAAGCACTCCATTTCCTTCAGTTCTTATTACAGCCCACACTAAACCATCCTATCCCACATTACCCTGCTGCACCTCATTACCTTACTTTTGTTCCCTTGTCCTCTCATCTTTCTCCTATCACACACACTTCCACTTATCATAAGGCATTACTGTATTTGCATAATTTCATTAGTAGTAGATGAAAGGAAATATTGTTTTCCATATCATACTTGCATAGTCAAAATTTAGGTTATGTAACAGCTGCTTGACTTTGCAATGGTGAATTACGTGCCTTAGAGCCTTTGCTTTACTTAATAGTATAGAAAGCTCAGTGTGATTTACTTTTCAGGCCTTGACAAGTAGTGATCGTCAAGTATTGGATTCTATAGTGCAGTCATTGTTAAGTTGCCATGAGGGGGTGGTCATAGCATCTTTACATTTCCTCAACACTGTCGTACTGAAAGACTTTCCTCCTGAAATTCTCTTACAAAGACCAGCCATTGTGAAGGTTTGCATATCTTACCAATAGCTTTTTTATTGATAAATGATACTGTAGTAATTTGGAAAAAACTGACATGAGTATGTGTTTTCTGAGAAGAATCTGATTATGCTCTACTTGTAATGCTTACATTATGGTGTTATAAAATAGACTGAATTTTCTGAATTTCTTTTTAGGTATGGTTTTAAAAAGCTATGAATTAAGCTAGGTATTTCATGTGCTCTGCAGATGATACAGTTCATAAAGTATGCAGTACTTGAGTCACTGGTGTTGATGATGGAATTATGTGCAGTGTTTTGAAATATGAACTAAGGATGTTTGATAGAATATAGGTTTTAAAGGGGTTGGTTACTTAGACTATAGTGACATTTAGTTTATAGAGATAGGACTGTATAGGGTGATACAGGTACAAATATATTACAGTTGTGTGGTCTTTAGATTCAACAGATTTTTGTGAGAATGATAACAGGTACATACCCTTTGGGAAAGGGGAAAAAGAATACTTCTTACATATTCCTTACGTGTTGTAGAAGGTGACTAAAACGGGGTGGGAGTAGGGGCTGGAAATCCTCCTCTCCTGTTTTACTTTCCCAAAAGAGGGAACAGAGACTTAGGCTAAGTGAGGATTTTTCCCTCTGAGGCTCAGTCATCTGTTCTTGATGCTACCTCACTAGTGTGGAAAATTGTGAATATGTATGAAAAAAACATTTGGACATTATAAACTGAGTCATCATAAGCAGTTTTTATACTTGAACTTGGATTTTACCAAACTTGGGCTGCTTGTGGTCACGCTGAGTGAAAAGTCACCTTTTGCAAAGTTGTATCATCATGCATGAATGGAAAAGAACAGACTATCATCAAGGAACTTTTCACTCCAGAGAAATCCTAAATATTCCTACTACTGCTTGTAGCTCAGCCTCAAAGCTGCAGAAGCCCTGGACTTGCTTCATAGTGCTCAAATGCAGATCATTGAGAAACCTATTTTCATCTAAGATATATTAGAATTAGTTGTAACTACAAATAAGGATCTTATTGATAAACAAATATTGTAACTGGAGAGAATTGATAAAGGACAAGATACTTTTAAAGCAGCATTCAGTATTGCTTTTGATGTTAGTCAGTAAGACAGTTTAGAAAGAATGCCAGATTTTATATTTGTAATATAAAGGATTGCATTTCTCTTGACATGTCAAACCAGGATGATATAATTGAAAACAATATGGACATATCTTAGAAAAGTGTCGTAAGACATTCTGAGTAGTACATGGAGCATAGGTGCCAATTTATATTTGGGAGTAATTCTTCAAAACTAAGCAAAATTGGTGGAATGGTAAAACAAAGAACTGCTTTTTAACAAAATAGCCTACAAGAAGCTCAGGGTATGGGCAACCAGCATCATAGAGAAGATTGTATAAATAGATTCAAAGAAATGACTATATGATGCATATGTTAAGAAACCTTAAAACCTTTTGTGGTTATAAACATTTATCTTCTGGAAACCAGTGAAATGACTTAGGGCTATAAGACTATGGCAAAGATCTTAATTGAATTAACTCTTTTCTTCAATATATACCATTGAAGATACATTTCATATTCCATATTAGTCACAATGATATTGAAAGAGTATATTTTGCAACATATTGACAAAATGGATCAAGGTGTAATTTCAATATCAGACAGATGAAAGTAGATAAAACAAGAAGTACCGAGGAATATTATGAAATTATCGGAAGAAACCAAACGTTATATGTTTGAGCCCCTCACTTCTCCTTTTATTGTTACTTTTTATAGGGAAAGTTGCACAGGATTGGCAGTTTGCCAATGTAACATTGATATTCTGAAAAGATGATACCGGTAAGTCCCTGCCTGGAAATTATTGTGTAGGTAACTTGATGGCTGTAGGTGGCAGACTTAAAGAAAGCTATCATTTGAAAAAAATTGTAATTCAGTTATGTGATTAGCATTGATTAATGACCTGCGGCATTTTTTCATTTCTTTTATGATAAGATCAATATGCATCATGAAAGTAGAGAAGTTGATATTTATTTAGATTTTCAAAAAGCAGTTGAAAAAGTCCCAGATAAAAGATTACTCAGGAAAGTTAAGTTACATGGTGTAGATGGTATTTTACTTTGATTAGAAAATTGTGTGACTTGCCATAAACAAAGATAGTAAGTATTGTTCATACCTCAGAATCATTAGACATAACAAGAAATGTGCCAAGAGGATCAGTTTTGTGTCCCTTTTTGTTTTTCATATACATTATTCATATAGATAATGGGCTGTGTTGGAAGGTATTAGAACTCACTGGTGCTATCAGCCCTTTGATTGCCTCAGTGAATTTTAAGGGAGATCCACAAAAGACTTCCATCTAGAAATGAAAGTATTGATTTTTTTCTTAATTATGTTCACTTCATATGGCAATATAGTTTATATATCTGACAAAAATTTCATTTTATGGTTGCGAGGCGTGGGCTATAGATAGGGTTGTGCAGAGGAGGGTGGATGTGTTAGAAATGAGATGTTTGAGGAACAATATGTGGTGTGAGGTGATTTGATAGAGTAAGTAATGAAAGGGTAAGAGAGATGTGTGGTAATAAAAAGAGTGTGGTTGAGAGAGCAGAAGAGAGTGTATTGAAATGGCATGGTCACATGAGGAGAATGAGTGAGGAAAGATTGACAAAAAGATATATGTGTCAGAGGTGGAGGGAACAAGAAGTGGGAGACCAAATTGGAGGTGGAAGGATGGAGTGAAAAAGATTTAGAGCGATAGGGGCCTGAACATACAGGAGGGTGAAAGGAGTGCAAGAAATAGAGTGAATTGGAACAATGTGGTATACTGGGGTTGACATGCTGTCAGTGGATTGATCCCGGGCATGTGAAGCCTCTGGGGTAAACCATGAAAAGTTTTGTGTGGCCTGGATGTGGAAAGGGAGCTGTGGTTTTGATGCATTATACATGACAGCGAGAGACTGAGTGAGAATGAATGTGGCCTTTGTTGTATTTACCTAGCGCAACCTCGCGCGGGGGGAGGGATGCCATTTTATGTGTGGCAGGGTGGCAACGGGAATGGATGAAAGCAGCAAGTATAAATATGTACATGTGTATATATATTTATGTGTCTGTGTATATACATGTATGTATACATTGAAATTTATAGGTATGTATATGTGCTAACAAAGAGGAAAAGGTTGAATTAGATACCAGATTTATTCCAAAGGCATATGATTTTCATATTTGCAAAATATGAAATACAGACAATACAGTATAGAGAAATATACATGCCCCTGAAACTTTATAAAATTCTTGAAGATTACTTCAGACATTGAAGCCTCATAAAGAGGGAAAGGTTGAATAAAATTCCTAATATATTTCAAAGACACATGATTTTCACCTTTATTTGAAATACGGAAAATGCAAAGAAATTGACACTTTTTTGATATTTTTTATGAAATTTAAAAATTATACAAAAGGTGTACTTCTAGCAATGAGAAGCCTGGGTATATTTACAAGGAAATTCTTATATCTTATTCCTTGGTCTATGCTATATGCATTAGCTATTCCATGTATGATTTTGAAGTATATGAAACTTATTATTGTAGAGGAAGATTCTATAAATGTATGCAGACCAGGTTGTAAAGAGCAACACCATGTGGTCAGAGCAGCTGGGTTGGTGACAAAGTTTGGATGACGACCACCAAACCATCAGAGGAGTAAATGGTGTGCAAGTCAGCACTCAGAGATGATAGGTAAATAGGATGAGAGGACCAAAATTGTTTCTACTTGCTGTCAAAGGACTGAACCAGGGCATAGGCAGTGGTCAAGGGAAACCTACGAAAAGTCTGTGGGGCTTGGCTGTGAAAAAAAGGATCTGGTTTTGGTGTATTACACATGGGAACTGGAGTGAATTAAAGCAAATGTAGTTCTTCTTCATCTGTTCCTGGTGCTACTTCATTACAAGAGAAACAGCAAAGAAGTATAAAAGAAATATGAGCTTTTAGAGTGCCACAATGAATATTTATATTAGATTTTGATTTTTCCCATTATTTCTGTTTGTTATAGAAGTAGTTAGTTGAAACATCAGGTAGGAGCCTCTGCAAACACTGTGCTAGAGTTGCCCTCTGCTGGTGACCTGTTAAGGGTGAGGCACTAGAAGCTAAGAATTGGCACTAGAGCTCTCTAGTTATAGGTACTCTATTGTCTTGGCCACCCCCTTGAGGGAGTTCCAGCTGGAACAGGCATCAGAAATATAGATAGATAGATAGATAGATATGACAGCTGTACCCTGTCCTATAGCACAGTTATGTTCCTGGAAATGTTGCTGGAAAGCGAAACATATGTTAAGAAGTTGAAAGTGGTTATATGAGTGGACTACCTTTTTGCCCAGAAATTTTCTTTAACTCTTAAATTGTAGAGTATATATGAAGCACTTTATCTTAAGAAGAACATACCATTCTCTTTTACAACCCAAAGTATGTCTCCTTCCAGAAATCTGATGAGATTTAGATTTCTTTGACAAATTTTGATGTCCCCTTGGCATTGACTCTTGAATGTGTAGGAATGATTAGTGTCCAAAGTGTATGAAAATAATTCAGCCTGCTTTGCATATAAGAAATGACTTTAAGTGACAAAAGAATGATAGAGCAGAACTTGTATTGATGCCTTACTTGGATGCAGTAATTATCTTAACATACACAGCAAAAACAAGTTTCTTTCATAATCATTTCTTGTTGTATTCCTGTGTTCATGATTTGGGGAAAGAAATTCCTTTGCTCATATTCATAACTCATTTTTAGGCAGTGTATGGTTGCATTGGGGAAGGAGAGAATTCTTGGCGTGTACAGACTCCAGGCTGTAACTGCTTACTTACCTTAACCCAAATGCTGAACACTAGAGTTAAACACTTCACCGATCCACATATGTCACCAGGAAATGAACAAGTGAGTGATTCTTATAAATTTTATCTTGTACTAATTGTATCATCATAGCTATTTAGCTGATTCGCCCAGCCAAGACAGAAGGGATGAACTGATGGCAAGGGAGTAGATTTTTAAGGAATGTAGGCCTGTTAATCCCATAACTTATACCTCACTGACTATTGTCAGATAGTTGAATGCTGTGGTCTGTAGACTGGGAGAAAGTAACTGCATAGCTTTGATGCAATCCTGAATGATCCATATCTTTAAATTCACCTGGATTACATTTTAACTTTGCAAACTCCACAAGCTACATACAGTAGATTTACCTCTCGTACATCACTGGTATTTTGTGAATTTTGTTTCTTGATTCTAGGATGATAGCACACACATTCACTGTTTGCTTAACCTAACAAAGACTTCTTGGTGTGAAAAGTGAGTCTCAGTATTTCTATCTTTATTCTTATGTCAATGGATGCAGTCCCCATTATTGTGTCTCTCACCAGAGGTGGAAAGACTGCTTTAGATGTTCTTGCCCTTCTTCATCTTCATCTTTTCTTCTTCACTGTGATCTTGACCTTTAACGCCTTTGGCCACAAATTATGACTGTTTTACAGTAGTGTAATACACATTATTTCCTCTGTAAAATATGACTAATATTGATGGCTATCACAAAAGAGTTTGCACATCCCAATGTGTGGAAATACAAACCTACCCTCCCTAAATGAGGAAATGGCACTGGTCCCATAATGTTCTGCTTCTACATGGTAGCTGTCTGAAACCTCATACATAAACAAGGTAATTTGGTCATTTGACCACAACCACCCACTGTGATTCATTTATCTCTCGTTTCTCTTTTTACTTGAATTCAATATTGATTTGGTAAATTGTGAATATTGAAATGTCAGGATGTTCTGTTCAGTGCATACTGTATTGTAATGTATGGATAAAGATAGACAGTGATACCATACAATGATTTTGATAAGCATATATGAGTTGGCAATTTAGAGCTGCCTAGCTTCAAGCAAATAAATGTTCAGGCTTCAACATTGTCATGTATACAGTGCATCCCTTGTAATGATGTATTACATACAAATCTTGCTGTGTAATCATGCTATGATTTTCAGTGATTTATTGCAATGTTTGTATACTTTTTTTTTTCATATTCGTTTGGCATTTCCTGCATTAGTGAGGTAGTGCCATAAATTGACAGAGAAAGGCCACATTTACTCATATCTGTTCTTCAGCTGTCATGTGCATTGCACCAAAACCACAACCCCACAGACCTTTCCATGGTGTCCTCCGGCTGCTTCATATGCCCTGGTTCAGGCCTTTGACAGCAAATTGTCCTCTGTATACCACAGTGTTCCAATGTATTTTCTGTGCACACCTTTCACCCTTCTGCATGTTCTTTTTCACTCTATCCTTACATCTCTAATTTGGTCTATCAGTGTACGTCATGAATTTATATACTTTTTCTTTGCTTTCTCTGCAGTGCAAAAATGATATAACCCAAAGCATTTTGAAGGATGGTTACTGATGAGTGTATTTGAAAAAATATGGACAAAAGATATGGAGCATTGTCTAAGTTTCCAGCACTGTTTCGATGCACTATTCTACTGTTTGCTGTACCTAGGATTTTTGAATGCCCCGAACCACATACAGCATACTCACAGTCAACTGCCAGAGACTTCTGTGCTGTATAGAGTAGTTAGTAGGTAAACACATAGTTGTCTGGATCAAAATCTAGGTATTTATTGGTCTTCTGAAAGATATTCAGGGTTAAAGTGGCTTAGTACAAGGAAGAACTAGTGGCTTCTTTCCTTACTTAGACTAGCTTACCATGTAATTATAGCTATGTTTAGTGTGTGATATCCAGTGTAGAAAACAGGTTGTGAAATGTTGGAGATTTTTCTCTGAACTTAGTTACTATAACCAACAAGTATTCAGTTCGTATGTTTTGGAATAAGCACATCAACTGAAAGGCAATCTGAATTGCTAGTTGGTGCATTGTAAACTTCCTGAGTTGTTGAGGTTGAGCCAAAGAAGTAAGTGTCAGAATTGTTTGGTTCAAATTTAGCTTTGCTTATAATGTTGAGTTGCTTGAGGAGAAAATTAGTACTCATAGGTTGTATGACCTATTTTTTTTTTCTTTTCGTGTGTGTGTCCTTTCTAACTAACAGACTGGATCTGTCTATCTACATCTATATTTATCTATGACACAAGCTCCTTTCTGGAACTCCCTTAAGGAGGTGACCTCAGCAATAGAGCCTCCATAACTAGTAAACCATAGTGTTGCTTCTTAACCTTTGGTGCCTTACCCTTAACAGGCCACTGGAAAAGGGCAACTCTAGTGCAGTGTTTGCTGAGGGTCCTACCTAATGTGCCTCCCAACTACTTCTACCAAATGCTCCTAATGTTCCTCCTGACTACTTCTACCTATTGTTTCTCCCTAATGCACCAACCTAAATGTTCCTAACTGCTATTTCTTTCTGTTGCTCCTACCATTTTGCCAAAAGGCAAGGCTAGCACATAGCACTCACTGCAGACATATGTAGAGTTACAAAGAATGAGCTGTGTGAGTTAAGTGTTGTCAAGTGTTATGTATGACAAGGAGAGATTGTATGTTTTTGGACAGGATGGCAGTTGTCCATGGATAGGTGAAGCAGAAAGAAAAGACAGCTACCTGGGTCAGAGAAATGCAACTTGACAACCACTGAAGTGCTGGCATAGACTGGATGTAGATATGTTTCTGCACTCCATACTTTATATCCACAAATGCATTTATTTTGATTAGGTAGTTCATGTGTTGAAAAAAAGAACTTATCTTTATAAAAAGAATTGTTTTGTATGTTTTGATATAAGAAGATTATAGTAGTAAGGAAAGTGAAAGCTTCCTTAATGTTTTACAAAAATTCATTTGTTTTGTCCTGCAATCAGAATGAGTAGACTTTTAATTGAGGTAAATATACAGAACTCATGTTGCTGTCAGTATTTAAGTAGTAGTTCATGATTAAGGAAATTCTGATTTCTTGATAAACTCAGAACCTCACGCTTGCTCCCACAAAAAGAAAATTATTTTAAAGGATAAATCCCATTGGTGAAAAAAAGATATAAGAAACATGTAAACTTGTATATGCTGTGAACCATGAAGGGGCACTTTTGATGTGTGATGTGGCTGGCAGTAGGCAAGATGCAGATGTAAACACTGCATCATATCATGGTAATCTTGTTATCACAGCTGATAAATCATGGTTAACTTGATTCACAGCTGAAAGATTTATGAACAGCCACTTGAGTACTCAATAGAGAAATGCATTTATAATACTTTCTTTTGACTGAATTTATTTGAGTTAGATATTACTATTAGATTATTGGTTAAAGAGGTGCTGCCTGTGTTTAACAACCCAGCAGATGGTAACACCAGTTTCATCTGGAATGATCTCTCCAAGTGGAGATATAACCAGAGGCAGCTGCTGTTCTTCACGGAGTAACAACATGCAAGGTGCAGGTGCTAATGGTCATGCGTTACACACCAAAGGAAGTAATGAAGGATTCATATACGATGGGCAGGATAGAAGAGGATCAGTCGACAGTGTGATACAAGTATGTTCACTCTTAAATGATATTGTGTATAATTGAAAGCCAGCACTTTCATTACATGGTCAGTGATATTCTTGTAGCTTTTTTTAGTAGAATAATATAGATTTGTCTCTTTTACAGTTTGTCTCACAAGCATGAGATATTTTTTCTGGAAAATATTGGTTAGCACTGTGTCCACCTTTGTTTAATGAGGAGGTAGCAGCCTTCACTAACCCTTTGCAAATGATTCAAAAGTATTCCCAGGAAGTACTTGTCTTATGGGTTCACTTTCAGCCAAGCAGCACTAAGCTGACATCACTGACTAGCCTTCAACCAGCTTCTCAGGTTGACATTTTTTTATGATTACGGTGTGAGTGGACAGACTGCCTTCCTTTTCTGCTGTCAGCTGTCATTTTGATTTTTTCTCCTTGTTGAATGTTGTTCTTATGTGTATATGTGTATTTGTTTTTTCTCACTTATTCACCATTCCCACATTACCTAGGTAGTACCAGGAACAGCTAAAGGAAGGTTGTATTCTCTCACTTCCATTCTCTAGCTGTCATGTGCAGTGCACTGAAACCACAGCCCTTTATCCCAGCTATGCCCCACAGACATTTTCATGGTACCCTGGCCACTTCACATACTCTGTGTATATGTGTGATTTTTATTTTTTTTTTTTCATACTAGCCCTGCTTTCCCAAGCTAGCATAATAGTGCCAGGTACAGTTGAAGAAATGGCCACATTTACTTACATCTGCACTCTAGATGTCATTTGTAATGCGCTGAAGTCCTAGCCAGCCCTCTATTTACAGTAATGTTTCATAGACCTTTCTGTGGTTTCTCAAGACCAATTTACATGCCCTGATTATGTACTTTGACAATACATCACCCCCTCTTTACCATATCACTCCAGTTCACTCAGTCCTAAACATGTCTCACATCCTGGTGCAGGTTTAAGCTCCAATGTCTCAAAACCTTTTCCACTCATCCCTTGCATCTCCAGTTCATTTTCCCCTTTCTCCTTCTCCCTTCCACTTCTAATAATCTTACCCTCCTCTCAGCCTCTACTCTCTCATTCTCTCATTGTGTCCAGACAGTTGCAACACATGCTCTTCAGCTATCTCAGTCATATTCTTCTTATTACCACTTCTTAGCCTTTGTATCTTCATCTTGCCCCCTTGCCACTTTTCTTGTGCATCTCCCAGTCACTTGCACTCCTTCCATGTAAGTAGTGACCATACACATCTCTTTTCTCTTTCACTTGCAAGTTGACTTTTATCATCCCACCACTCACTACCCTTTCTCACCTTTTGGAGTACCTGTCATACCTTCAGTTAAACATATGGATTTCTAGTTGAAACCTTTAGATGCCTTCTGGTACCTCCGATAACTCCTGGTATGAGGGAGTTTTGTGCTTTTGATTGGTGCCCAGACCTGCCATTTCAGAATAACCATTTAAGCTTAAGATGACCACGTCTTAGAATGTGTTCTGTATACTTATACACTGATCATTCAGTCTAGTCTCTTGCATAGATGGAACCCTAACTTGCATAGATGGAACCCTAACTCATATCTTCCAAAGAAAGTATCTCATGCTCAGGGGACACTGCCTTGAGGAGAAAACACTTTTCAACTCTGAAAAACCAAAATTTCTTTGTTTAGTGATATTGTTTGTGCCAGAAATTATTATAATTTCTTTAATATTATTTTTCATTCTTTTTGTGATTAGGAGCTATCAAGCACAACCATACATGAAGAGGATGATGAAGATGAATTCATTCTTCTTGGAATGCATCAGTTAACAGTTACTGGACATTGTAGTCACATAATGAGAGTTGTATGTCCTCTTCTTATGTCTTCAAGGTCAGCAGTTCAAGCAGCCAGTCTTCATCTCCTCACTGCTTGTCTAACACTTTTGCAGCAATGTGTAAATCCAAGTCTTTTATGGAAACAAGATAATGATGATGACGAAGTTGCTTTGGAAGTAGCGGAAGAAATTAGAAGGGTTTGTAGACAACTGATCTTGCATGGATTGCAGCTGTTTCATGACTTAACATTTTGCATAGTTAATCCATTCTTCATTGCATTGTTTTCATTTATTTTTCAGATTATTATATGTCTTTCTCACCTTATGCTGGCTAATTTTGAAGCAAAGAAACTTGCATCACTTCATGCTGAGGCTGAGAAGTATGTCCAGAATATACACTGTTTGGCATTGGTGTTGTGCAAAGTGCTCAAGGATTTCTTGCCTGTTGAAGTTTCTCCCCAGGTGAGAATTTTGTTTTTGATTTGAAATGTTAAAAAGAAGATGTTACTAAAATAATTAGTGCAGTTTGTATTGATTTTCATGCAAATTCCAGGTCATTGATGGTGACGTTTCTGAAGGGATGATCCATGCATTATGCGATGGAGGTTTTTATTTAGAGCATAAGGATCAGTACAGCATTTTGCTGCAGTATCTCAGTCAAGCAAGACCTACTTCTGGAAATCAGATTGAGTGTATATTGTTTGCTGCTAAGTCTCTGCAAGCTACATCAAGCTTTTTGCAAACAGCATCTTCACAGGTGGAACAGTTCCTTGATCTTGCAGGAAAGGCTGTACAAGTGTCCACTTTTCATAAGAGTACCCTGTTAGTGGAGAAACTTGTACGAGGATTGGCTAAACAGATTGCACAGGGAAATCTGAATGAAGATCAGTTAAGCAGAGCGAGAAACCTGATACTTGAAGTTTTTAACTTTCCAGATGTTGCAGTAAGATTAGATGGGTAAGTGGACTTTACAGGCAGTTGTACTGAGCTTTAGAATTATAGCTTAATCAGAATCAGCTACCCCAGCACTTGTAACCTTGGGGTCAGGAACCAAAATCAGGCATCCGTGTACTGTTGCCTTACTCTGCATAATAAGGAATTCTTTAGATTAGGTTATTTATGATTTGTGAAGCATCTGGGGTAAACCATGGAAAGGTCTGTAGGGCCTGGTTGTGGAGAGGGAGCTGTGGTTTTGGTGCATTACACATGATGTCTGGAGAATAGACATGAGCAAATGTGGCCTTTCTTTGTTTATTTTTTAGTGGAAAATTGCAATCAAGCATGAAAAAAATAATTTTGTGAACTTAGAAATGAAAGACTTATTTTATCCACTAGAGAATAAAGTAGAAATTAATTTCCAGACCCTGGGAGGCTCACAGGCCACCCAGTGAGGTTATGTTACCATGCATGGACACCTCTGAAGACATTTGAGTTACAAAGTATTGGCTGGCCAGGCATTTCACTTGTGCTGTTCATTAATGCAACTGAAGCAGGTACCCATTTACCTGTTTAGCAAAGGTAGGATCAGCAGCAGGATGGGCTACAAGCCATCTACCTAGGATGGGGGTTGAACCTCAGATAACAAAAGAAAATTGCTGTATCTGGAAATATTAGATTTAAAGAAAAACTTGTTTGTCAAGCTTGTAGGTGGATTGCAATATGGTCACCATGACCAGCCTGCAACTTGTAAATTTATGTATTGTTAACTCGCTGTATAAGCACTACAGTAGGACTGAATTGATAGGAAAAAAAGAAATTTCTGATTTATATTGGCATCAAGCTGTGAGTTAGCGAACAATGCAAAAGTGAGTCGTGTACCAAAGGTTGAATATAAGCGCACTTTGGTAATAGAACTGATGTAGATGATATCAATTTTGATGTAAAGATTTTTCTTATTTCTCACTTTTGTGGTCACATGTACACAGTTCTTTGAAACCATAAAGACATGAAATTAAGCAAGAAACTTGTTAAAGTATAAGAATGATGGAGAAATGGAATAGAATAATTGTGTTCATTATGGACAGCATATATAAAGCTAAGAAGTTTTATGATAGCAGAGAAGTTTAAAATTCCTTCCATGTACAGTATGAATAGGTAATTACAAATAGGTGTAGTAATTACACACACACACACACACACACAATAAGAGTTACAGGGCCATAAGTTATTGCAGTTGGAGTCACATCAAAGACTATGATAAGTGTCACACAATGGGAAAGGAAATTAGGATATTGAAACATATAGTCAAGGAGCAAGAAAAAAATTTTATTAAGAAATTTGAAAAGTATGCAGGCAGAGGAATGAGGGGGAAATAAAGAAAAAGCAAAGAAGATTGGAAAGTTCAAAGAGGAGAGGAGTCAGAAAGAAGGATTGCTCTTTAAAAGATTACTGGAGACTATAAAAATGCCAAATGCAGTTCCTACTATAAAAGAAAGGAGAATGATTAGTGATTATAAGCAAGATGTAAGGGGATAGGAGGCAGAGGATTGGCTATACTAATAAGAGAAACCTTAAGTTTCAGAAATTAGTGGAAATGGCTCATTCAAACAATACTTGATAGGAAGGGTAACTGTAAGAGGGAAGTGCACACCGATATTATTATATAATCCTTGCTGATGCAGGGGATGGTAATCAGGTGTAGAGGAAAAGAAAATGCATATGTTATTTTTTTCTTTTCTTTCATGCATTTTGTCCTGTTTCCTTTGGAGCAGGGTGGTGTTGGGAATGGATGAGGGTGAGTAGGAATGACTGCGTAGAGCATGAATGTGTACATGTGCATATATGCAGTATAGTGTAGGGGAGAGATCTGTACACTTGTAGATCCCCATCTCATGAACTTTCTGTGCCAACAAGTAGCCTTTTAGACCTTTGTAATCTACAAAAACTCAGAAAATAAGTTTTTATTGCACCATGCAGAGCCATGAAAATTCATTCTTGCTGTAACAGACATGACTACACAGTATATTGTTATGAGTGTTCAAGTGTTCTTTTTTTATTTTTTTTGTATTTGCTGTGTCGCTGTCTCTTGTGTTTGCGAGGTAGCACAAGGAAACAGACGAAAGAAATGGCCCAGCCCACCCCCATACACATGTATATACATACACGTCCACACACGCAAATATACATACCCATACATCTCAGTGTATCCCTGGAGATGGGGAGAAAGAATACTTCCCACGTATTCCCTGCGTGTCATAGAAGGCGACTAAAAGGGGAGGGAGCGGGGGGCTGGAAATCCTCCCCTCTCGTTTTTTTTAATTTTCCTAAAGAAGGAACAGAGTGGGGCCAGGTGAGGATATTCCACAAAGGCCCAGTCTTCTGTTCTTAATGCTACCTCGCTAACGCGGGAAATGGCGAATAGTTTAAAAGAAAAGAAAAAACATGTCAATGTACACATATATATACACACACAGACACATACATATATACACATGCACACAATTCACACTGTCTGCCTTTATTCATTCCCATCGCCACCTCGCAACACATGGAATAACATCCCCCTCCCCCTCGTGTGCGAGGTAGTGCTAGGAAAAGACAACAAAGGCCCCATTCGTACACACTCAGTCTCTAGCTGTCATGCAATAATGCCCGAAACCACAGCTCCCTTTCCACATCCAGGCCCCACACAACTTTCCATGGTTTACCCCAGACGCTTCACATGCCCTGATTCAATCCATTGACAGCACGTTGACCCCAGTATACCACATCGATCCAATTCACTCTATTCCTTGCCCGCCTTTCACCCTCCTGCATGTTCAGGCCCCGATCATTCAAAATCTTTTTCACTCCATCTTTCCACCTCCAATTTGGTCTCCCACTTCTCGTTCCCTCCACCTCCGACACATATATCCTCTTGGTCAATCTTTCCTCACTCATTCTCTCCATGTGCCCAAACCATTTCAAAACACCCTCTTCTGCTCTCTCAACCACGCTCTTTTTATTTCCACACATTCTTACCCTTACATTACTTACTCGATCAAACCACCTCTCACCACATATTGTCCTCAAACATCTCATTTCCAAGTGTTCTTATTTTATATATTTCTTAATATCACTGCTTGGAAAACTCCGTACATAACCTTCAGGTACATTGCTATTACTTATAATTTTAGGAAAGGGTCACTTACATGAAACCTCATATGTGTCAAACAGAAAGTAAAAAAAAAAATCCTCATTGCAAATGGCGTTAGCAGCTGAGTGGAGTGGCTGAACTAAGAATTGAGCAAGCTGTGTGTAGCACCTCTAGGGGGCTGCATGAGTCCTCATGAATTTCTCAGTATGAGAGATGGAGGTAAATTTGAACTTTGAGCTAGGGTATGTGGTGCTAATGAATCTGGCTTTTCTGTGGCCACCAATCATACTGCAAATGTCAGTAATCATGATGGGAAGTTTAATGAGGTAATGATTATTTTAAAATGTTTTGGATATAAAGCTTGAGATTGGAAGTAGTAAAAATATATCTAGGGTTATTGGATTTTTTGTTTTACTCCATTGCTGAGGTTGAATAGGGATGTCAAGCCTTTTGTATGAGAATGAAAAAAAACTGTATTTCCACCCAGGAGTTTTTTCTTTGGGTAATTTTTCTGATATATTTCAGATATAAATCTGTTTTGCGACTAGTGGAGGATAGTGTTGGGATATCACAAGCATCTGATACATCAATGAGTCGTTCTCCAAAAATTCTTCTGCTTTTATCTCCCACAGTCATCAGATATATTCTTTACTGTGGACTTACTGATGATAATGAAGAGGCAAGTTGAATGGAAAAACTTCTTGAGTTCCAGTTGGTATAATTCTGCTGTGACTTTTTAATGTGATCATTTTCTTATTTATTGGTGAATATAATTGTTGATAAAATGAATCACGAGAATATTTCATTTTGTAGCTTTAGGATGAAACTAAATGTCTAGGACAGAATGAGGTAAATAACTTGTAAAGTAAACCAGTTGTATGTATGTATATATATGATTAGTAACATAGTGTTTGAAAGTGATTCAGAATGATTGTCAGATTTGTTTAACATTCTTTATACATCTTTTCATACATTGATTATAGATCAGGCTTTTTAAGTATTTTTTGTAAAAGGCCTGGTTTTTGCAATTGTTGTGTGTATTTTGTGGAAGTCCTGAATATACTTTTCATTGTTTACCTTGCAACAGAGAAACCATGAAGGTATCAGTTTTTAATTTGCATTGCTTATTCACACTGGAGAATATCTTTAATGTTATTTGGTGGAAGAGTAGTTGCATTTGTGTGCATTGTACTTATACGTGAAATGTATGAGTATTTTATGGTTAATGCATTCCTTGCATAATTAGTCTCAGAGAGATTTATTTTACCTGACTTAGCAGCATATTATCTGAATACTATAGCAATAGCATGTAATGATAAAGCATATGAAAAATTAAAGAAAAGAAATTAATATTTAGCAGCAAAATAGTATGTGCTGATCTTTGTTTTGTTTAGGCAGTAATGTTTGCAGTGATCACTACCTGGAGGATTGGCCTCAAGCTGACTTCTTGATACACATAGTAATTGTTTTTTGTATCTACTACATTGCTACTGTAGCTGAAGTGCAATAATGATAGTATGTATAAAAGATTAGAAAAGAAATGTGATCTCACTTGATCCAGCTTGCCCTGATCCCTCTTACCCATCCATACCTCCCTCACCATGACCTGTCCTCATCCATTCACCACACACAACATGCACATTGCCACTGTTTGGGTTGGTAATGCCATACTGTACATGATTGTAATTGTTTCTCAGCAAAATAGTGGCTGAGTACAAGTACTGTAAAATCGGCACTTGGGACTCTGTCCAAGTACTTGAAATCATGCTCTCACATACTTGCACTTGAACCCAACCCTAGTTCATAGATTGTTACAAGGATAAAAGTTTTTGAACTGATAACTGATAATGTTGTTCAATATTGCACTGCTGTAGTTTTTGTTATCTAGTCCTAGTCTCTTGTTATTTTTGTTTCATAATGCATATGATCCAGGTTGTGGACTTATGGAAATGTTTGGGTATGCATGTGGAATGTTGAGGTAAATATACATAGTCTGTCGTAGCTAGTGAATAGCTATTTTCTTGTTTGTTTCAACTAACCCTCTTTTGAAATAATATCAGTTCAAAACTGAGAAGATTCAACAAACAAGAAATTTTTTTCTAGATTTTTTTATAACACAGTGCACTTGTTTCTTATCTTAGCTGATAACTTTATTCTTCAAATTTTTCCATAGGTTGTGAAACTTGCGAAGGACATAATTCATGGCTTATTGCTTGGCCGTCCACTGATGAGTTCCCCTGTGTGGGCTGTTGCTGTTGAATGCTGGCGCATGTGCCTCACAAATATTCAGTGTCTATCTGAACCATCTACAAGTCTTGGCCGAGCAGTTATCACTCTTCCATCCTTCGTGTATGAGGATGACAACACACTACAAAATATAGAGGTAAGGGAAAGGGAAGATAGATGGATAAAGTGATTGAATAATTGATGGTCACCACTGTTGGAGGAGAAAGGTAGGGAAGCTGAGCCATCAACTACCACTGCGATAGATCAATCAGAGGGGAAGCTAGCTGTGAGGGAGGGAAGCCAAAAGAAGGGAGCTAAGAGATGAGACCCTGTAGCCAATCCCTGTCAAAAGCATTTTATATGTCCGAGGGCAACTGCATTGGATTCCCTGAAATCTGTCAGGGATGATTACCAGGCATTAGTACGTTAGGAAATGATATCACCAGTGAGTCTCACCTTTTCAAGCCATACTGGTGATTAGAGAGAAGACTGTGAGATTAAAGATGTCTAAGGATGTGGGAGTTGAGGAGGGATTTAGTTACTTTGGAAATGGTAGATGTCAAAGCAATTGGATGATAGTTCGAGGGGTTATGAAAGTCACCCATCTTAGGGATGGGATGTACCAATGCATTTTTCCAAGAAAAAGGAAAAGTTCTGGTTTTTAAACAAATGGAACAGACAAGTAAGCACAGGTTCAAGTTCAGAGGCACACTTCCAGTAAATGGAGATGGATGCCATCAGGACCATCATCCTTGTTTTTGTCCAGAGAGAGAAAAGTGCTTTTCAGACAGTCCAAAAAGAGATTATGTTGAGGGGCACAGGGTCATTAAGAGATGCATGAGGGTGAAGGGATGTTGGAGTCATCCTGGGTAGAGTTAGAGGAGAAGCAGGAACCAAAGAAAGATGCTTTGTCTATGGGAGAGACAGCTGTAGTACTATGAGAATGGAAAAGTGAAGGAACGGTGACAGAAGTTGGCAATTCCCTTAGCTAAAGACCAGAAACACCCATCAGTGGACAATGAGGAGAGGTTATGTCTTCCTTTGAATAAAGGAACATTCTTAAGCCTGATATGCCTGATCCCCTACCTGAATGGCCTTAGAACAGGAGTGGTTGAACCAAGGGTTGGAAGAAGAGGTTGTCTCGGAGGAATAGCAGATAAATGCTTCCATTCTGCAACAGTAACATCTTCCAACCCTCTCCTTACATGCTTCCCTTACTTACAGCATTCCACACTTTCTTCAACCAGTACTTTTCCACTCTTTCCTCATGTCACAGGTGGTCTTCCACTCACACCAACCCCCCCAGATCATACTACCATACACTCTCCATGTAAACTCCCCGTCTTGCTTTCTTTCCCTGTGCCCACACCCCCACAAAGTATTATGTTTCACCCACTCTACCTCTCTGTTATTAATTCACGCTTCTTTCCCTGCCATTCCCTGCTATTTTCTCTTGAATATGAATAGAATATTCTTCTGTGTTCTCATCACCTTTCAGGTCTGGTGAAATTGCAGAGTTAGGAAGTGGGTAGAGATTTTTCACATCCCCAGTTGACTACGTAAAGTATCTGAATTACTGGAAATAACTGAAGACATGGAGGCTGTACTCCTTGGGGGTGCAGACTGGAGAGGTATTCATGGTTGGAAAAACATGAAAGGCATACTTTCCAGTTTTTATTTAGAAATGCATTTCTTTAGGCAGAACAGGTATGGAAGACCTGAAAGACATTACTAATGAAATCAAAAGGTACAGTAAGTACAAATACAGTGGAGAAATTTAACAAGGCCCTTGAAAAGTGTCTGTAAAGTGTACCAGACCAGCAGTAATGTGGTGGTTACATAGATTTGTAGGTTGCAGCCTCCAACAGCCTGGCCAGTCAGCAGAATGCCACAGCAGCTTGGCCTTAGTTTGTAGGAGTATATGATCACCAAACTCAGTATAAGGTGTCCATAAGTATGGAGACATGAAATGATCAGACATTTTGTTCCAAAACATGTAACTGCACATTGCAACAGCCAACGTCTTTCATGGACAAAATAAAAGAATTCTTTTGTTTTCATGGACAGATTGATGAACATTCATTACAGTTACTCCATCAGTATTGTATAACGATTAAAATTAGTATAATTTCTTAGTCTCTATTTTAGATAGAATATTATGAGTTACTGAATTTTTTTTGCAGATCCTGAAATACCAACTACAGTGTTTGTACGTAAGGAACAAGGAAACAAGAATCCAAGCTTTGTCACAAGTTCTTCACAGGCTTACTTTAAATGCCACAACATTTCTGCCTGATCGACAGGATTACCAACTTGAAATTCACCATGATCTCTTCATTGTCAAACAACCTTTGCACCTGTTTCTCATGAGCAATATGGTATCTGAGGTTAGTTCACTCTTGATATGATTCAGGAAGAAAAAATGAGTCTAATGGATAAAGCCCAAGTATGCAGTTTGTGAGGAATGAGAGGGCCTGGGAAGTGAATCAGTTGTTTGCTGATGATACAGCACTGGTGGCAGACTCAAGCAAAAAACTGCAGAACTTGATGATTGAGTTTAGATAAATGTGTGAAAGGAGAAAGTTGAGATGAATATGAATAAAACTAAGGTTATTAGTTGTACCTAGCTTATGAGACAGGTTAGCTGGGGTGTGAGTTTGAATGGAGAAATATTGGAGGAAGTGAAGTATTTTAGATATCTGGGAGTGGACATGTTGGCAAATGGAACCATGGAAACAGAAGTGTGTCTGTATAAGTTAGGGGAGGAGTGAATGTTGTGGGAGCACTGAGGAATGTGTGTAAAGAGAGAATGTTATCTGGAGGGGAAATATGGGTGTGTATGAAGGAATAGTAGTCGCAACAATATTATATGGATGCGAGACATGGGCGTTAGATAAAGCTGTGCAGAGGAGGGTGGATGCTTTGGAAATGAAAGGTTTGAGGACAATATCTGGTGTGAAGTGGTTTGATCAAGTATGTAATGAAAGCATAAGAGAGATGTGTAGTAATAGGAAGAGTGTGATTGAGAGAACTGCAGAGGCTTTGCTGAAATGGTTCGTACATATGGAGAGAATAAGTGAGGAAAGGTTGACAAAGAGGATATATATGTCAGAAGTGGAGGGAACAAGGAGAATGAGGAGATCAAACTAGAGATGGTAGGATGGAGTGAAAAAGATTTTGAGCAACTAGGGCCTGAACATGCAAGAGGGTGGAAGGTGTGCATGAAATAAAGTGCACTGAAAAGATTTGGTGTACTGGGGTTGATGTGCTTTCATTGGATTGAACCAGGGCATGTGAAGCATCCTGGGTAAACCATGGAAAGGTTTGTGGGGCTTTGGGACACCCAAATAATCATCAAAGTTCTTCCATTGAAATTGAATATCTTATTGATAGTAATTCTTGTTTTTAGGAAGGTCAATTGGTGAAGGTGCTGGAGTTAATTCAAGGCCGAGGAGTAGAATCAGGGGTGCGTAAGGCTGCATGGTGCCAGCTGGCTTTTTTATTGGAGGACCCAAAACTACATCCTCCCTTTCTCCAGCTCTGTTCACTGCAGTATCTTGTTATGAGTTTTGTCACTATGTTGAAGGTTAGTTGTTTAGTTACAACACATCTGTGTACGTGTTACTATTGAATGATTTTTGACGTGTTGTAGCATGAAAGATGAAAAACTAAGCCAAGATTTGTCATGTATGAGATAAGAACTAAAAGTTCTCCAATTGCTCTGTTGAATGGGAAGGATGTGCAAGAAACTGTACTTGCATAAGGGATTACTTCTCATATTCTCATGTATGGATATGAAGTTTTGATTGGCATACTTGAGAGGTATGAGATGTATGATAATGATAATGATGATTATAATTTCATACTTGATCGCTGTTTCCCACATTAGCGACATAGTGCTTTCTTCATCTGTTCATTGCGCTACCTTGATAACACAGGAAACAGCGATCATTTATGAAAAAACAAAACCCCTGCAAGCTGTCTACCATTTCCATTCTCATTGCTGAATACTACATGCTCCCCAAATATACCCTCAGCTGCCACATTATTCACTCTCATATTCAAATCACCCATTGCTGATACTCGATCTCTCGCATCAAAATTGCCAATCTCTTTGAGATGTGTTGAACTTCATCTGAGATTAGTAAGGGGACAATTAATACAGTTACCTTGGAACTCCTTTTCATAAGAAATGTTGCAAAGTGAATTAAGAAACTTGTTTTGGCTCAGTCTGGGCTCAGTATTACAACATTCAATGTGTGGAATGTGGCCCCTATCTTAGTGTTCCTGAGAAAGCTTTTGTAGGAGGAAATCTAGGTATATGTCATTATACTCATCTACTACCTTCATCACATAGTAAATACCTCTGTTTAGATGCTGTGGATCTACTCTTTGTGGCTCTCAGAATTACTCTTTCAGAAGAGACAAATCCCACTGTGCTTTTGCATTATCATTGATTTTTTTTTGTTTTGTTTTGGATTTATTCTTCTCTTTGAAAGTTTCATAATCCCTTTTCTTTATGGGTGTTCTGCCATGCTTGTGGGACAGAAAATAGAGAAGAGATATGTTTGTTTTGAAAGCGATGAGCACTTTTTTTCTTCCACTATGCCCTGCCTTATCCACTCTTTTCTTTGAAAAATCCCTGTACCAGCTGTGACTGACTGCTTTTGGTTAATGCTAACAACCTGCAAAGTCTTAGCTTTCTAGTGGCCAGACAAAGAAAGTGGTGGTTTCTGATCGGCCAAAGGTAGGTCTGAAACTAGCAAACTGCTGCTTTTTTTACTGAGTGAATAGCAAAGGTTGAGGAAAGTTAGCACTTCCTTACCAGAAATACTGACAGATGAAGTCTCCTAATCCTACTTCTTCAAGAGAATATCTTTCAGAATCCATCATGCATGCAGGATATTGCCTTTGAGAGAAAAGGTTTTACACTCTTCAAAACCAAAATTTTTCAGATTTTAACTTTAAGGTCTTTGAGGTTTTTATTAACGCTTGTCTACAATTTATATGTCATTAGATAGTAATGCAAGATTTTAATTATACCATCTCCATCATCCTTCCTATCAGCTGTGAATACCCTTTACTTTTACAGACATTCAAATTCATTTCATAACAGTTGATACAATGGTATTGGTAATTTTCAGTTTTAATTAGAAAATTTTTCTCTTAGAAATCAAGGTATCGGATGTATTCATACTTTACGTTACGGTAGGTGACATAACAGAGCATGAATAATTAGTTTTAAACTTTACTGAAATTTATCCCATATTTGAATGGGCTTTGAAAAAATAGTTGATCAAAAAGGGTGAAATATCTCATATTTCAGCGTGATGGCACTTGGAATATGACGGTAGAATTTTTACCCAGTGTAGTGGAGACCTTGCGACTTTTGGTAACTTACTCTACTGATATTAGAAAAGCACTTCTTCAAGATCAGGAGTTCCTCTTATGTATTGTTAGAGGTGAGATACCAGTAGTCTTGTCTTTGTTAAAACTTGATAGGATATTATTTACTAATGATGAATATGGTATATGGGACTGCTACACCATGTTGATTGTTCAAAAATTTGAAGTAGTTGTTGAACTTGAATAGCAAAAGGTTTTAGGGGAGGATTTTCAAATTTTCAAAGATACTGCATGATTATAGTACCTGTAATGTGTGCCAGTTAGTGACATTGAAGGAATGATGGTTCATGAAAAATTAAGGGGTAAGAAGATAAGGTAAGTGTACCAAGATGCTTTCCTTGTAAGAATGCATAAACTCCTGAATCTTAGATAAGATAGATGGATGAATTCAGCAGGAGAAATTTGTTTAAGTAGGGGACCCAAGAATTAGAGCAATGACATGGAGCATGGAAGTAACAGTAACATTCTCAGAGAACTGAGGAGCAAGAAGTAATGTTGTGTTAGAAAGTGATTAGTGATTAGGAAATAGAGAAGTTCAAAGCTGAAAAGATAATTACAGAGTTAATGGTGTTAGATTGAAATCTTAAAGAAAATGCAGCACTGACTTTAAGAAAAGGGATTTGTAGCATAAGTGTTACCAGAAAAATATGAAAGTTGTAACAGAGTGAGATAGGAATATATGAAGATAGTAGATGTCTCTAAGCCAAGAAGGCATTTGTAGGAAATGTAAGGAATACCTTGAATTACTGAATTACAGTGAATTTGAGGAAACTTTATTATTTGTGAGGTTTTGTAGAAAGTAAATTGAATGATGAGAAAGAACAATGTAGGCAGATTAAGTAGGTAATGGTAAAAGTGAAAAGAAAATGAAAGCGAAGAGTATAGGCAGATAATAAAAAATCAAAAGATACCAAATGAGGCAAGAGTATATATCATATCTACCAGTACCTCAGACAGATCAGGAGTATTAAGTAATGGAAGTGTTGTAGTGAAAATTATGTTTACAAACATTGGTGAATAAGTAGTAGATGGTAAAGAATTGGAGTCTAGAGATTGCCTTAGGGAAAATGCACCCGATGTTTGAGATGTGAAAACAAAAATTGTTAAAGAGGTAAGATCTCATCAGTTCTGCTCGGAAGGATACATGAAAGTAAGGAGGAAAGCAAAAGGCAAGGAGGAGGAGGTGGTTTGACCCTCTTCATAAAAGATAATTGTATATACCAGGAAATAGCAAAAGATGGCCCATTCAGGCACTATATAGTGGGGACAGTAACTGTAGGAGAGAGATGCATGGTGTTAATATTTATAATCCTCTAAAGATTGCAGTGATCCAGAACACAATGATAAAGTGAAGAACAGCCAGGATGTAACAAGAAGCTATAGAATATGCATTTCTCAAAGATGTGAAAGTTCTGATGATAGTGAATCTCAAGTACAGAGAGATTCTCATGGTGATAAGGAGTTATGGAGACAAAAATATTTTGAGTGTATACAGGAAAGTTTCCCTTACCAACATGTTAATTAACACATTACAGTGAGAGGAACTGTTAAAGCATCATTATTAGACCTTGTCTTCATGCATACTGCTATGGATATTGAGAACTAGAATATGGTTTTCAAGTATGGCCACTGCACTTAAAGATGCACGAAGAATTAATTGAGAAGGTTCAGAGAATGGCAACAAAGATGGCACTAGAATTAAAAAGTGTTGAGTGCATACACTTAAAAGGCTTATGATTTCTGTTTAAGAGGTCCAAAATTCAGATAACCAGACTTTTGAAAGATAGCTGGGAGTTCTCTACATTTGGATAGATCATGATTGATATTTGGAATAATTAGATGCATAGAAATCATATAATCAGAATTTTTTTACAACTAGATGTAGTGATATTATCCTTTAGCATATAGTTTAGGTATTTAGGAAGAATTAGGTAGGCAGCCAACGACCAGGGAGATGTATTAATAGTACTACCCACCTGGGCATCAGGAGGGTTATTGACATTTGCTTAGTGAGCCAGCCTTTTAGTGGCTATCAAGTTGTCCTCCTCTGACCCAGGTAGCTGTCTTTTCTTTCTGCCTCGCTATTATACGGACTCCTGGCATTATGTCCATAGACATACAATCTCTCCTTGTCACATGTAACACTTGACAACACATAACCCACGCAGCTCATTCTTCAAAATTCTAGATTTTCTTGTGGTGAGCATTATGTGCTAGCCCTGCCTTTTGGGAAAATGGTAGGAGCAGAAGATAAAAGTAGTAGGTAGGAACATTTAGGTAGAAACATTAGGTAGAAGTAGTAGGTAAGAGCATTAGATAGAATTAGTCATTAGGAACATTAGATAGGAGCCTCTGCAAACACTGCACTAGACTTGCCTTCTGCCAGTGGCCTGTTAAGGGTGAGGCACTAAAGGCTAAGAAGCAGCACTGGAGTTCTTTAGTTATGGAGACTCTGTTGCCGTGGTCACTCCTTTGAGGGAGTTCTGATTGGAAAAGGCTTCAGAGATATAATCATCTTGAAACTTTTATTCTTATAGGACATGTAGATGGTTGCTAACTTAAAAGTATGGTGAAAGTTTTTCTGTGAGCCACCCTTCTGGATTGTAGGAATTGCCTTTTACAATTTTGTGTATGAGTTACTGTAAATTGTTTTTCTTTATTTTTCAGTTGCTCTGCTGTTTTATGCTGATAATCGCACAAGATATCAGGCATCTTGCCTAATGGCCCTACTTATCTTTAGTGACATTATTAGATTTTCTACAGTTGAAGGTCAAAAACAAGTGGCAGTTGTTGCAAAGGATTTTGTAGCTGTTCCAGAACTTTTAGTCTCCAAGGTTGTTATACCTTTCATATGTGATACATACTTGTGGCATGAAAAAAGTGGATTATGTAGAGAGATGAGGAAAGTACATCAGATTCTTGAAGAAAAGGATTGGGAAGTACTCAATTTCCTGAAAGCAGTGTGGGCTGCAGCATGTGTAGGAGGCATTGAACATATTGATTTATATGATGATCTATCCTCACAGTTATCTTTGAACTTGAGTCTTCAAAAATTTGAACTTGCATTACTAAATTCCTCAGTTTTGAAAACAGTAATGACAAAATTACTTAAAAACATTCTGAATGCCACCTCACATCAAGATGTAAAAAGGAATGTTGATACCTTGAGTTTTTATATACAGCAAGTTCAGTTTGCTTCATGTAAGAATGAGGATTTTTTTAGTTCAGCTAACTGGAACCAAAGCCTTCATCGCTTCATCATTTCACAGCCAACTTCTTCTGTAGATGAACAGCTCTTGATACATGTAATGAATTTAGTATCCATCAGCCTTCTGGTAAGTAAACATCAGTTTCCCTTTAGCCTTCTGTTACTTTATCACATTGTATTATATTTTTAATTTGTAACAACAGCATGCATAATGTAGCTCCCCCCCCCCCCCCCCCTCTCTCTCTCTCTCTCTCTCTCTCTCTCTCTCTCTCTCTCTCTCTCTCTCTCTCTCTCTCTCTCTCTCTCTCTCTCTCTCTCTCTCTCTCTCTCTCTCTCTCTCTCTCTCTCTCTCTCTCTCTCTCTCTCTCTCTCTCTCTCTCTCTCTCTCTCTCTCTCTCTCTCTCTCTCTCTCTCTCTCTCTCTCTCTCTCTCTCTCTCTCTCTCTCTCTCTCTCTCTCTCTCTCTCTCTCTCTCTCTCTCTCTCTCTCTCTCTCTCTCTCTCTCTCTCTCTCTCTCTCTCTCTCTCTCTCTCTCTCTCTCTCTCTCTCTCTCTCTCTCTCTCTCTCTCTCTCTCTCTCTCTCTCTCTCTCTCTCTCTCTCTCTCTCTCTCTCTCTCTCTCTCTCTCTCTCTCTCTCTCTCTCTCTCTCTCTCTCTCTCTCTCTCTCTCTCTCTCTCTCTCTCTCTCTCTCTCTCTCTCTCTCTCTCTCTCTCTCTCTCTCTCTCTCTCTCTCTCTCTCTCTCTCTCTCTCTCTCTCTCTCTCTCTCTCTCTCTCTCTCTCTCTCTCTCTCTCTCTCTCTCTCTCTCTCTCTCTCTCTCTCTCTCTCTCTCTCTCTCTCTCTCTCTCTCTCTCTCTCTCTCTCTCTCTCTCTCTCTCTCTCTCTCTCTCTCTCTCTCTCTCTCTCTCTCTCTCTCTCTCTCTCTCTCTCTCTCTCTCTCTCCAGAACAAAATTTGTTGGATCTGCTGAGAAGACATGTCCCTGACTTAATCTTTTGTACCCCTTTTGCCTCTTACTTCTGCTTACAGTATGACTTAATAGTTAATGACTCTGGCTGTTGGCCTGTTAAGAGTGAGGCATGAAGGCTAAGAAGCAGCACTTGAACTTCACCAGTCTTAGAGACTTTTGCTGTGGCTACCCCCTTGAGGGAGTTCTTTGAGGAAACAAGCATCAGAGATGTAGAAAGATTGATAGCTAACATTACCAGAGAAGTGGCAGCAGCTATGTTTTCATTGTCCTGAGAGATGCATTATACGTTTTGCACCTCACTGTCTCTCCTTTCGTGATTCATAACAAATTAGAAGTTCATTATTGTCTCAGAACTGATTAATAGTATTCTTTATTCACTCATAACCTTGTTTTATCCAAATCCATCTTATTATTATCATTAGAATTTTAATTACTGCTATAATGGTTGGGAGTGCTGAAGAGGTTGTGCTGATTTGGATATATGGGAAGAATGATTGAGTAGAGGTTGACAGAGGATATATGTGTCAGATGTAAAGGGCAGAAGGAGAGGGGAAGAGCAAATAGGAGAGGGAAGGTTGAGAGAAAAAGATTTTGAGTCATCAAGGCCTGGAAGGTGAAAGGCATGCATGGGATAAAGTGAATTAGAATGACATGGTATACTATCAGTGAACTGAAGCTGGGTGTTTGAAGTGGTTGGGGGAAACCATGAAAGGTCTATGAGGCCTAATTGTGGATAGGCAGCTGTGGTTTCAGTTCTTTGCACATGATAGAGAATGGATGTGAACGTACGTGGCCTTTCTTTGTCTGTTCCTGGTGCTACCTCACAAACACCGAAAGTAGCAATCAAACATGAAGAAATAATATGACTACTATTATTTTTTCTATTCACTCTCTAGCTGTCAAGTACACTGCCCCAGAACTAGATCTCCCTATCCACAATTAGGCCCCACAGACGTTTCTGTGGTTTCCCCCATGATTTTATACAGGGGACTGAATCAGGGCATATGCAACAATCAGGATAAACAGTGGAAGGGTCTGTGGGGCTTGGTAGTGCATAAGGTGTCAGTACATTACACATGACAGTTAGACAGTCCGTGTGGGGAAGGTTAGTGCTTCCTCACTGGAAGCACTGAAAGTTTGAAGATCCTATCCCTTATTTTCCCAGAAAATATCCATCCTTGTGAGACAGTAACTCAGAGAGAAGAGGTTTATCAACATTCAAGATCAACATTTTTTACTAAGATGAAATGGAATTGTGCTTTCAGGTATACAGACCAATTTTAAAGAATGGAATAAAATTGTGTCCACCACTTGTGCTGTTCTTATTAAACGAACTTCAGGAAAAAGACAGTGCCATACACCATACTCTTCAAAGATCAGGTAAGCCAGCATATCATTTATTTTCCCATATACTTAATTGCTTCTCCCATTTTAGTAAGGTAACATCAGGAACAAACAATGGCCTCATACATAATTTACAGAAACTAGAGCCTACCATTTCCAGTGAAGTCCTCAGACTAGGCTATAGTTTACCTTAACTGGTTCATATGCTTTGGTTCTGTCAACTAACAGGATATTAACCCCTTCCCCCCAAAAAGAAAAAAGGGGTACCACATCAACCCAGTTCATTCTACCCCATGCACACCTCTTATTCTCTTTTAAACAGCTTCTTGATTTTATTTGGATTCTGCCATCAGAACCATGTTTTCTGCACTAAGCTTCCATGCACTTCCCCACCCCCATTATACCATAAAGCTGCTTCTCACACTAAGGCTTTTGCATTCACATCCCTCAGAACTCTTTCCATAAACATATTCAACCTCAGTGATGTCTCTTATCCTTGATGCAGACCCACTTTCACCAGGAGCCACTCATCCTCCTTACTTCTTACACACACACACACACACACAAACACACACACACAGCATACTTAAATTTAAAAGATTGTACAGTGGTAGAGAGTGTTCAAGAGTTGGGTTCCCATGAGTGTAAAGCCCTCCCCATACAGTACAAATAGGTGATTACATATTGGTAATTAATTGCACACAAAACTAGAGGACTTAACACAAAATTGATTAAGAAACCTGTTAAAAAAGAAGTACTTTTATAGTATAAAATAGTTGATGAATGAAATAAAATGACTGAGGACATGGTTAAATCAAATATATAAGTAGATTTATGATGTATGATAGTCAAGAATGTTCAAGAGATTGGGGGGGCCCTACACAGTATAAGTAGGTTGTTGCATGCATATGTTTGCACACACATACACACACACACGATGGTAACTGATTTTGTTTTCTCATCTGTGATTTCATTAGAGACAAATGCATTATTGAACATATGTTATACAGATGATATATTTGAAATGACTTGTTCCTCTTAGGTGTTCATCCCCCTGTGAGCCTACACCTACACCAAAGTACAGTCATCCACTCATTTTTCCATTGCCCTTCCTGCCACAGAAAAAGGGGCAATCAGGTAATAACAAAATTTCCAAAGGCCTGTTGTATACAATGAAATAGAATATATTAAGGAATATTAGTATGTATATCACGCTGCAGTCCCAACTATATTGTTCATGACATATGTAATATAAAATCAAATGTAAGAGAACTGGAACACATATCTTGAACATGGATGATGGTCAGTGCACTTTCCCTCACTATCAAACTAGGCCGATGGAATGGGCGTGGGCAAGGCTCCCCGCCAATTGAAGAGCCGATGTGCGCATATGGCAAGGTTCAAACTGAATGTCATGTAATTGAAAACTGCCTTCAGACACTGCACTCATGCCAACAGTATAATGTATATACTCTAGAAAATTTACTTTTTTGAAAACACCAATTATAGTTTAGTCTCTGATATTACCCACGAAATATTTAATATCTATTAATGAAAAGTATAGAAATATATCAGCTGAATCATGGATGATATTTGTTTTACACTTTTGCATGTGAGCTATGTAATTGCTGTATGTTACTGACCCAAAGATACAGATTTGTTTCTTGGACACTAGTTCTTTTCTTATGTAGATTTTTTTTTTTTTTTCTTTTTTAGAATGAACCATGTTACTGTATTTAAACCATGTAATCACAAATGTAATTTTGTGGTCAATAAATATCTTCCTGTCTATCTGCCAATCTGTCTATAGTGTCAGCTGTACACAGCCATATACATAAAGTTAGTGAGAAACAAGTTTGAGTATGAAAATAAGAAATGTATCAGAAATAGCTCACATTTCTTTTCTTTTTTTTAACAGGTACTGTAAACTGGATGGCCAGCAATCCTGATCCTCAGGCCCTTTTGTCAGTGCGATTGTTCTCTGCTATCACCAAAGTAATTGGTCATGTCTTCAAGTTTCTTCATTGCTGTCTGTCTGCTCAAGATGACTTTGACAATGTTTCTTTGAATAAGTTGGCATCATGCATTACACAGAGTCTCCTGCCACTCTTCCCTGCCAATAATGATCTACAGTACTATAATCTAGGTTTGTATTCATGATTTTTTTCATACTTGATCACCATTTCCCATGTCTATGAAGTAACAGCAGAAACAGGTGAAGACACCACATTCATTCACATTCATGTGTAATGCATCAAAACTACTGCTCCCTATCCACAACCATACCCCACAGACCTTCCCATGGTCTTCCCTGGCCATTTCAAATGCTTTGTTTCAGTCCATTGCATGTCGACCCCTGTATTCTAATTTTTTCTATCCCATGCGTGCCTTTCACCCTCTTGCATGTTCAGGCCCTGATCACTCAAAATCTTTCTCACTCCATCCTTCCCTCACAAATTTGGTTTCCCTTTTCTTCTTGTTCCCTCCACTTCTGATGCATATATCCTCTGTAAACTCCTCCATTTCAGCACACCCACTTCAGCTTTCCCACCCACACACTCTTAATACCAAACCTCTCTTTTACCCTATTATTACTTACTGGATCAAACCACCTCACACCACATATTTCCTCAAACATTTAATTTCCATCATATCCACCCTCCTCTGCACACACTCATCTACCACCCAGGTCTTTCAGCCATATAGCATAGTTGGAACAACTATACCTTCATTTGTACCCATTTTTCCCCTCAGATAACAACCTCTCTTACACACATTCTTCAATGCTCCCAGAACTTTTGCCCCTTCCCCCACCCATGATTCACTTCCTCTTCCATGGTTCCTCTAGCTGCCATTTCCGCTTTCACATATCTAGAACATGTCACTTCTTCCTATTTACATACTTGCACAACTATGACTTCTTCCCTTTTATTTATGATCCATGCATGTATTAGGTTAGAGACAAAAGGTGGTGAGGGAAAACCATTGTAACAAATATTATTTTCATTTATGAGAATACTTCAGGTGGATCATCTTTTATATGAAAGTATATATTTTTGCCTGAATTCTGGTGATGGGGTCATTTCTGATGCCACAGGTAATCTTTGAGTATTTTGCTTATTCTGCAGTTACTACCTCATCAAATGTTGACTTTTCTTTTTTCTTTAAGAAAACTTTTGATTGTGAACATTGTGTTAACATAATGATTTTGACTGATGCTCATTTCATTGAACCATACTGTATGCTACTATCATGCCCACTTTAAAGAGAATTTCACAATCACATCAGGAGTAGCATCCATGTGTTACCATAGTTTGTGTAAGTCATTACTTGCTTGTAAGTGGCTTATAACTCTTAAATAATGGAAAGACAGCATATTGTAATGTTATTTACACCTGCTACAATCAGTTTATGTATTTATTGTATTATTTATCATAATCACTGTTTCCTGCATCAGCGAAGCAGCACCAGGATACAGACGAAGAATGGCCCATCCACCCATATATTCATTTATATATCCTCCCCTCATATATATATATCCTCCCCTCTCATTTTTTTTAATTTTCCAAAAGAAGGAACAGAGAAGGGGGCCAGGTGAGGATATTCCCTCAAAGGCCCAGTCCTCTGTTCTTAACGCTACCTCGCTAATGCGGGAAATGGCGAATAGTATGAAAAAAAAAAATACATAAACACCCATAAACACACATATGCATACATATACATACACACACACAGACATATGTGTATATACAGAGACGAAGAGCAACCCATCCACTCATATACACTTATATATACATAAATGCCCAGACTTGTACATATGCATACACATACATATACACATATACATACTTATACATACACAGACATATACATATATACACATGTACATATTCATACTTGCTTGCCTTCAATCCATTCCATGCATATTTGCCATTTCCTGCATTGGTGAGGTAGTGCCAAGAACAGATGGCTGAGCCTTAGAAGAAAAAAGTCCTCACTTGGCCTCCTTCTTTGTTCCTTTTTTGGAAAAGTAAGACAGGAGGAAAGGATTTCTAGCTCCCCGTTTCCTGCATTAGCGAGATAGCACCAGCAACAAAAGAAGAATGGCCACATCTGCTCGCATCCATTCTCTAGCTGTCATGTGTAATGTCTATTATACTTACCATTGTATTGTGAGGGAAAAACACACTGTGGGGAAATTGTGTTATTTCCCAGATAACGGAGTTTTGGCACTTGATCATATATTTTGTTTAAGGAAAAATGCAATCTTCATTTTGGTCTAAGCAACTTGTGAAGAAAAAATTGATGTAAGTCCATAAATTTAGAAATATGAAAGCTTTTGGAAACAAGTAATTGAAAGGAATATTGGGTGTTCATAAACAGAACTGTTAGATAGCTGAGGCTTCATCATAATAGTTGTGACTGATCGAAGGGTATTATGGGGAAATTAGGTAATGATGGTAATGTGATGGAAAAGACTGATAGTCCACATGAACTGAGAGATATTTTCACTCTTCATGTTTATGGGTCAGTAAGAATGATAAAAGAAATAATTGTAACAAGAATACCACCAGACAACTGAATTGGCACTGTATGGTTCGTATATCTTTGCCTTGGTACATATGTTCCCTCCACTGCTTTTAAATTTTACTGAAGCTTTTCCAAGTTATAGTCATGTCATTTTCATTGACCATATCATCTCAGACTTGCCTTTCAAGGGTAATGCAAAGGTCATTGAAATTTGGACTTCTAAAATCTGGTATTTTTCCTGATAGTCATATTGACCAACACTGCATGCTCTGTTGAAGGTGACTTCAAAAGTAATTTGTCAGTGACCACTCATACCAAACTTTTCTCCAATTTCAGCATTATTAACAATATTCTTTATTTGTAATTAGAACTAAATCTACAATAGTCTTATCATGAGTAAGTTTCTTAGTGAGTAATTTAGATAGAGTCCATGCCAGGAGCTTTTAGAAATGGATTTTCCACACTTTGATAATAACAATTTAAAATCTAATCGGATATAGTTGTGTTCATTAAAAATTTCTGCTATCTGGTTATAAAATCTTTTGTCTACCTCTGGTGTTTGTGTAGAGGCCTATGTTATTTACTTATTAAGTGTATGTTTAATTTCTTTATTAAGGAAGTCACCATTATTTGTGAGGCATATCTTTAATTTCTTCACAAAGGAAGTCAACATTATCATTAGCTACAACATTTTTCAATACAATATTAAAATGAGCTGTAAGGAAATGTGAGGAAATCTATATTTTTGATATGTAACCAAGATTCAGAAATTCCAATCATATTATATTTTCCTTTGAATGATGATGTCTCTAACTCGAATTTTTTTTTTAATATACTTCTAGCACTAACTGAAAGTATGAGACTGAGACCTATTTCGAAAGGTACTTCCAGAGGATGAAGGGTCTGCTTCACATGGGTAGCATTTTTGTTTCTACAGTGCACATGGACTCACTAAGAAGCCTATCATAGTGTGCAGCTCCTGCCCTCTAGTTCATTGGGGTTTAGTCCAACCTTCATAAACACATCAGACTGCATGTAGAGCAAGTATATGAATTGAACTTCCTCATAAAAAGAGGTCTTATTATCAGTTTGTGGTATAGTGATGTTTTGGTTTTTTTTTGCAGCAGTACTTGGATGTGCATTAGAATGCTTGGTTCATGTAACAGCATTAGCATGGCCTGGTGATGAATTGTCACATCAACTGATATCGGATTTGATAAAGTGAGTTTGGATAGTGTTTTAAGTAGAATGTTATTTAAAGTATTTGCACTTACAATGTTTTTATATTCAAATTATGCTAGTCTTATGAGAAAAACTGCAGAAGCTGGTGTCTGAATGAATAAAAGAAAGGTATTGAGGTTTAACAGAGAGAGAGAAGAGAGACGGTTTGAATTTAAGTTTGAATGCAGAGAACTTTGTGGAAGTGGGTTGTTTTAGGTGCTTGACAGTTGATATGGCTGTGGATAGAACTGTTGAGGGTGGAAAGAGAGGTCAGTGCCTCTGAGAGTGAAGATTGGTTTGAATTGATCTTATGATAGTCCTGATGCCACTGAATGGATACAAGTCAAATACCTCAAATACAAAGGTGTAGAAGATGGTGGATGTATTGGAAACTGGAGAACAGTAAGGAGTTAGCTTGTCTTTTGGCCAATATCAGAATAACTTTCAAGTGTAATGATAACAAGATATTTAGCAAGCTCATCACATCCCACAGAAGGCCAAAACTAGAATTATGTATGTCAAGTTTGGTTATCGCACCTAAAGAAGTACAAAGAGTACCTGAATTAATAGTTGTAGTTACAGGGATAGGCTAAAGGCCTTAAATTTCTCCATTTTGGGAGTGGGGAAAGTGAGGGGTGACCTGCTTACAACCTTTAAGTTATTAAAAGAGATCAAGGACATGGACAGTGAACAATTCAATAGATGCAGGGACAGAGCAGTCAGAGGACATTATATGAAAAGTAAGAAAAGATGTCAAAAATTATTTTATGGTATGATAGTAGAATGACTTAGGACATGGTTAGTGCAAACATCGCATATGGATTTAAGAAGTTGTTTGATAGCAGAGAATGTTCAAGGGGTGGGACCCCATGAGTGTAAAACTCCCTCCCTTTACAGTACAGCTAAGTAATTACCAATTTTAATTACAAGCAGACAGGGAGGAAAATGAGGCACTTGTAATTTTCAACTGAAAGTATTGTACACAAATGTTGATTGATTAGTAGCTCACAGTAAAAACTCCAATTTAAGGATGATGAGACAGTTAAAGAAAACCATAGTAAAGTTATTATCTATCAGGAGATGCATTTCAGGATTTTGTGTGTGAGAGGGACTTAGGAGTCAACATCATCCCTAACCTGTCATCTGAGTCCCATAATTGGAGCATAGTAAAATATAACTTGTCTTCTAACAAATATCATAATACCTTTTAATTATATGGGTATGGTAATATTTAAGAAGCTGTCTGTATCCTACATAGGAGCCAAAGCTTTGATATGATTATCAAGTTTGGTCACTGCACCTGAAGAAGCACAAAGAGTTGAATAGAATGATCAAGAACATGATAATGCAGATGGCATAAATTAAAGAAGTTATATAAGAGGTTATATGATAGTGAAGAATGTTCAAAGAATGGGGCCCCACAAGTGTAAAACTCCTTTCCTGTACAGTTCAAATTGATGATTACAGAAAAACAGGAAAAAATGAGACAATGGTAATGTTCGACTTAAAGCAATGTATACAGATGCTGATGGAGCTCCTATTTAAGGAGTAAAAGAATTTCTTAATTTGATTATTATTTAGCTGGAAATAAGCTTGAGAATTCAGTGTGTGAGAGGCACTCAGGAGTTAACATCATCCCTACCCTCTCACTTGAGTCCCATATTTGGAGAATAGCTATCAAGAAAAAACATAGAGTAGTATGTGAGTCTTAGCTGTGGATAGAAGTGTCTGGTTTTGGTACATTATACATGAATGTTACAGACTGCATGTATACAAATGAGGACATTGTTTTTTCATTTGTTTGTGAAGCTACCTTGCTAAAGTAGGAAAGGCAGTTAGGGTTGAAAAAAGTCTTTATTGTAATAAAACAATTTTGTAATAATGTGTTTCTACTTAAAAGTCTTTATTCATGAACAGGTTGACCAGCACATTTCACATTGGTCGAGGCAGAGCACACAACTCTTACATGGGACGGATGATAACTTTGTACTCTTCCCTTGCACTGGTACATTTACTCTCTCATCCTAGCATAGACTTGACCCAGGTAATTTGTTCTTTTACAAGTTTTTAGTATCTTTATTTTTTCACTAATGAAAAAAATGTTGTACTCTTTTGTGGGATAGAACAAATTCAAGCATCGTAGTGTATGGGGGTGGTGCTGTCTTTTGGCAAGACAGGGTTCATGAAGTGGTCAGAGGAAACCACAAATTGGTCTGCAGGACCTGACTGTGGATGAGGAGACTAGGGTTTGGTATACTATACATAACAACTTGCACCAATTTTTTTTTCTTTTCCTTTTTTTTTTTACAGCTTCAATCACAGACAAAGTCCACATCAAGACCAAGTCTTAATTGAAATATAATGAGGTTAATGTAAGTTTTATGAATTTTGGAGGGAGAGAAAAACCTATCTTTTAAAAGTGCCTGGTCATAGTTAATGGGAAAGACATTAGAGGGTAGAGAGTTCCAGAGCTTTGAGGTGTAGCAGAAAAATGATTATCAAAACAGCCCACCCTTGAGTTACCAACAGCCACACAGTAATCATGTAATGCAGCAGCTTTCTGAGTATCACCTGGTCTAGGTAGTAATACCTATAGAAGAAGGAAAGTGAACCAACATTTGGACAAGAAATAGAATCCCTCAACATCCTATACAAACACTTTATCTGCTCCACTTTAAACTATGCCTCACGCACCCAGTCTTCTACCATATCATAACCAAGTACAGTGACTACAAACAGTCAACATCTTCACAATGAAACAAAGATCCTCCCAATGCAGTCCCAATTCTTTATAACAGTGGTAGACCTCTCCCACTCTAACTACGTTGTAACTGACCTCCAGTCATTAAGTAGAAATGAAAAGCTTACCTCTCCTCACACTTCAGTGATCTCTACTCACAGGGCCTCCACTCGCAACTGATAGAACACAAACAAACCATACATACATTAGAATAACTTGGCAAACATTTAATAACCGACTTTCCAGCTGTCTTAAACTCCAACCCTCTGGACATCCACCCATCAGATACTTCAGTCCCCAGACAAACATGAGTCACACTGTCCCACTTATGCTCTGGACATCACCCATCACAATAACACTACAAACACCATTTTAACAAATCCGAAAACTTTTCTTGCCCAAAATGGAACATCCAGAAAGAAGACACTGAGCACTTACTCAATATTCTGTTCTTTCTGCACTTAGAAGCACACACATCACATTATATGACTTATGGTCCCGACCAGTGAATGTACCCAACTTCCTGAGTGCTGCAGGAGTCTCATAAGGATAGAAGGGACTCCTAGGATGGAAAGGGAAGGCATATATGCACAATTATCTCATGGATATGTATATTCACACTCTGTCTCTAGCTGTCATGTCTAATGCACCAATACCACAGCTCATGGATAAGTAATATAAATAATATATTTATTATTGTATATTTGATAGAGATACATTAAGTTACATGGCTGATTTTTCAGTAAATTTAAATGATGTACTGACTTTTTTTTTCAGGCTGTTAGAACATGGCCTGTTGGAGATGGCGTGTTGGACTGTTCATGGTTGGTCTCATTGTGGGTGTATCGTGACCACAGTATAATTAGTGCTGGGCTTAACATAGCAGCAACCTTAGCTACTCAAGCCAGTGGTCAAAGTCTCCTTCATGATAGTCTAACCCAAGTTTCAGGAGGAATATGGGGAGCCGCTCTAAGGTTTGTGTTTTATAGCTTAACAGTATTTAGATTTTTTTCCTTCCAGAAATTTGTGCTCTCTTTTGTTTTTAGTCAATTTTCAACCAGTGATGTAGGTAAAACAGTAATAACTTCACAGTTTTCTAGATTTCAAGGAGGATGTCTCATACACCTCCTTTAGTTGTATGGTTATTTCTCATTTGCCTGCTTTTGATTTTTCTGTGTAATATTTCATGTATTGACCACCATCAAATGGGCAAAACATGTCTCAGTCGTGGCCAACTTTGTTGAAAAGAAAGAAGAGTAAGAAAAAATAATAAAGAACTTAATCAAAGTACCTCAGGTACTTGTAGACCTGGCTGTTAATGTTAGAAGGATTGTAAGAAGAGGGAAAGATGAAGGAAGAAAGAGAATATCACAGCTTCACCTTTATAGTTAAAGGGGAGAAGTTTCACAACTGTCAGTCCTCATATGGCTCCACACAGAAACTTTGGGAAGCAACAGCCAGTAGTGTCATGGATCTAAGCCCAGTGGTAGGAACACATGCTTATATCCTGCTAGAATTTTGGCTGAAATAATACCTGTAGAATGGAGCGGGCAGTAGCATCACAGGAGACATAGAGGTAGGTTGAGGGAGAGGTAATGGGTGAGGAGTTATTGAGATGGACAGCTTTTGATTCCACTTTAGTTAATTTAGTTAATAGTGTGGTGTAGGAAGAACTATCCCAAATGTGTGAACAGTATTCCAAACTAGGGTAAGTAAAACCTCTCTCAGTGTGAAATAGCAGCTCAAAAGAAAAACAGTGATATTGACTATGTAGGGTTTCCTAGATACAGTGGAGGATATGGTTGTTCCCAACATGTTTATTTGATTACAGGGTTGCATTGTGCTGCTTTCAAACTTAACATAGGGGACAAGTGACACCTGGAAAGAGGGTTAATGATGTCTGTGTAGTGAACCAACACATCAGTGGTTGTCATGTTGAACTCCTCTAACTCTGGTAGCTGTCTCTTCTTTCTGCCTCACCCACATGTGGATTATTGGCATGTTGTCCACAAACATACAATCTCTCCTTGTCCTACAGAATACTTGACAACACTTAAGTCACACAGCCTTTTGGCAAAATGTTAGGAGCAATAGACAGTAGTAGTAGGTACGAGCATTTAGACAGGAGCTTTAGGTAGTAACCTTAGGTAGAAGTAGTTGGTAGGAACATTAAGCAGAAGCATTAGGTAGAAGCAGTCAGTTGGAACATTAGGTAGGAGCCTCTGCAAACATTGCACTAGACTTGCCCTCTTCAGTGGCCTGTTTAGGATGAGGCATGAAGGCTAAGAAGCAGCACAGTTCACTGGCTATGGAGACACTATTGTTGTGCCCTTGAGGGAGTTTCATAAGGGAATAGGCATCAGAGATATAGACAGATAGATATTAATACAGACTAAGACATGCCACTGTACAAAGGCAAAGGGGATAAGAGTGAGTGCTCAAATTACAGAGGTATAAGTTTGTTGAGTATTCCTGGTAAACTATATGGGAGGGTATTGATTGAGAGGGTGAAGGCATGTACAGAGCATCAGATTGGGGAAGAGCAGTGCGGTTTCAGAAGTGGTAGAGGATGTGTGGATCAGGTGTTTGCTTTGAAGAATGTATGTGAGAAATACTTAGAAAAGCAAATGGATTTGTATGTAGCATTTATGGATCTGGAGAAGGCATATGATAGAGTTGATAGAGATGCTCTGTGGAAGGTATTAAGAATATATGGTGTGGGAGGCAAGTGGTTAGAAGCAGTGAAAAGTTTTTATCGAGGATGTAAGGCATGTGTACGTGTAGGAAGAGAGGAAAGTGATTGGTTCTCAGTGAATGTAGGTTTGCGGCAGGGGTGTGTGATGTCTCCATGGTTGTTTAATTTGTTTATGGATGGGGTTGTTAGGGAGGTAAATGCAAGAGTCCTGGAAAGAGGGGCAAGTATGAAGTCTGTTGGGGATGAGAGAGCTTGGGAAGTGAGTCAGTTGTTGTTCGCTGATGATACAGCGCTGGTGGCTGATTCATGTGAGAAACTGCAGAAGCTGGTGACTGAGTTTGGTAAAGTGTGTGGAAGAAGAAAGTTAAGAGTAAATGTGAATAAGAGCAAGGTTATTAGGTACAGTAGGGTTGAGGGTCAAGTCAATTGGGAGGTGAGTTTGAATGGAGAAAAACTGGAGGAAGTGAAGTGTTTTAGATATCTGGGAGTGGATCTGTCAGCGGATGGAACCATGGAAGCGGAAGTGGATCATAGGGTGGGGGAGGGGGCGAAAATTTTGGGAGCCTTGAAAAATGTGTGGAAGTCGAGAACATTATCTCGGAAAGCAAAAATGGGTATGTTTGAAGGAATAGTGGTTCCAACAATGTTGTATGGTTGCGAGGCGTGGGCTATGGATAGAGTTGTGCGCAGGAGGATGGATGTGCTGGAAATGAGATGTTTGAGGACAATGTGTGGTGTGAGGTGGTTTGATCGAGTAAGTAACGTAAGGGTAAGAGAGATGTGTGGAAATAAAAAGAGCGTGGTTGAGAGAGCAGAAGAGGGTGTTTTGAAATGGTTTGGGCACATGGAGAGAATGAGTGAGGAAAGATTGACCAAGAGGATATATGTGTCGGAGGTGGAGGGAACGAGGAGAAGAGGGAGACCAAATTGGAGGTGGAAAGATGGAGTGAAAAAGATTTTGTGTGATCGGGGCCTGAACATGCAGGAGGGTGAAAGGAGGGCAAGGAATAGAGTGAATTGGAGCGATGTGGTATACAGGGGTTGACGTGCTGTCAGTGGATTGAATCAAGGCATGTGAAGCGTCTGGGGTAAACCATGGAAAGCTGTGTAGGTATGTATATTTGCGTGTGTGGACGTGTGTATGTACGTGTGTATGGGGGTTGGGCCATTTCTTTCGTCTGTTTCCTCGCGCTACCTCGCAAACGCGGGAGACAGCGACAAAGTATAAAAAAAAAAAAAAAAAAAAAAAAAAAAAAAAAAAAGACATGCCACATGAGTGAGGCATGGTATGTGGTAACAACACACATGGAGCTTACTGTACAAGGAGAGAAGGTAGACCACAGAAGAGATGGATACATGGCAAGAGAACCAAGTAGGGAAAGGGATATTTCAAATGAGGGTGCCTGTAGAGTGAATGGGGACCAAATGCAGTCATTATCAGTGATTCCCACTGCTTATTGCTTGCCATAACAAATTAATCTCAGACTGATATTCATGATGATTAAATGTAAGGGTGGTAAGACCAGAGACTTTTCCATTGGATGAATCAACGTGAAAAGCACAATGAAAGAGTAAAAAGAGCACATGTATGTATGGAAGTTCATGTTTCACTTTACCTGAATGGGCTTGTGTTAAGAAATGTCTACAGTATACCTGTATTCAGAGCAGATTTAACTATGATGGTAGATAATGTATATCATTCTGAAATTGAATTGTTATGGCAAGCAGTAACAGTGGCAGTTACTAACAATGAACATGAAATAATCAGCTTAGTTAATGAAAAAAGTGTGCTTTAATGAAAAAGAAATATAATGGTCTGTTAGATCAGTTAATCAAATTTTTTTCAGTAGCACTGGGAATACACCATTTTTATGTCCTGCCTATCCACATACTGTATGCAGAACATTGTGTTGTCAGCTGTGCATCTGTCTGTCTGTCTATATGTAAAAACCTTCCTGCTTGCATCATGACTCAAGAACAACACATGACATGAACCTCATTCATCTGCTCTTGATGCTACTTCACTCACACAGGAAACAGCAAAATTGTATGAAAGAAAAAAGAAAATAACACGGGTGATAAATAATGGAACGTCAAACTCATATATTTATTAGGCCAGTCCCTAACTTAAACATATAAAAATTTGAGCTTCCCATCATTCATCATTCCAGATTTACAGCACATACAAAATAAAAACAGCTGTAGAGTGGATGTGTGCAGATGAGGCCATTTTTTGCATGTTCCAAACACTATCTCACTAAGGCAGGAGAGACAGTTAGGCTGAAAAAAAGTGTACAGGTATTCAGCATAGATTTGTATTGCAGCATACAATCTTCTGTAAATTGGTGAACTCATTAGCTTCCTTATATGGAACTCATGATGGAACATTAGGCAGTGCAAGTGACTCTGTTTTAATATCAAGATTTACACAGCTTTAGGCAGGTATACTGTTGCTTTCACAATCCACTATGTTTTATTGTTTTTTTATTAGCTTACAGAGCTTCCAATGAATGGTTTGAAAAAGTGATAACAAGAATCTTAATTTTCATTGTTAGGAAAATATGAATAAGACTTCTTACTGAAATCTTGAATGTTATGAAAAAACAGGTTCTGCTAGATATCCTCCGATCCAGAAACCTTGCCAATTTTTTATTTTATATATTCTTCATAACTTATATGAAGGGAACCACACAGCAGATTAAGTAGATTATGATTTAGCCCAGTTGATGTCTTTTTGCAATATTTAAGTTTATGAAAGTTTTTAACATTACATCTGCAATTATTTACTGTACTTACCAGAATATCTGATCCCAAGTAGTCTAAGATGTCAGTAGATGTTTGAATATGAAATACTGGGTGTGGCCTGATCCTAAGTAGTCTAAGATGTCAATACATGATTATATATGAAGTGCTGGGTTTGGCATTTATCTGAGTTGGGGTTGAAAGTGAATAGTTGTGTGTGTCATTTTGCTTTGATGAGGTTAGTTCCTCAAAAGTTTGAGGTTTGTGTATTATTTCCCAAATGTAATTTGATTATCATTGTCTCCATACCCTTGGGCAAAAGAGTATTTCTTGAAATTTCTGAATTATGTTAAATATAGAACATTTGTCAACTCTTAAACATGTGGAGTCGTGGGCTCATGAAAACTTTGTCTATGGGGAATACTAATGATAGATAATCAGGAAAAGACACATCAGGTATATTAAGTAATAAAGATAACAAAATATCACTTTTTTTTATGAATGTTCTTTAGTTTAAGAATGTGTGGTACCCCACTTCACAAAGTAGTTACCTTCTCTTTGCAGTAGAAGAGGTATCAAATAATGTCTCCTTTTCACAGTTACTTGCTGTCATCTGATCAGAGCTGCTTAGTTCGCACATCTGCTGCAAAAGTGTTGATCAAGTTAACAAGAAATGGACCAACATCAAGGAACCCCTGGATTTCTCCTGTTGTTGCAGATTCTCTTACTGGAGTAAGAATGATAAAGAATATACAAAAAAATTTCTTTCAACCCTAATTGTTTGCCTTAAAAGAATGAATTAAATAGAGTTTGTACCAAGTTGATTTTTTCTTGTGTATTTTTTGTTTTTCTCTTAAAAAACATTTCATATATCTGCAATCTTAAGCAGTAAAGGTACGCATGACTGTTAGGGTATCATAATATATTGAGACTTATGTATCAAGTGATATTACAAGAAGAGATGCAAGTGAGTTCGTTGCAATTTCTTGATGGCAGTCTAGTAGCATGCTTTAGTGACAAATTGCAGAAGGTGGAGTGTATGTTTGGGAGAGTTTGTGAAAGGAGAAAGTTAAGAGTTAAATGTAAATAAAAGTAAGGTTGTTAAGTTTAGCAAGGGAGTGAGTGATTGGAATGTGAGTTTGAATGGTTAGAACCGAAAGGAATTTAAGTATTTTAGATACCTTACACACCTGAGTTGCACTGAGGATCAAGTGGAAAGAGAGGTGAAAGCAGTTATGTTTATGGTACAGTAGCCCCAATGGTGTTGGAAGCTTGTAAGGCATGGGCCATAGATGGAAAAGTTCAGAAGAGGGTGAACATGTTGGTAGAATGTTTAAGGACAATAGGGGGTGTGAGGAGAGTTGATCAAATAAGAAATTATAGGGTACGAGAGGGGCGTGGAAGTAAAAAAAGTATATAAGAGAAAGCTATAGGTATGTTAAAATGGTCTGAGCACAATGGAAAGAATGAATGAGGAAAGGATGATAGAGTGTATACATGTTGGAATTGGAGGGAACAAGGAAAAGGGAAAAACCAGAGGGGATGGGAGGATACAGTGAAAGGAGCTTTGTGTGTTTGGAGTATGAACATGCAGGAGGGTGTGAGGCATGCAAAAGATAAAGTGAACTGGAGCAATGGGTTAGATAAGGAATGACATACTAGCAATGGGAATATGAAGTGGTTGGGTGAAACCAGGGAAAGGTCTGTGGGGTCTAGTTCTGGATGGAGTCTCTGGTTTCAGGGCATTTTATGTGACAGTGAATGGATGTGAGCAAATTAGGTCTTATCCTGGCACTACTTCATTAATGTGGGAAACAGTGAACATGCATGAAGAAAAAAAGCCTCACTTGGACTCCTTCTGTGTTCCTTCTTTTGGAAAAGTAAATTGGAAAGGAGGATTTCTAGCCTCCCACTCCCACTCCTTTTAGTGTATATATGTGTATGTATATGTTGATATGTATGTACATGTATATGTACATATATGGGCATTGATATTTGTATATGAGTGGATGGGTCATTCTTCATCTGTTTTCTGGCGCCACTTCGCTGAGCGGGAAACAGCCATCAAGTATTTTGAAGGTTTTTGAATGTGTTTGATGACAGAGTGGCAGATATAGGGTATTTTGGTCAGGGTGGTGTGTGAAGTGAGAGGATCAGGGAGAATGGTTTGGTTAAGAGAGAAGAGGTAGTGAAAGCTTTGTGGAAGATGAAATCCAGCAAGGCAGTGGGACTGAATGGTATTGCAGTAGAATTTATGAAGAAAGGGGGTGACTGCATTGTTGATTGATTGGTAAGGATATTCACTGTACTTTTGGCTCATGGTGAAGTGCCTGAGGATTGGCAGAATGCATGCATAGTGCCATTTTGCAAAGGAAAAGGGGATAAAGGTGAGTGTTCAAGATACAGTGGCATAAGTTTGTTGAGTACTCAATTCATGGTAAATTATATGGGAGGGTGTTGATTAAGAGGTTGAAGCCATGTACAGAGCATCAAACTGGGGGAGAGCAGTGTGGTTTCAGAAGTGGTAGTGGATGTGTGGATCAGGTGTTTGCTTTGAAGAATGTGTGTGAGAAATACTTAGAGAAAAGATGGATTTATGTGTAGCATGTATGGATCTGGAGAAGGCATATGATAGGGTTGATAGAGATGCTTTGTGGAAGGTCTTAAGAGTAATTGGTGGGGCAGATAAGTTGATAGAAGCAGTGAAAAGTTTTTAACAAGGATGTGAGGCATGTGCATGAGTTGGAAGAGAGGATAGTGATCGGTTCCCAGTGAAGGTTGGTCTGTGGCAGGGCTGTGTGATGCCCCCATGGTTGTTTAATTTGTTTATGGATGGGGTGGTTTGGAAGGTAAATGCAAGAGTTTTGGAGAGGGGCGAGTATGCAGTCTGTTGGGGATGAGAGGGCCTGGGAAGTGAGTCAGTTGTTGTTTGCTGATGATACAGCTCAAGTGGCTGATTCAAGTGAGAAACTGTGGAAGTTGGTGACCGAGTTTGGGAAAATGTGTGAAAGGAGGAAGTTGAGAGTAAATGTGAATAAGAGCAAGGTTATTAGGTTCAATAGGGTTGAGGGACAAGTTAATTAGGATGTAAGTTTGAATGGAGAAAAATTGGAGGAAGTGAAGTGTTTTAGATATCTGGGAGTGGACTTAGCAGCAAATGAAACCATGGAAGCAGAAATGAGTCAGGGTGGGGAAGGGGATGAAGGTTCTGGGAGTGATGAAGAATGTGTGGAAGGAGAGAATGTTATCTCTGAAAGCAAAAATGGGTATGTTTGAAGGAATAGTAGTTCCAATAATGTTATATGGTTGCGAGGCATGGGCTTTAGATAGGGTTGTGCAGAGGAGGGTGGATGTGTTGGAAATAAAATTTTTGAGGACAATATGTGGTGTGAGGTGGTTTGATTGAGTAAGCAATGAAAGGGTGAGAGAGATGTTAGGTAATAAAAAGTGTGGTTAAGAGAGCAGAAGAGGGTGTGTTGAAATGGTTTGGACATATGGAAAGAATGAGTGAGGAAAGATTGACTAAGAGGATATATGTGTCAGAGGTGAAGGGAACAAGGAGAGGTGGGAGACCAAATTGGAGGTGGAAGGATGGAGCGAAAAAGATTTTGAGCAATCAGGGCCTGAACATACAAGAGGGTGAAAGGCATGCAATTAATAGAGTGTTTTGGAATGATTTGGTATACCAGGGTCAATGTGCTCTCAGTATATGGTATTGGTATTAAAATTTTTCTTTTTCTGTTTCAGGAATCAGTGGAAGGCTTACCAGCATTAATGGTTTTGCTTCAGCACTGCAACTTTTATAGTGTATTGTGTTCAGTTTTGGCCAGGCTGTGTGTATCTCAGGAGCATCTAACAGTAGAAACACAACCCATAAATCAGGGGGAGTTGTATCTTTCTGTAAGCCAACTTAGTTCTTTTTATACATCAGCAAATGATATCCCCAATACTGTAGGAGGGCAGAAGGATATAAAATCTCATGGATCAACATCACCTACAGTTTCAGTCCAGCTGTATGAGACTGTGTTGAGACTCCTTGTTAATATTTTGCTCTTAAAACCCTCAGAAGTTATTTTACAGTTGTTTTCACATGATATTATAACTTTAATAGTTAAACAACTTCAAATCATTATTTCTCATATAAATACTTCAGAGATTCATGTACAAGCAACGGAAGCAGCTTTGGTTCTTATTGGTGCTGTATTGAAGTTTGATGGTGAAAAAGCACCACTTCTTGCTCGTGACACAAGTCTTATACATCTCACTTTAGTGGTGTTATGCTCAGCTTCAGAAAGGACAAATATCAGTGTTGCAAGTCTTGAGGTGTTAAATGCCTTGGTGTGTGGAGGGGGTTGGGGAGCAGCACAAGTTGTGCAGTGGATTGCTGTCTCTCCTTCACTAACCCTTCGTCCCATACTGGATGGCCTGCACTCTTCAGCCTCACATGACCTTCAAGTTGCTGTAGTAAGTTTTCTTACTAATGTCTTACAGTCTGTCTTTCAAAGTGAAATTTCATCACAAGAAGATCTTCCAAGAACTATATCTGGGGCTTTAGATGTACCTGTTCCTTTATTAAATGACCAGAATATATGTCCTGGTTGGGAACTTTCTCGTCACCTTATTCAGTTGATTTGTTCTTTACCTGACTTACAGGAAATGGGGAAACAAGCTTTAGAAAAGCAAAAGACCAAAGACTTAGTCATGGAACAACAGCATCTTTTCCTTTTCTTAAATTGCTTTAAATTGTTGCTTTTAGTATCAGAGAGTGCCAAAGAAGCTGCTCATCATTTACAACACTTCTTACTTCCTGTTCTCACAAAGCCACTCAGTGACCTTCAGGAGAAGCTTCGTACCATCAATATTCATATCACAAGTCATTTGTTAAAAAATAAAGAAATTCAAGATGATGTTCAAACAGTTATACAAAACTTGGGGGTGGCAACAAACTGGGTTCATGGCAGAGGACGTTGGGTGGAGATTGTAGGTAAATCAATAGTGCCATTACTTCACCCACTATGGGTACCTGCACTTAATACACCATCTCTCTTAGAAGCTATTTTGAGATTCATATTAACTGCATCAGCCCATCATCAAGTTTGTTTAATTTTGACCCGTACAAGTGGATTGCCTGGGGTTTTGCTTAGTACATCACGCTCTAAAAGGCCTCTCCTTGCACTTATAACTACATTAGTCTGTCAGCAGCTGGTAAAATTACTCACATGTAATAGAAATTTCAATGTGTCCTTTAAGGATATTTCTAGAGATAGTATTCTCTCAGGAATTTCAATTTTGATAAACTGTGCAAGATTACAAGTGTGTGCCTCTGTTATGAATAAACTTGACCTCATCAGTTATTTAATGAAGTGGCTCGCCTGCAAAATTGCATTCAAAGAGGGTATGATAATCACAACAAGCATTTTGAAGCTTCTTATTTTTCTTACTACCTACCATGAATCACGGATAGCTATTTGCAGGTCAAATGGTTGGATTAGTATCATTTATGACCTTGTAGCAGAAGGTAGCTTACAGAAAGATGCTCTTAGAATAATGGGTAATATGTCCCTGAACCACCATTCAGTTCAGTCAGTATTAGCGTCTGATGATTTTATTAAAACTTTAATTAATATTGTTGGAAAAAGTGGGGATGAACAGTCAACAGAGCTGGCTTTGGTTAATCTTTGGGCTTTGATAGCAAATAATCAGAGAGGACAAGCAATTATTAAACAACACCCATTTCAGCCATTATTGAAAAATATAATTGAAACGCAAGGTGGTAAAGCAGCAAGTATATCTCAGAAAATTCTTGATATGATTAGATAATTTGTAGATTTTTTTTGATGTGTCCATCATAGTGAAATTAAGACGTCACTTTTCAGGTGTTAGGCATACTTTATTACCACACCTCTCTCTTACCCTTTAATTACTCAATCAAACCTCCTTGCACTACATATTGTCATAAAACATTTCATTTCCAACACCTCCACCCTCCTCCACACATTCTTATCTATTGTCCATGCCTTGCATCCATAAAGCATCATTGGGACTCGTATACCTTCAAACATACCCATTTTTGCCCTCCTAGATAACAATCTCTCTTTCCACACATTCCACACTACTCCAAGAACCTTTGTCCCCTTACCCAATATGTATAATCTTTCAGTTTTCCTCAAATCTGTCTCATTAACGTGGGAAGCAGTAGACTCGTATGAAAAAACATTATGTATATTTATTTATATTTATTATACTACTTGATCACTGTTTCCCATGTCAGCAAGGAAGTGCCAAGAAATAGAGGAAGAACAGCCCATCCGCTCATATACACATATATACATATAAACACCCATACATGTACATATAAATACATATATGTATACAAATCAACATACGTACATACATACATACACATACATACATATTCATATATACACTTGTACATATTCATACTTTCTTGCCCTCATTCATTCCTGGCAACACCCTGCCCCACAGGAAACAGCATTGCTACCCTTCTCTGCACATCCTTATTTGTAGTCCATGTCTCGCATCCATAAAGCATCACTGGGAGTTATGTACCTTCAAGCATACCCATTTTGCTCTCAGAGATAACGTTCTCTCCTTCCACGCATTCTTCGTTGCTCCTAGAACCTTCGCTCCCTCCCCCACCCTGTGACTCACTTCCACTTCCATGGTTCCATTTGCTGCAAAGTCCACTCCCAGATATCTAAAACACTTTGCTTCCTCCAATTTTTCTCCATTCAAACTTACATCCCAGATAACTTGTCAACCCTACTGAACCTAATAACCTTGCTCATATTCACATTTAATCTCAACTGTTTCCTTTCTCATATTCACATTTAATCTCAGCTTTTTCCTTTCTCACACTTTTCCATACTCAGTCACCAACATCTGCAGTTTCATACTGGAATCAGCTACCAGAGCTGAATCATTGACAAACAACTGACTCATTCCCAGGACCTCTCATCCCCCACAGACTGCATACTCACCCCTCTCTCCAAAATTCTTGCATTTACTTCCCAAACCACCTCATCCATAAGCAAATTAAACAACACCCCTGCTGCAGTGCATCCCTCATAATCCTACATTGTGAGGGTTTCTTGGATGCTGTCCTTCCACATTCTCCATTGGTATTTAGCATTCTTGCTTTATGGCCCATCCACCTGAATAATATTTAGTTTAATAATGTTGTAATTGGTATAATGTGTTGTTCCCTTATACTATCCTATCATTCCGATAGTTTGCATTTTGACTAATATTGATATTATAGTTTAATTCGTTCTTTTGCTACTATATTCTTTTTATATATATTTTTTAGCATTACCCTTGGTTCAATACCATATGGCAAAATTATCATCAGAACAGCATCAAGAAATCATGCTTCCTGGTAAGAAGAGGAAGTCAGCTTGCTTTGGAACTTTGCTATTCACTCTTTGGATTCTTTTTTATCACTGATCTTGAATTGCAAAGACTTGGATCATTTAAGTTGATAGGTAATATTTTTTTCCAGTTCATATATCAGCATTCTCACCTCTTCCACTTATGACCAGTATTTTTATCATACTTTTATTACCAAACTCTTCCAAAGGTTCTTTCCTATCTTGGCAGTGATTCCTGTATTGTTTATTGCTGATTGTTGTTAAGAGTAGGAAAAGATATTATACCAGATGCCATGGTTGAAGGTTCTAAATAGTTATTTTGATAGAACAACCCTTGTATATATATTTCTTTTTACAGAATCTAGTCATTCGTATTTTACAAATATAATTGGTGATAAGACATTACCTTGTTTTATTCCATTATCAGTGTAAAAGAATTATCGTGTTGGCTTTATGGAAAGTCACTTTCTTTGATGTTAGATAATCAGAGTGCTGTCTCATAGAACTTCTCACTCAAAATCACTCAAAAGGATTTCAACGTTTTCGTTGTTACTGACTGCAGTGCATCCTTGAAGCTGCAGGTTCCCTTGAAGAAGGATTCCTGGGGTAATATTATGATAATAATGATTATAGTTATGCTGTTAAGTCATTATTGTGGTCAATTCTGGTTTTGGCTTTACACATTCAAGGTTCCTAAGTGCTGTTGATACCATTCATGAATATTTGTTATTGTATTCTTAGACATTTGATTTCTGTAGTCTTCATGAGACTTTAGTCTTTTGAAGATCTGTAAACAGTTCATAATAGTTTTAAACCCCTTCCATTTTTTTCACTAAATATGTTTGTTACTTTTTTAGTTTGTTACTAATGTGTCTTGTTTTAATCTGCATTGTTTTCAACATTTTAATATTCTCATTAAGTCTGTGTGACTTGGGAGCAGTGCTTCTATGGCATAACATTTTCTTGCTTCCTCATGAGTCATCTGTACAAAATGACATACACTTAAGAATTATGTTGTCCATCACCATTGTACATCTGTCCGTCATCAGAAGTCACACTATACATGACCTAGGCCATAACTTGGTAAGTGTACATATGAAGCCTTATGCACTTGTTTCAAGGTAATTAGAATACTCATGAGAGGTGAACGACCGTAATGATGGTGAATGTGTAAACAAGCCAGCGTGTACGCCCGTTGGGGTCCTCAGTTATAACAGTATGCTATCTTAAATGTATTCTTTACTGTAAGCTCTTAAATCCTTCATGAATTGAAATGGAAATTTGAGATAACTATAAGGTTTTGCCAGCTGTTATGAACCATCCAAACTAGCGTTCCGATGGTCAAACTACTGACCCCGGCCCGAACTCAGGCCAGGAGTCAGTCGTCCCTTGTCATGCCAAGGGCACGCACGTACGGCAGACACCTGCCTAACTATTGGTGACACTTCTTGACTACGTAAAAAGATTAAGTGAAGGTGAAATCTGTGGTCGATCAGTTTCTCTAAGTCACGGGAAATTTATTGTGCAAGTGATTTTCTTCCATAAAAAAGGTGTTGGAAGTTAATATAAACGAGCAGTGATTACTTTGTCAACTCGTTTTATCAGGAGATTGTCACGGTAAAAACCAAGCATAACAGCCAATTTAGCGTGGTTGTATAGGAAGAGGTGAAATACTGTATTTGGTGAAAATCATATATTGCGTAGACTAACCTGAATACGGTGCAATACTTGGAAATTTTGGATTAGTGATTATTACCTGGATGTCTGGGCATTCCTGGCTGATGTCTGTATTTCGCGCGGCAGAAGGTAAGTAACATTTACTTATGAAATCGTATGTTGGTCATTTCTTCTGGGTTAAGGTAAGTGACGAGATTTAATATGATTTATTAGGCACACATAGATGTTCTTATAAAACACTTAACATGGCGTTTATCCCCAGTCAGACTACACTCCCCTGGGCTATACACACGTTTCTTCCAAGATTTAGAAATGGTTAAATTTCATACGAAGTTATCACTACCAAGATCACTAGTGGTCTACACACATTTAAGGCATATAAATGTTTTTTTTTTTTTTTTTTTTTTTTTTTAATTTTCCAAAAGAAGGAACAGAGAAGGGGGCCAGGTGAGGATTTTCCTTCTAAGGCCCAGTCCTCTGTTCTTAACGCTACCTCGCAAACGCGGGAAATGGCGAATCGTATGAAAAAAAAAAAAAAAAAAAAAATGTTTATTTTAGTCTTGTATATGACGGGTTTCGTAGCTTATTATTGTCACGTTTTGATCTATCAATTTTATACACAATGGACGTATTTTTTTCTTTTTACGATGGTTGTCTCAACCCATGTCAGTCGTGCCAAGGGTTGTTAACAGGGGTAGCATGACATTGTGGTTAAGTGATATATATATATATATATATATATATATATATATATATATATATATATATATGTGTGTGTGTGTGTGTGTATATTCCAGAGGCATTTCATGATTTTAACGGGGTAGGAGTAGTGTGAATTCTGAGATCTAGCCATGCTGAATTTTGCATCCTTCTGTGTTAAAAGATTAATACTCGCCTGTACGACATCCTACTTAATGTAGCGCATGTCTGACAACAAGGCATAACCACCTACATCACTAACCAGTGTTTGCCGTGCTTCTTTGCCTTCTAGACTACACTATTACTGAGGATTCGCGTATTTGTACTGTGCATATAACTTTTACACTCGTGGGATCCTAACTATAGAATTTTTTTTTTTTTTTAAATTATACAACTTTAATATATATATGCACCGCCTACATTAACAATGTCCGGTTTATTCCATTCACCTACGACCTGTACTGTAAATATAATTCATAACGTATTCATTAACATTTCTTGCCTGATTTCATGTGGCTGCTCCATCCCTTTATCTCGAAGAGTTATTCCCTACCCATATCATTAATGGTTTATGATAAACGGGTGATAAGGAAAGATTGTGGCCAGCCCCCCCCCCCCCCCTCTCTCTCTCTCTCTCTCTCTCTCAAGACGGCAAATTTAAAGCCATTACTCTTTTCCCATGTCTCGGTTCTCTTAATTCTGTTATTATGTTGTCTACTCTGGTCCTTGCCTATTAGCATTTTGTGCTTCTTTCAAGTACGGTGGCCAAACCTAAGAAGCACGTTCTTTTGTAAGGCTTTTGTAATATTTGCCAGCTGAGAAATCTGTGCTCCTAATGGCCATTCAAACGATCCAACTGATTCCAGTATCTCCCCTAACAGGTTGTATTTTAAGGATAATATTGAGCTTATCTTCACCCTTTAATCAGACCTGACATATCAGCATTACCTAGTAAAGGGATTTCGTATATATCTTCAGTTTAGCTTACTCTCCAGTAGGCAAATTTGTTTCATCATGTGTATGGTTGTGGTACATGCCCAATACATCTTTGTACAGTGATAACACGAAGTTTTTCATTTGTTGGGTATGTATACTTCGAGAGGAAAGTTGTGTTGAGTCATAAATTGATAATTTCATTCTTGACAGCATTATAAACCAACTCCTGAGCTGAATCTAGGATCTGAATGTATTAGTCAACTGTGCAGACTTTCCAAATTTAAAGCACGGTTACATTTCCATTACATAGTTTTACCTAATTTCCTCATTATTTTTTATCCTCTTATGATGTTCTTTCATTTCATATGAGCGAAATAGATTTGTTAACTTTATTACCTTGCTGTTTAAGGTGTGTATTAGTATTTAGGTAACTGATGAGAGCACCAAGGCAGCATTGTTTCCCCTTTGATTACAAATCTTATCTGTATCAAAAAAAATTCTATCATCTCCATGAACAAAACTTAGATAATTTGGATGGCATACACTGTTTTAGTCAGATATATTTTGCCATGTTGCAAGCTGCCAACATCAGCTTAGGTTGGGTTGGATGAGTCAGTTTAAGAAAAGGGGGCAGATACAGTAAATGGAATTTTTTGTATTTACTATTCTGTACATTATTTTCCTTGTGTAAGTGACATTTAGTGTATTTGGTACAGTACTGTATATTATTTCCACCATTTACATTAGAGAATTATTTCAAATATTTTTTATCTTTGGCCCTCATGATACTGTAAAGCATATTTTTTAGATATTTTTCAACACTTTCATGTAGTAGGTTCTTGACTGATTTGTACACTGAAAATGAATTACATAGAGGATGGTAGTAACAAAAATCTATAACAGAAGTATAGGTGGTGTAGCAGTTTATGGGCTAGAACGTTTCAGAGAAGCTAGTTGTCATCTTAGACATAATGTATTGTAGTTGGTGAATGATTTGGTTAATATATTTTCATAGATTTTTTTCTACACAGTTCTCTTTAATACATTCTAACCACATGAATTAACTAATGGTTGTCTACATATTCAGAAAAAACATGTAGCACATTGAGTTGCAATCATGCGTTAAACATATTTGTCTTTCAAATGTGGAATGATTTAGTAAATTGTATTTTTTAAATTTTTCTATACAGTGCACTATAGAATGGTAATGGCTGATTCATGCACAAAACTTAAGGTATATATTTGTTGTCTTTACCTAGTGCTACGTCACAGATGCACGGGGGAAGGGGTTCTGTTTCATGTGTGGTGGGGTGGCGACAGGAATGGATGAAGGCAGCAAGTATGAATATGTACATGTATATATATATATATATATATATGTGTGTGTGTGTGTGTGTGTCTGTATGTATATGTATGTATTCATTGAAATGTACAGGTATGTATATGTGCATGTGTGGGCGTTTATGTAAATACATGTGTATGTGGGTGGGTTGGAACATTCTTTCGTCTGTTTCCCTGTGCTACCTCACTAATGTGGGAGACAGCGAGTAAGTATAACAATAAAAAAGATATATTTAGAAAAGTAATTGAAATATGGGTGGTGCAGTTAAATGTTTAAAATGCATGCGAGTAACTGTGTGTAAGTGCAAAACATTCATAATTTTTTCAGTGAATGGTATGGTAAATTGTATGTGTATTTATTCTGTACAATTATATTCAGGAGTTTCTTATCTAATGCATGAACTAATGATTATCTACATATTCAGAAAAGATATGAGTGAAAACCTTATGTCCCCTATCCCAGAATATAAAGAAATGTGGGAGTGATAGATTGGCAGATAGCTGTCAGTTATTTTGCTTTTGTATTTTATATTATTTTAATTGCTTAAATAATGTTTTGAGTATCATTTGATACATTACTTCCATTATTTACCTAAGGTTTAAAAATATCTGTATTGTTGTTATGATTATTGGTATTTCTTTTTTTCATACTTCATTTCCATTTACTGTGTTAGCAAGGTAGTGCTATGAATAGATGAAGAAAAGCTGCATTTGCTCAATTACATTCTCTAGCTGTCACTTGTAATGTGCAAAAATCACAGCTTCCTATCCACACCCAGGCCCCACAGACCTTTCTCAGTTTACCTTGGCAGCTTCACATGTCATGGGTCAGTCCATTGACATTACGCTGACCTTTGTATACCACAATTTTTGCAATTTACTCTATCCTGTTCAGGCCCTGATCATTCAAAGTTTTTCAATCCATCCTTCCAACTCCAATTTTGCCTACCCCTTGTCTTTGTTGTCTCCACTTTTGACACATATGTCCTCTTTATCTTTCTTCACTCATTCTTTCCATATATCCAAACCATTTCAACACATCTTCAGCTCTTTCAACCACTTTCTTTTTACAACCACTTTTCTCTCATATCCCTTTTTGCTACTTACTCGATCAAACCCCCCACACCACTCACTGTCCTCAAACATTTCCTTTCCAACACATCCACCTTCTTCTGCACATTCTAATTTATAGCCCATACCTCACATCTTTATAACATTGCTGGGACTATACCTTCAACTTCAAACATATCCATTTTTGCCTTCTAGACAATGATCTCTGTTCCCATGCATTCTTCAGTGCTCTTATAGCCTTTGCCCCCATACCTACCCCATGACTCACTACTGTTTCCATTGTTTCATTCACTACCATGTCTACTGCCAGGTATCTAAAACACTTCACTTGCTATCATTATTATTATGCCTGCAATCCTTAACCCCATATTTGTGTGGAAACGAACGTCACCATATAACACAAACTGATACAACACCAACTCTGTTGCTACCTGTCTTGTGCTGTATCTCGACCTATCTGTATAGGATTTTTTCTTAATATTTTTGTATAAAGAAGCCATTATACATAACACCAGCAGAAAATCATGAAGTAACAGGTACCTAAACATATCTGGGAAGACAGAGCCCTGGTGTTCTCAGGCGTGTTAGTACAGTCTCCTCCCAGTGTGTGCACTCAGTGCACTACAAATTAATGACAGTCTCTGAGGCACTAATGATATTGATGATATTTGGCTGGTGCTGAGCTGTTGTCATAACAGAAGTCATGATGTAGAGGAAATGAAATGTCTTTCATAGTGCACTATTTTTTCTCCATTACAATTTTTTTTCTAGTATTTTAGCATGTGGAAAGTTAGTGAAATGTTAAATTTTTCCAAATTCTGAATGAAGAATTATCAAGGTTTTGGTCTACTGACATGTGCAGCAAATAACAGTAGATTACGTAACATTATGAACAGCATGAATATCTGAAGATTTTATAGTAAAGATATAGATATCCCCATGGTATTTGATAAAACATTCTTCATTTTTTGCTGTAACATTCACTGTATATCACACGAGAAAGTCTCCATGAATGTGATGCATGTGGTATTTGACAATGAAAACAAATGTATGAGTTTGTGACCCAAGTGCATTGTTTGTTGTGTAGATGAGGTGATAATAGATGTGTCAACAAACTAGCAGTGAGAAAAGGAAATGTTCAACCCAGGCGTTGTCTGTACAGTCACAGACGAGACTACTTTACCTGATTTGACAGACTTTTTCTTCTTGATATTTTCCATGATTCACAAGAATAATTTTTCTTTCTCAATATCTCTCTGTATGGGAACTCTTCCAAATTTTATGATTTACCTTTTCTCCCTAGATTTTTTCCCCTTTTTTTGTACAATGAAAAAATATATAGAATAGTGTGAAGTGGCTTGAAATCTGTTTTAGAGGTCATCACACTTTGAAAAAGCATAGGACCCCCTCATTAATTTACTTTCCTTTAGGGCTCTTCACTAATCAAAATAGTGAAATTTCAGAATTACTGAAGTGGAAATATATTTGAAAATTCGACATTTTTTCATAATTTATGTTCATCTTGCTTTCATCTTTCAAGGCCTGGCTTTGATTGAAATAAGAAAAGATGGGGACCTCACTCCAACTCCCCTCTGATAGTCTTTTATCAAATACCAATTGCAGGATCTGTTCTAAATGGCCTGAACTTTAAAGAAAATTCTTTTATTGGAATATAAAATCAAACTTACAAATTACTCATAGTGTCCCTTCTATTTACTTTTACCCTTTCAATTCAACTAGTGTTACTGTGACCTAGAACAGTGGAATTGAGTGACCCATATGGCATGCTATCACCCTCATAAGCATAGGCTCTGAGGTCATTGTTTGCTAAAAGAGGTTGTACAGAGTTCATGCAGGAACCAATGTTGACCTGTTGCATTTTATTTGTTGTTTGTGAACACATGATTGTTGAGCATGCTGCAACAGGACACTCTGAAGTAGAACATATTGTCTTAGAACACTTTATCCAGGCTATATTTCTTTTTTGATCAAAATCCACATTCTCTGCCGCAATATCAACTGCTGCTGTAGAACATATTTCAACGTTGGTTTCATCATGACCTTTAAGCACTTTGCTGCCAGGAATCTTTGTGGTGCTTCTTGCCATTAATGGGCTGACCCTTTTTGTGGTAACAGCCTCACACCCAAGGGTCGATAGCCCTACAGGAGTAACCAGGACCTTCGTGCCTGCAAATAGTAATACTGTATTACCACTTCACTGTAGGCAAGCTGTTGAGCTCTAAGTTTCGGTAAAGTTGAATTGGAAGAACCAGAATACCTGTAATCTTCATAATAAATGAACAAAAGTTATATCAATCTTATGTAATGTAAGCAAATTTCATTAAGCTAACACTAGCAGATTACAGTATAAATGCTGTAGGACTCCTGTTCCCCAAAGTCACTCAAACAAAAAGTTGATTTACAATTTTATGTTGAATCAACAGATATGTTTGCTTATATGTATTAAGGGATGCTGGATAACATACACCACATAAACGGCATTTCCATTGTAGGAGATGTCTATACCTATATGAACTCTATCTCAATCTTGAATCAACTCCTAGTCAGAGAAAAAGATCATTCATGATCTTGTTTCACAATTTAAGAAGCAGTGGACTTTTTACTTCATATTCCTTGCAATAAGTCTTATCCCTTTCCCTTGTAGTGAAAAAAATCATTGTTTCCATCTGCTTCTCATCGATGAAGTCCCATTTTATGCTGCAATAAGAAATACTACATTCATTTGCCTTATTTTACCTCTACTCTGTCAGCTTAATGATCACTTCATCATCACCCTTTGCTTCTCTGCTTTGCAGTTGCATTACTTTTATACTCACTTTCTTTATAATGTCTTCTCCCCAAAGTATTCCTCATTCTTCTGTCCTCCAGTCCTACTAAACAGATATCAATTCTGTTGTACAGTCATCTCTCATCAATGCCTTTAATATTTTCTCCATATCATAAATTTCATTATCTCTTACCATTGATATTCCATTTTTAAGTAGCACACTCTCATATTTGAATGTGTTCATTCATCTCGGTGGTAGACCAAAATATGGTCTTATTTTTAGCTCAGTAATTCAGATTTCATTGAACAATGAAAGAAGTTTTAGAATACCATTGAAATGTAAAACATGAGGGCAAAAGAAAGTTCATCTTACTGATATGACAAAGAACTTCTCTTTCAGTCAAGTACCACTGAAAACAGATTCAGATACTTTACAAGATTGCACGTTAAAAGTATGTCTCAATTGGCGTTCTGTCATAGCATTCCTGTCAAACAGCAAAGTCTGCCAAACCTTTTGAGAAAAAGAATTCATTAAAACACATTAGCAAAGCATTTGTATATTTAGGATAACATTTAAAGCAACAGCATATGGTTTTTCCTATTATAAGTCATAACAGTTCTTCAGCATTTTGTTTTCAGACAGTTCAGCAGACTACCTGCATAATGCCTCCATGCTATTAGAGCTATATACAAAGCTTAACAATGTTGACAAGATACCAAAGGAGGAAGGAAAATGACAAGAAGTCAGAAAAGCCAAGGCAGTTAATGAATGCTAATCTGGACAATTCTTTTATTTTTACCATTACTGTGATAAATTATGATACTCAAGTCAAACTCAGGTTACAGCCACAATGAATGAGGAAAGGATATTTTACAAGGTTTTTCACTCAAATTGAAAAACTTCAAGGATATCCATGAATCATAATCAGGCTGTGCTGTAAATACAAAAGATAAACTTGTTTCTTCTTACTGTATCAGTTATACATTGATCATTCCTACCTTTGGGAGAAAGAAATATCTGTTTGTTTGGTACTTTGCTCCTCAGTGATTGAAGAAAGGTATTTCCTTCCTTATTTTCATGACTATTGGTAACTCCTTGTACAGTCTCAGAGTCTTCTATTGCATCTCTCACACCCTCCATGCTGGCTGGACTTAGACCAATGGTGCGTGCAGCACGGGACCGGTGTATGCGAATGGTTAATAGGATACCAATCACCACTGAAATGAAATATTCAAAATATCTTTTATAATGAAAATTTGAAGATTTGAGATTATGAATTTAGTCTCTACATTTTAACCTCAACACAAAATGTGCATGATTTAAGAAGGACGAAAAAGAATGATAATGATTTTATAGTTCAGCAGGTGAACTGAATTAAATTACTATTGCAGGAGAAATGAAGCCATTTATATCAAAGAAAGAAGAAATATTCTCCAAGAGAAAATTGCATGGAATAACTGGTTCTACAGTACTTTTGGTATAGAAATTTGTTTTGGAAAATTTTCCTTTTGAAAGGCAGGGTTAGCACACAGTACTCACTGCAGGAAAATATAGAGTTATGAAGAATGAGCTGTGTGAGTTAAGTGTTGTCAAGTGTTATGTGTGACAAGGAGAGACTGTGTTCTTGTGGACAGAATGTCAGCAATTCACATATGGGTGAGGCAGAAAGAAAAGACAGTAACCTGGATCAAAGGAGTGCAATTTGACAACCACTGAAGTGCTGACTCACTAAGCAGATGTCACTAACCCTCCCAATACCGAGGCTGGGAGTATTGGTAATACCTTCCTGGATGGTGGCTGCCTACCAACTACTACAGATTATAGTTGTGAAAAATGTAAAATTATGTAATCACGAAAAACTTACTTATAACAATCATGGAAAGTGTAATAGCCGTTATAGCCATAGGTGCAGTGAGAGGGTTTGGTTTCATGGGTACTTTCACCCATTCACAGTTATCTCCAATGTGGGCTGGATCACATGCACAATGGTAGGCTGGTCTTAGGTTGTAACATGTGCCACCATTTAAACATGGCTGGAACACACACTCATTGATGTCCTGGCAACTGATGTTCACCAGTTGTTGTCCTGGTGCACAGCTGCAGGCAACAGTAAATTATTAGTCTACAACAGTGAAGAGATAAGAAAAGCATTAAAATTGATATTACTTAGGTGACCTCACCATTAAAATGCCATGTCATAGTCAGTATTTAGATGCAATCTAAACACCAGATATTCAAATGCAAAATAGCATCTTCAATACAGGATATATTTCTAAAGAAGCCAATACACCCCTGCCTTCATTCAAACATTTTCATACTCACCTCTTTCCACCTTAGTGAGGGAACACCAGGAACAGGCACACAGTGGCCTCATTTGCTCACATCCTTCACTCTCACTGACATGTACAGAGCAGTGAAACCAGATTCAACCATCCACAAACAAAACAAACACACTGTTCTGTGGTTTGCCCTGACCACTTTTTATGCCCAGGTTCATTCAAACATTAATGCTGAATATTATTAAAGACAAAATGCAATGAAAGGATTAGTTATTCTGATCAGTCTTGGATTTTCAATCAAACCGTGTTTTCAGCTGACGTCTCGCTATCTTTTTAGAGAAAAGTAAAAAAAATTGATTAGCCAGACTGCTACACCTTAAAATCAACTTTACAGTTTTTCACTATATTTCACTTTTAAATTTTTCCAATTCCTGTGATTCACTACTTCTCTGATAAGGTTTCAGGTGTCATTTTCAGTCTCTTGTCACTTCTTTCTCACCTTTTTTTTCCTTTTGACTAAATGTGGTCCTTTTGCAGTTTAAACATCATTTTGTATAGCAGATTCAAGTAAGAAACTGCAGAAGTTGGTAACTGAATTTGGAATACTGTGTGAAAGGAGAATGTTGAGTAAATGTAAATCAATGCAAGGTTATTAGGTTTAGCAGGGTTAAGGGATAGGTTGGTTGGGGTGTGAGTTTGAATGGAAAAAACTGAAGGAAGTTAAATGGAGTGGGAGTGGACATGGCATAGGGTTGGGGACGGGGTGAAGGTCCTGGAAATGCTGAAGAATGTGTGGAGAGAACATTATCTTGGGGGGCATGAAAAAATGGTTGTTTGAAAGAACAATAGTCCTAATAATACTATATGGATGCTAGGCATGGGCTATAGATAAGGCCAGTGCAGAAGAGGGTGGATGTGCTGAAATGAAATATTTGAGGACAATATGTGGTGTGAGGTGGTTTGATTGAGTGAGTAATGAAAGGGTAAGAGAGATTATGATGGTAAAAAGAGTGTGCTTGAGAGAGCTAAAGAGAGTGTGCTGAAATGGTTGGAAAGTGTGGAGAGAAAGGGTGAGGAAAGGTTAACAATGAGTATAAATGTGTCAGAAGTGGAAGGAACAAGGAGGTAGGGAGACCGAATTGGAGATGGAAGGATGAAGTGGAAATGATTTTGAGTGATTATAGCTTGAACATGCAAGTGGGTGAATGGTGTGCATGGGATAGTGAATTGGAAGAATTTGATGTAATGGGGTTGACATGCTGTTGGTGGGCTAAACCAGGGCATGTGAAGCATTTGGGGTAAACCATGGAAAGGGCTGTGGGGCCTGGTTGTAGCTAGGGAGCTGTTTTTTTGGTGCATTACTCATGACAGCAAGAGAATGAGTGTAAGCAGTTTCCTCTTTTAGAAATTGAAATACAAAAAGGGAAGGGCTTCCAGCCTCATGCTCCTGCCTCTTTTAGTTACTTTCTACAACATGCGGGATATCCAGAGGTAGAATTCTTTCTCCCCCTACCTTAAGGATAAGGAAAAGAAAAAAGAATTCTATGTATATATATGTTTGTGTATGGTGTGTATAAGAAAGCCATGATAAGGGCATTCAGTTTTCTTTATCTTAGCTGTCATTGAAAAAATAAGCCCTGCAAATGATTACAATCTATTTAGTTAGATTTTCTGAATCTCATGTTAACCATCTTCCCTGCCTTATCCCATGATTTTTCTAAATTCTTTCTGTTCTCTGGGAGACTGAATTCTCACCTGCAGGTAGCAAGCCTCCATGAATCATGGCAGGAAAGAGGCGGCAAGCAGTTGGTGGTGTTGCACATATTTGGGGCATTACAACCTTGTTCTAGGTTTTGTTGGATGGTTACTTGCCCCCATATGGTGCCATTTAGAGAAGGTGGTAGTGGTAGGGAGTGACCTGACACACGCACATCATCAACGCAACCTGTTCAGATTTGCTCATGAAAAAACATATATGATGGATTAACCAAATACAGCTTATAATGCAAACAAATACAATTTTGGTTATTCCTTTTTCATAACATTCCATCCACTCTTCTTCTATATTCACTGTCTTACATTTCCCTCATTCGCTCAGTCCACCCTCTTTCATGTATTATAATGCACTGAAATCAGAGCTTGCTATCCACAACCAAGCCTCACAGACCTTTCTGTGGTTTCCCCTGATCATGTCCATTCACCTTATTAAAATTTATGCCATATATGCATACATCTCAAAACTCGATATTTTGCTTCAACTACCTCTTATGTAACTAACTTAACATCTTAGCTCTGCATTCACCTCTTACCAACTTAGTCTCAAGTATTTACATTCTGTGGTACATTTTATGAGTTTCCTCACTTTCATTACATTCTTTCCATAAGTCTTAATGCAGATTACACATTCTCCATTCCACCATCCTTTGTAAGCACTGTTGTAATCCATCAATATAGTGTATCGTAATATACTCCACATCTTAATTATAGCCACATTGGTTGTATGTATATTAACAACCATACTTTCATTGCCATTCACAAAAGTTTATGGCCTCAATCTTTTCCCCTGATAGAGACACTAATCACCGTGTACTTTACATGTATCTTTGACTTTACCTTTCTTCCTCCTTTTCTCAACTCATCATTTAAACACACACTTCCATCCATGAACTCATTTCAGTGTCTAAACTCTGAAAATGCCTGACAAAGTTACGCACAAAATTCCTGTCTTACTGACCATAACTGTTATCTTGAACTGATTTGTTCATTCCTACACTTATAACATGCTCCACTTTTATCTAGAATCTTCACTATCATAATCAAATTTTCCATTATCAAATTCTTGCTGCTCTGAAATAACATATAAGATCAGTTTATTGAATGTATGCATACACAGTACTGTATGCTTCCTTTTTTGAACATGAAAATGTTGAATTCTTAAACAGTAATAGGAATATCACCTTATCTTATATACTTAAAGATAGAGGAAACTATACCAAAGAGAGATAGCTATGGAAACAATGCAAGGAGAAACTGTTTTTATGGAAACAGACTGGAAAATGGAATTTCTCAGCTAGATTACAGAACAATTTTAAGAAGGCCCTGTAAAATCTATAATGAGAGGGTTAGTTCACAAATACCACTGACAAAGTAATGAGAGGGTCAGGAAGGAGACATATTAAGAAAAGACATCAAAAAGCTAGATCGCTGAGCTGTAATGGGAAAAGATAAAGGGAGCTCAATACCCAACCACCATTTGAGAGAAAAATAATAGAGCAAAGAATAAGTACTGTGTAGTACAATAAGAGAGAATGGAGACACCATGAAAGATGTAGATGAGGCATATGAAAATTGAAAACTTTTGGAAATCTATTAGGAGTAAACTCACTTTAAAAGAGTTCATCAGACTTTGTAATTTAGAGGAAAGGACTGACCACTGGTGTTGAAACAATAAGCAAGGAACTGAATGGGTTATAAAATGTACTCATAGTATGGTTAGTTCTATAAATGAAACAAGAATGAGATGGGATGGAGACAAGAGATGAACTGAAATTGTTGGTAAATAATTAAGTAGGTCGTTTAAAGATTCTGATCCATGTAATACATGGATCTGATGAAATCCCTTCATGTGTACTTTAGGATTGTGCAGAAACACTGACAGACTGCCTGAAATATAATTCATCGTGTAATTTGATGGGGGTAAAGTACCAAGAGAGTGGAAGAGTAAATGTATTTCAAAGAAAAGATCAGAAAACTGCAATGAAGTCTGAAGAATGTTAGAAAATTTGATGAGAAAGGAAATGAATGATTACTTGGAAAGGGAAAACTACCTAGGTTAAGAAGAAGAAATGGGTTCAAAGGAAAGAGGTCATGCATAACAGATCTTTAAGACCTATATGAGAGTGAGCTCTGCTTTATATAAAGAGATGGATGAGTCGACTGTGTGTTCTTGGACTACTCCTGCATATGAAATTGGTAAAGAAACTTGCTTTTTAGGAAGGCTCAAGGGAGGACTACACTGGGTTGAAAATTACTTTGATGGAAGGAATTGTAGGAGGCATGGAAGAGGTGCCTTTTGTATGTGTTTTATCACAAGGCTTAGTATTACGGCTACTGTTATTCGTGGTCTATGTTAATGAATTACCTTGAGGAGTGGATTCATACTTGAATATGTTCACAGATTATGCAGAATCATTAGAGAAATAAGGAATGACCATGATTATATCAACTCAAAAAAGGACTTGGACAAGGTCTTAAGTTCATCAGATACTTGGTGAGTGAAGTTCAATCCAAAATAATGAAAAGTGGGTGAAGTTCAATGCAAAATAATGAAAAGAGGGGAGATTGAAAGGCCTTGATATGACTTTAATCTGGCAGGAAACAAACTACACAAATCCATGAGAGATAGGAACTTTGGGGTCAACATAGCACCAAACCTATTGCCAGAACACCCATTTAGGAAATGTTAAGAAAAAAATCATCTGCTGGCAAATTTAAAGATTACATGAGTTCAATAAACTACTTACTATTCATAATAAACTAGAATTAGATCATCAATCTTAGAATTGGTACCTGCTCTTATAGAAATATAGAAATCTGATACAGAAGATCCAATGAAGGGCAACAAAGATGGTGCCTGAAATAAGATATGAGTTACAAGGATGGCTTAGAGGCTATGAATTTTTTGTTCATATAGTTGGAACAAATAAGGGAAAACTATATTACATCCTTCATATTTCATAATCAAACCATGCCAAAGGTGAACTTTTGGAAAAGCAAAGAAAGAAACATAATAGTAAGAAACATAGAAGGAAGCCCTTTAGAAAAAAAGACTTTTATATTATCAGAATTGTGGTTAAATGGAAGAGGCTAAGAAAAGAAACTGATCGAAGACAGTTTCCAAAAGTTATATGGTAGTGAAGGAAGGGTAGAGGATGGACACCACAAGTTTAGAGTTCGCTCCCTATTCTGTAGATACAGATGATTACTAAAACTTATATTGGACAATTCTGGGAAATGTAAGGAAATCACTCATTTACTGTTGCTGGGCTGTGTACTGTCACTCACTCTCTTGGAGGTCTTCATAAACTGTAATTAGGCTAAGGCCCTTGAACTCGGGGACACCACCCAGAGTTGTTCCATCCTGTTTATCGACATTAATAGGCATGGGGGGCACAGCAGTAACAGCTTGCATGCCTCTAAGCCCAAGTGTGGTGAAGAGAGATGCCAGTGTGTTGTTCTGCCGCCACCCATCACCATCATCCACTGAGATGATTAAGTTATGTCCATGACGACCTACTTGTATGGTGTGCCACAACCCATCACCCAGAGGGAAGCTCTCTAAACACACTTCCTGCACTGCCAACTCCACTCCATAAACTGATGCACATGCCACACCACCACGTAACTGTTACAAGCACAAGAGAGAGATTATTGTAGAGGAAATTAAAGAAGTATATCTCATGATGCATATTTGATAATATATAGTTTAAGCATTACCATCAGCTAGCACTGTAGAGCTCTTGGAAACTACATACTAAAGGTAACTAAAGAGAACTTACCTGTAACTTTAAAGCATGAGATTGTTGGTTGGATGCCAGTTGCATCAGAAGACCATTATGGTTCCCCCTCGTTCTAATGCGCAGCTGCAGTGTTACATCAAATGGGTCTGGTGTAAATGACAGTGCAACCTTTGTGTATGATGCCTGGCCAAAAGCAACTGGTACAGTAGGTATGGTGCACTTAGGCCCTGACCACCCTGGCTGACATTCACATCTAGGGTTTTTCAGACCATTAACACAGTGGCCTCGCAGACCACAGGAAGTCTGCCTTTCCCTACAGGCAATCTCTTGGGGTCTACAGCCACTCACACTCTTACTGCTGTATGCTGATTCACCCAGGTCAATCAGCTGAGAATGAAATATGAACTTGTTCACCAGATTTGCGACAAAGAATATAAATTGCTACATAGAATTAAGGCAAGATTTTCCAAAATTAAAAACATCCAATTCTGAGATGAACATTTTGTGTTAAGAGACATGAAAAATTCAAGGCTCATAAAAAACATGACTAAATTATTGCAAATGGAGCCATTGATGACAATATTTTTGAGGTACAAGCCCAAGATTAGTTGGTAAATGACATGAGCCAAGATGTAGATGATATTCACAAGAACGCTACCTCTCCATTAACTGTGAGATGAGAGAGGCAGCCATCTAAAGCTTGGTGCACTAAAGTGGCTGACCACCCAAAATCCCCAGGCAGTGGATATGGTTGGGCAAGGCCACCCAGTTGTAGAGGCACACTACCACCCCAACTTTTTGAAACCTCAGTATCTACCCATTGGGCCCTTGCAATGCAATGAGCATCATTAGTTGTGTCGGCTGTCCAGCCATGCCCACAGAGGTCCACCATTAGTGTCACACCCTGCAGAAAATATATAATAATACATAAACAATGCTTCCTCCTCCTTGACTAGATTGGCAGAACATCTGATTGACACTAACAAATTTCTCCTTCCTCTTGTGAAACCAAAGCTGTTAAACCTTTGTTCTGCCATCAAGAATATAAAATTTCCAAATTATATTATTACAGTTAAAACATACAGTAACACTAGATTGGCAGAACATCTGATTGACACTAACAAATTTCTCCTTCCTCTTGTGAAACCAAAGCTGTTAAACTTTTGTTCTGCCATCTAGAATATAAAATTTCCAAATTATTATTTCAGTTAAAACATACAGTAACACTAATGTGAGTAAGATACCTGGGCATCAAGATGCAGGTGAAGGGTGTGCCAAGTGCTGGTGCTCAGTGTGACATTTACTTGAACCTTCACTGCTCCTCTTGCACCTTCTAGCACTGCCTGTGGTTGCCCATTCACAAGCTGCAGTGCTATCATGGGAGTGGATGGGTTATGTGGATGAGAGGATGTGGATGACAGAGGTCCTGAATAGAGCAGTAGTGCTTGTGGACGGTGAGAGAGGATGCGTATGGAAAGGGTGGTTGGGATACATGGTGGTATTGGCTGAACCCATGCCCAGCCAGACCCTGTGAAGGTGCGGGTGAGAACCTTACACTTATGTCCCCAAGACCCTTCTGGACACACACACCTAAAGAAAACAAACAAAATGAATCAGCATTACTATTAAACTTACAAATAAATATATCCTAATTGAGGGCATTCTCTCCTTTAGCATACTCAAGAACTGAAATATTCAGATAAAAAAAAGAGCTCTCTGATGATAAACAGAAATAAACAAAGCAGACAAAAGTGTATTGAGAAACAAAATTCTGAGTCTGTCTCATGTAACAGTTTCTCTGTGAAAGGTTGGCATACATTTCAAACCTCAAAATGTGCCCTTGGGCCCTAGAACAGAATTGTTGTATAAAGTTTTTAAAGATTTGGTCATATTCAGTGTGCACCAGCACAAGTATTTTGGATGACATAATGTGTCATCTAATCTATGCACAGGAGTGTTACAATATGATATTAGGACAGTACTATGGCATAGTGAAGCTTTATGTGCACCTCATGTTTGTTTTGATTATTTTAGCTCATTGTCCATTTTTATATTCTGCATTTTATTATCAAAAGTACACAGGAAAAGACCCTTCACCTTTTACATGCAGCAGTAGGCTACATGTGGAATTTATTTTGTGGAGAATATAAGGTACATTACAATATAAAGGCTTGCTTAATTCACAAGCTCAAAGTTTATTTCTAAATAATGTTCCTAAAAACAATGAATTGAGCTGTGAAAAGTGCAGTACAGCAGATTTCACAAAAACTTTGCATGATATAACTTAGTGTCCTTTGATGCTGATGATTATGCTGTGGTCATCATAGCATACACCATACTGAGGAGAATTATGTTTAAAACATTTTTTTGACAAAGGAAAATTCTGTTCGTCTTTCACCTGTTGCCAGCGTCCATCCCAAGGCAGCGACCACCATTGAGACATGAGGTGGCTGTGCACACCTCATCCCCATAGTGCTTATGAGTGTTGCAGCTGTGGGCTCGTGTTAAACGTGGGGTCACCAAAGAAGTTAAGTTGGTGTCAACCACCTGCAAAATAAATAAGAGGGTTCAGTAGTGTATATCCATGATGTGGCAATACAGGGCTATAGTGAACTGAGTGTGAAGACATTTTCCTAATACCATACAGATATTGCTACTTTATATGATGTCAACAGGTGTTTAGCACATAGTATTACAATAAGATTCCATGCTTACTAATGATTCTTTACGTGTGATGAGCAAATAACTCTCATAAATATGATAACCTTGGAAAGAAGCTGTGAGTTCCTATGCAAAAATAGACAAGATGAACAACACAGCGGGTCCCCATGTTAGAGTTGAGTTCTTGGAAAATGCAGCTCTAAAGTGAATCATTTTTCTCAAAGTATCCACATAAAAAAGGCTAGTTATATTTCCTGAAACCTAACTCACAAATGTTTTTTATGGTAAAGAAAAAAAATTGATGAAAAAGAGCATGAGAATGATGCTTTTCTACAAAAGCTGAATATTTTTAAGCTCAAACATATGTATTATCATTTTCTCTTGAAAGTTTTAGAAAAATTTTTCCAATTTGTTGAATTAGAGAGCAGTTGTTACTGATAAAGAGCTTATTCTCCTATGCTCATACCATTTGAGAACAAAAAGCTGGCAAAGAAAGAAGAAAATTGCGTTTGTGAGTGCCAGGGCACATCTTAAGGAAGTTAAAAGTGATGCTGTAAATGATGTAAGCAGAAGTTTGATAAGACAGGTCCACTTAAAGAATCTCATGTTTTCAACATAGTGAAGAGGAATACCTTAACAATACCCCTACTGTCATATATAATTTTAAGAAATATATATAGATGTACTATATATATATATATATATATATATATATATATATATATAGATGTAGATGTACTATTCTTCATGCGTAAAACCTGATTATAACAGGGTCACCTAATATGGTTACCCCAAGGAACCATCTATCTAATACCAGAATTTTAATAATAAAAGAATTTTAAGAATAAAGTATATCTCTTCAGAATTACGGTTAATTACCGTGAAAAGAAAGGTAAGAAGAGTATTAGGATGTTTCTAGGTCTCGGAGAGAACTTGCCTTGGGATGAAACTAGTTAGCTTCCCAGCCAGTTGAAGGGTATAAGTTGAGTGTCAACCAGATGATTATGCCAAGAGGTGTTTATGCTTGATGGTACACCAGAGCACTAAACACATACAAAGATAATCAAGAACACGTACCTATATGCTTGATGGTAGACCAGAGCACTAACTACATGCAAAGGAAATCAAGGAGAGCACTTAGTTATACAATGGGGAAGGATAGAGCTAATATGTAAAATTAGGTACTATGAGCACCTGTATGCAAAGGAAGCCAAGAAATATGTATCTGTAGAGAAGGGAAGAGAGAGTAGTATTAAGTAGCAGTATCTTTGGAAAGTATCCCCCTAGATTATGTCAAGAGACAAGGAAATTACTAACCATCAGTAGCTAGGGATAGTATCCATATACATTGGAGTGCATGGAGATTGTTCATTTGCAGATGGGGAACAAAGAAGGTAAATATCTGTTAAACAGCTATGATGAAGCCTAACCTGGTGATGTAGCTATAAAGAGCATTGATTTAACAACACACTTTTGGAAAGTACCTTCCTGAAAAGGTGGCTATAGTGAGTACCACCATGGTTTTAAGGTCGTGGAGATTGCTGTCCTATAAAGAGAACCAGTTAGAGTCCCTGCCAGTGTAGGGAAGTCTAAAAAGTATCTCTCTACAAATGGCTTTGAAGAGGAGCATCTCTAGAGAGGTAATGTAAAAACCATGTATGAAGAGAAAGCCATTGAGAGGGTTAGTGTGTCAAGAAGGCCACACAGATAATCTAACTGTAGAAAAGACTAAGAGGAACATATACCTGCAGTGGGAGTGCTACAGAAGCCAGGGATGCAACTGATGAAGGGTTGTGTGGGAATGCATTGTCTGGTTCAGAGGAGACAGCTACCAATTCCTCAGCTTCCCCCTTCAAGGTATGTACATCCTCAAGTGCAACCCGCAATTTCATCATCTTCTCAAGCTGAGGATATGTACAGAAGTAAATTATAAAGAAGAATTCGATGTGCATTTTTCATCCAACATATGTAATGATGAATAAATAAAACATTCTCATAAGTTTGACCAAGTGTGACTTTTTGAAAGTTATTCTATGCACTCACTCACTTTGCACAGATTAGCCAAGGAAGCACTAATGCGAAAGAAAAAACAAAATTTTTTTTCTAACGGTTCGTCTCTTTGCTACAATGACAGTGCAGCACACTTGGATATCTCTCTTATTTTCAAAATCCAAACTTTTTCATATATTGCTAATTATCATTTATTCCCACTTTACTTCATTTTTTAAACTTCCCTTATGTACTTGTTATGGCTATCCATATTCTCCTCTTTATCATTATCTTAATTCCACATTTGAAAAACACATGGCATTGCTCATCTTCCTCATTGTAATTATGCATTAAGATGACCAGTATCAGATGTGGTTTGAGGCAAAGATACCCTACAAGATCAGGTGTGTTTTGAATGTTGCCTGATATGGATATCAATAAAACGTTTCTGTATATGAGAAATAAAGACAGCTCCAGGGTTAAACGCAGCCATAGAGTGCTTACTGTTTTGTCTGGAAGTACAGAGGTAGATTTTGTTTAAACCCTTTCCTGCATTTTAGTCAAAAAAAATCCTCGGGGCTCTGAAAGGCTATGTAAAGTTTGTATTACCTTTGACCTGGCAACAGTTGTTGAGCAGATGATTTGTAGGGTGACATAGACAACCCCAGCATCCCTCCCTCTTCCCATGTTAATCCCACTCTATCCCATTCCAGCACCACCTTAAGTTATCATCATCACATTTTTTATAAGTTTTCATTAAACATCATCTGTATTGAATGAGATGAAATAATGGCAAGTTTTCTTAAACTGTTTCATGTATATTCCATATTTGTCAAACAAAAAAATATTGGTCGGTAACATAACCCCCTTACATAGGTTGCAGTTGCTCAACCAAAGATGAATCTATTTGTGACATGGTTTTGAGTGGGATCATTGCATTACCATTACACAAATAATGAGTTTCAAAAGTTTTCCAATTCAGTACAAAGGTAGATAAATACTAGTTACTTGCAAGATGTCTCTGTAAAGAACAAACAAAAAACAATAAGGCAAGATTTTTTTCTTGTTTTCTGCTGAGTGTTGGGAGAGCTACCCGTGATATCCAGGTACAGCCCTAACAGTGAAAATGTTTTGAAGAGGGTCATGTTCCCAGTTGATACAACTCGTTTCTCTGTTGAGATATGACTACAGACCCAGCTAACTCTTCCTAAGATGTGCCATCCTATAAAATTGGGAGCCTGATAAGAGGAGGTTAATTTAGTTTTGTTTTTATGTATGGTTGAAGAAATTCTACAGATATCAGAGGAAAAATATTTTACCTTAGACCTGTGTATGTGTCAGGACAAATGGTGTAAATGAGCTCAACAACAAGAGCACGATGTCTGACATTCAGAAATAAGGATCCAGTAAGGACTTGGTGACAATCTTGTCTAGTACTCACATGGTGCAAGTGGATTGCTAGCAGGCCATACAATCTGACTGGGTCCATGAAACCCCCTCCCATTTGCTTCACACTCAGCCACACACATGCGAGAGATGGTGCAGCTGGTGAAGCTTTGGCAGCAAGGATGGAGTCAGTCGAGGAGGTCCTGGAGAAGGTGGGGACAGAGGTGGTGTTGGGGGTAGGGAGGCCATACACACTGATGATCTCCACAGCTTCAGCTGGCCTCCCTAAGACCTGCATCACAGCCTCTGTCAGGGTGCCCAGGCCGCCACCACCATGCTACAAGATATTCTACACTAGTGTACAAGGGTACTGTGCAGAGTGCAAAAGTGACACATTGGATACAGAAAAATGGAGCTTTTGTGTCCAACTGACTACTTTGTAAAGTTAGTTATATTAAGGTCTGCAGCTCTTAACTAGATCAATGTGACATATATAATACCTTGGGACTGACAAGGAACAAAGATACCATAAAAGGTATTTTGCAGTAAAGTACAGTGCATCTACAGGTTGTAAGTTTGACATGAACTTTGCTGGTAATGATAAACATCCACAAAAACAATTTTAAAGGATCACTCTTCTTTACTGTACAGTTCTTCATGATTCAATTGGAAGAAAGTTGTCCTTTCTGCGGTATCAAATTTTCATAAATATATGTGGAAGTGAAGGTTTACAGATAAATATAAAGAATATATAACCATTGATTTGCACCAATATAAACAGCACAAAAGAGGTGGTGGGTTTGCAGATGTCACCTACCCAATATTGATATCAACTGCCTGAGGTGTGTACATAAACATATAAAAAAGTAAATTATATTTACTACCCACCACCGATATCAAAACAGTTCGGACAGCAGCATTACCGCAGGTGTCCATCCACTGGCGAGTGCTGCTGGTGTAGTTGGAGTTAAGGTGAGAGGGATGGCATGGGCCAAGGCTTCAGGTGACAGGTACTTCACATTTACTGTCACTTTGGCTTCCACATACTGATCCCACACTCTGTCAGACACTCTGAAGTGCAGGTCATACCTAGTATGACCCCATCAGAAAAAATGTACATTGTACATCACATCTCAACCTTATCAGAATAACAAGGAAATAATTGGGTAATAGACAGAATATCTATCACTGACCTCACTAGTGTACTGGTAGTGCAGTTCAGCTAATGCTGACACCCCATTAATCATCAACCACATTGTTGCTGCTGATAATGCTATCTGCTTATGTATGAAGCAAGTGATGTTACAAGAAGGCTGTTGGGTTAATGGTATCTTGCATCCAATACAACAAGGCTTCTAAATCTTACTAATACCACTGATCTTGTATTAGTTTTGCAAATACTGTGGTTGAAGACCTAGGTTTCAGCAAATCCTTAACATATGTGTAACTGTTTCATTATTACTCTGTTCCTTAATTCAGTATTAACCATCACATGTAGATATACTTGTAGTTTCTACTAGGTAAATGTTAAGTATTGCAGCAGTCTTACCTCCCCTCTCTGATTAACGTTGAGGCAAATATATCACCAGTGTTAGGTTGAAGGGTGAAGAGCGGATGGGGAGGTCCTGACCACATGAATGTTTTGTCTTGTAAATCCCAGTCATCTGGGTCCTCCACATACACTCTACCAATGGCAGCATCTACGACCCTACCCTGTCCAAGTCATCACACAACTAATTAGTGACTCAAATATACCTGTAATTTTCTAAATCATCTGGCACCATTTCCAGTCTATTATGTAAGGTAAAGATGAAAAATCTAGTCCTAGGTGCATCAATGGGGACAGGAATGATTTATGACAGTTAATCCACTCATTTTTTACTATGTTCCTAAGAACAGTTTATACACATTAGCCAGGGTAAGCAAAACAATGGGTATGGATGCTCTGGTTTCAGTATATAATCAGCACATATATACACACAAGACAGTTCAAGAAACCAAGCAAAAGACGAGTTACAGGAGATGTGAAAGAATTCTTCTTTAGTAAGAGAGTGGCAAGTGAATTGAACATGTTTATTGCTGAAAGCATTAGAATGTTTTGAAGGTATATAATAGTACAGAATGTTTGAGTTATGCATCTCTGTGAATGCAAAATTTCTTCTCCATAGTGTACAGATTGGTAATTTCACACACACACATCCTACATAACGACAAAATTACAGTATGCTTAACAAGTATGTTCATGACATCTAAAGCACAAAGTCATACAGAAGGACCAGAGGAAGGAAACATACATGGTGCCAGAATCAGAGAGCTGAGTTACAGGGAAAGATTAGAGGCCTTAAATCTACCCATTGTAGAAGAAAGATGAGTAAGAGTTGTCATAATTACAGCCCCTAAGTTTCTGAACAAGTTTCATAAGTGCAGGGATCAGTTCTTTAATAGAAGAAATAATAAACAACCAAAGGCCATGAAATTAAGCAAGAAAGTTGACAGAAAAGATGTAAAAATGCTCCTCTGTGATGGAATTGTGAATGTGAGCAGCAAGCAGAAGTTTAAACTGTTGTATCATAGGAGAAAAAGTCCAAGAGGGTGTAGAGTTCCATCCTCATACAGTTCAGATAGGTACTTACTGGGGTATAAACATCTTAACAGAGTAGGAATTGGATGCAGTTTTTCAGTATATGTTCTTAGGTAAGTTTAGGTTAAGTTTTCTAAGTTTCCAATCCAGTCAGCTTCCCTATCCTGGCCTGATCTTATCGCTTTCAAGTAAACAGATTATAGTTCTTAGTTCATTTCTCTTTAACAGAAGGTACATGGTTCTTCAGTATCACAAAATATTTAAGAAGACTCGGTCACAGTTCGCTATAGATTTAGAGATTCTCAGTACTGTCTTCATACTGGTGGTAGTTTTTTTCCAAAAAATATTATGTAATTCATTTCAGCCATTTGTGAACTGGCATAACATACTAGATGTACAAAATGTACCTAGGAGGAGTAAGGTATCTGTAGTGAATGATTAATAACTAACCTGAGTCTTCCAGAGGTAGATAGTCTTGGTAGCTGGTTTCATGGGGTTGTCATTGATGTCATCAATAACGATAGTGACAGGTTGTGTGGCAGCCAATCCACCAGCATCTGCCACCACCACCTCAGCCATCAGCTGACGGTGCTCCTCCCTATCCATGGGCCCTACAGTCCACACCTCTGCCCCGCCACGTCTGCTGTCTAGATCTGATCCACATATATCCCAATACAAAGGAATACAAAATAATTCACACAATAACAGATCACTGGGTCTATTCAAGGCTGTTTGCATTATTGGAAGATGTCAGAAAGTCACAGATTAGTGAGGAAAGAGGAGAAAGGCATACAGATGTTTCAAAAAGAAGAATCTGCAAGCTTCTCATGTTAACTAAGAAAGCACAGATAATGTCAGTCATGGTCTTGAAGCCAAGTATATGTCTAGTGCATTCTTGAATATATCTATGTTTCTGATTTCCAACATTCTAATTATTAACTCATTCCATGTGTTAATAATCCTGTTGAAGAAAGAGTACCTTACCTCATTTCAGGTAAAACGTTTGTTCACAAGTCCATTTCTATGAGTCAAATCAGGTCAATCAAGCCAAAGTAGCTTTTTTGATCAATATTATCAAAGCCTTTGGTGATTTTGGAAACCTGTATTAGAATACCTCTAAATCTTTTGTTTTCCAAGCTAATTGTATCCAAGTTGTTTAAGTGGTCTTAATGGGAATCATCTTGGTAGCTCAGCACCGTACACTGTCTTTTCTGTCTGTGCCTTTTCAGTTGCATTGATCAAAACTAAACATAATTTTCAAGGTGAGAATACACCAATGAGTTGTATGGAGTGAGAATGATTTCTCTTAAATTCAATGGCCATTTTTATGTATGCAAAATTTTTTCTATCCATTTTTACTGCTTCTTTGTAATGCTTATTTGGCTTTAAGTAACCAGAGATTAGTATACTCAATGATTTCCTCACATACCTTTTGTTGCTGAGAAGAGTTCATACTGTCTTCTCGTTATTACTATTGATATGTAAAATTTTGCACTTTTCGGTATAAAGATTCGTTTCCCGCATTCAAGTCCACTCCATCAGTTTGTCTATGTCAGTATGAAGCCGTACATGTTTGTTCAATTCCAGTTATATATTTATTGCCTAGCTTATTATCATCTGTGAATTTCGATATCTTACCATGCAGCCCATTATCAGTATCATGTATTTACTGTATATTAGAAAAAGAGATAGTCCCAAAACTGATCCCTGTGGCACACCACTTGCTTTGACTAACCATTCTGAGGCTTAACCACTAATCACTCCCCTTTCTTTACAGCCAGTCAGCCAGTTTCCAAAACATCAAAGTTCATCTTCATTTACATGTGAATTAACTTTTGGTAGTAACTATTAATGTGGAACTTTTTTGAGTGCTTTTTGAAAATTTAGATAGAGAACATCAACTTCTTTATTTCATCATCTTTTGATTATATCATAAAAGAAATGAATCAGATTTATTAGACATGACCAATTTCATCAAAACCAGGATAAGAATTGTTTATTGAGTGATGGCCCTCTAAGTGGTTTACAATTTTGACCTCAAATGATGGTTTCCATAAGTTTTACATTACAGACATGGAGCCAATTGGATGATAATTTCCAGGTTGTGGATCACTGCCTTTTTTGAATGTCAAGTGTGACATCAATTGATTTCTGGTTGGTCCTCTTCAAGAGTTACCTAAATTTCAGAGTGCAAGCTACTTGTCTTGTTAATGAGAAAATTTCAAAGTTCATTTTGTTTATCATGACATTTGTAGAAAACGAACAGCAATTAGCATGTTATGTAGATTAGAGAGCATGACAACGTATGTAACTGTCAGAAGAAAAAATACTATTTTAAGTGCCTTTGGTCCACCATGGGTTAAACAACCTGATGTTATCCAGTGATACCCATGATACAGTACTCTGGATGGCAGAGCTGCAGAAATTAACTAAAAAGAAACTAAAGATACTCACTGGGGTCAAATTTTATTGAGAGGGTGTTCAGGACGTGGTCAGGGTTGGAGGGTGCGAGGGTGAAGTTGAAGGGCGGCCCATGGGCCAGTGCCCACACGTCATCATCAGTAGCTGTGAGGAGGCCCAGGAGGGAGGCAGGAGCGCCCTCGGCCACGTGTAGGAGGGTGGGAGGCAGAAGCCGCGGGGGGCAGTCGTTGACGTCTGTCACGGTGATGGTGAGGGTGGCAGTGGACGAGAGGGAGGGGTGACCCTCGTCCACCGCCACTACCCAGGCTGTGCTTACCTCCCCACCAGGAGCCTCACGGTCCAGGGCGCGCCAAAGCCTCACCTCCCCACTCTCGTCTACACTTAGGGAGCCCCACCCACCCTCCACATAGTAGTGTACTTGCTGTTGGTTCATCTGCATTAGATACACGCAGGTTAACTGATGTGTTTATCTGTGCATATTGGGTAAAGGAAAGAAGGGCTTCACATTTGTAAGACTCATTAACTTCATATTTCTGTCATATAGACTTGAGAACTTCCTGGTGCTGGCAGTATATGCATTGATTCATTTGTTTCTGATGTTTACTACCTAATTATTGCGGTGATCTTTTTTTTATGCCATAGGCTCCATTCAGAGACAAAAGTTCTCATTACGGTCAGGCTTCGAATGACACAAGTACAGATTAAAGAAATATAACGTAAGAAATTTGGAGAATGTGGAAAATTTGCCTTTTTTCATGTCAGTGTTATGGAAGCCACAGTAAGCTAGAGAGTTCCTAAACTTATGACTTGTAGGGGAAGAAGCAAACATTATAACAGTCCCTCCTGAAAGTGCTAATGGACACACAGTAACCATGTGATACAGTGGCTTTTCTAGCTACTGGTGAAGGCATTCAAGTATTATGCCTATGGAAGCGAAAACCTAAGGTATTATCTGTTGAAGGGGAAAGAGAACAACAATGTAGTATACAGAAATAGGGTGAAAGTTTGAGATTGGACTGGGAGACCTGGGCAGTCAGAGCACTTTAGGCTCCACATTGTCAAATCACAGACCTAGAACTGCTCCTTATGTTAGAGCAGCTCTCTGAACACTGCAGAAGCCCTAGTGAAGGTAATAATATACAAACATATTTATTCAGGTAGGATTCATACCTTGGGGTAAGTCACTCCAGTGGAATTGACCTCCAACCCGTTTCATGAATGCTTCTCTGTCCTTTGTTCCATTCCACTTTGATAATCCATCCACTGAAGGGGTATCTCCTTTATGCCTACCTGGTGATCCATTCGTTACAATGTCGAGTGTATGTTTGATTACCTGTTTGTACCGTGCTGGGAGGGAATTTTACGCTTGTCGGGCCCTGTCTCTTGAACATTCTTTCTATTATCCTGTGTATATATGTACACACACACACACACACACACACACACACACTATCCTAAGCCAGGTCTCCATTTATGGGACAGACCCGAGGGGAGGATGAACACCTAGGTTGCGTTGTAGGCCGAAAGCCACGTCGAGGGTTGGAATAGATTCCGTGCGGTGCAACACTATCAGAACAGAACACGACCAGAGTTAGGCCATCAGAGTACCACAGTGAAAGCCGCCATTAGACGTCGCTCACCATGTCCGGGTCTGTAGCTGGGAGGCGGGCTAGGAGGGTGCCGGGGGCGGCGTCTTCCCTGACGGTGACGTGGGCGAAGGGCCGCAGGAACTGAGGCGGGTTGTCGTTCACATCCTGCAGCTGCACCTCCACCCAGGCGGTGTCCGTGTGCCGCGCGTCGCTCCACCCGCCGCGCCCCTGGGAGGTGGGAAGGGAGGCTGAGGGGAGCAAAATCCTTGAAAAAAAAAAAATTGCATAAAACACTACAGAGAGCATTTGATTTGCAGGTGTCCACGATAAATCCGCCGCTCTTGCTACAAAAACAGTCGGATCTATTTCTGATTACCACAGTAATACATGCGAGTTACACAGAAGAAAATTTCCTTTATTTTTTGATACTATCAAACTGTTCCTAGATCCCTGCCAGTGTTGCCAGTGGATCCCTGCCCCTTGGCCAGTGGATCCCTGCCAGATTGCCAGTGTCCTCTAGAGAGAGAGAGATCCTCGGGGTCGACGCGTCGCCCGGGACAGAGCTAAGCTCACTCAAGCAACACTTTGATGTCTGGTGTAAAGCCTCGGGGTAATTATCGTAGCTGATTGATTATGCTGGACCAGGCAGGTGCAGTAATGCAGTAATTAGTTTTCAACCTCGAGACGAGAAGTCAGAAATCACCAGATTGATATATAGATTTTATATATCCCCAGACATACTAGAATTGATAACACACACACACACACACACACACACACACACACAGTTAGTAACGAGGCGCAAGTGTGCGTTCACAAAGGCTAGAGTTTAGGGCCATTGCTATCCTTGGTGTATGTAAACAACTTCCGTGAAGGGCCAATGTCATGGCCGAGTATGTTTGCTGATGATCCTATAATGATGAGATGATTAATGAGGCTACAACATAAGGGAAACCTTGAAGCCGCTGAACTTCAGATTGCTCAAATGAAAAGTGATGCAAAAAAAAAAAAAATCGGACAAAGTTTAAACGGTTAAAGAAAATGTAATATCATGCATGACCGTTTCATTAAGTTAAATTCACATTTTAGATAGGTATGAAATTTTAAGCTGTGTAGGAGGGGGTCTGTTTGTTTTACCTGCGTATATATCCACATTATGCGAAAGTTTTCGCGTAACCAGGCTGGTTACTGCGTAGGGACTGACCTTGTCGGTGACCTGGATCATAAAGTGGAAGCCCCTGCGGTGGGCTGGGTCCTCGTGGTCTAGTGTCATGCGGGCGAAGAGCTGACCCACCCTGCCATGCGTGCGCATCCCGAAGTGCTGCCAACCCCAGCCGCTCCCCTCCACCACCTGCAACACACCAAACAGGGAGGGGTCACTCGCTGCCTCCAGCTGGTAACACCTGCTCCTGTGGCGTGTCAGGTTAAATAACACTTGGTCGTCATTACGAACTTCCATTATGACACCTGTCACACACACACACACACACACACACACACACACACACACACACCTGGGTTCTGACATATATACGCATCTGCCAAGATCACGTGATACTCCATACACACCTGTATTTTACACCTGCCCTTGACTGTAAGCTTGAACACGACACGCAACACATAGTACAGCTGTGGTAAAACACCTGACAGCATTTGACACGTGACACTCCTGGCCCACCCGCACATGACACCTGGCATCATATACCTACATGACACCCGGTATTCAGTCTATATCTTTACATGACACATGACACTCAGAATAGACTTGACAGCACATGACACATGACCTATCATTTATTACACCTCTGACACGCCACATGCATGTGTATGACACGTTGTTAATAATACTAGGCACCAGAAACATTCACCAACTTGTAGTTTGTCCCTGGTCACTGGTACCCCCTACATACCTATATCTGGTACCTAGTACCCATCAACACCTTTGTGTTTGGTACCTGACGACCTGTATGTAGTCCCTTGCACCCAGCACACATGTGTAGGGAAGCAGGAATCGACGACACGTATTCTGGTGCTGGTGTGTCTGTAGACTGACCCAGTAAGTAGACTGACCCGGTAAAGTAGACTGATCCCGGTAAAGTAAAGTGACCCGGTAAAGTAGACTGACCCGGTAAGTAGACTGATCCCGGTAAAGTAGACTGACCCGGTAAAGTAGACTAACCCGGTAGAAGAAGTAGTTAGAGGTGTCCTGGTCATCGGTGGTGACCTGGAGGAGCGTGTCGTTCCCAGGGGGTCCCAGGCCCCAGGTCTCGTCCACCCCGACCTGCCACAGGTCACGGGTCAGCCGTGGCGAATTGTCGTTCACGTCCGTGAGCCGTACCACCACGGTCCCTGTACCTGTACGCACGGACGTTAGTATTCAGTGACCCGGGGAGGAGGAAGGGGGGTGGGGGAGAGGAAATACGGACGGCCTCTCCTATAACAGTAGTGGTCCAGACCGTACGTATATCACGCCCATAAGTCTGTCAAGGACGGGAGTGATGACCGCGTACGTAGATACGGACGTAGGTCCGTTCACTCGGAGATGAAGTACAGAGGGGGTTCTCGGGACCTCCGTCCGTGGCCGGGGGCAGGACACGTACACATTGGCTGGGCTGAATTGAGAGTAATGTTGAGCTAATGTTGGACACACAGCTGGAGGGAGGTCATTGAATAGCGTAATAACTTACGTCATTAAATGAGTGATTGGTCATTTGATGAGAGATGCGTTCTTAAGAATGGCGTTTAAGGGCCAAAACATACATACACATGTTAACAATGAAACAAGAACGGACAGTAGGCGCACACACACACACACACACACACACACACACACACCAGAAGATGTGTAACAGTACAACAGTTTATAAAAAAGACAGAGAAGATTGCAAGATCAGCATTTACACGATGTACACACATGTTCATTTCAGCAAACACAAACATAAGGATGTGACCAGCTGTCAGGCCTTACTATGACCCTTGGCCAGCTGTTAGGCCTCACTATGACCCCTGGCCAGCTGTCAGGCCCCACTATGACCCTTGGCCAACTGCCAGACCTCACTATGACCCTCTGGCCGGCTGGCAGGCCCCACTATGACCTTGCCAGCTGATAGGCCTCACTATGACCCCTGGCCAGCTGGTCCCCTCACCCTTGAGGCCGCCGCCGTCCGTGGCCACCACCTGGATGTGGTACTCGGGCGTGGTCTCGCGGTCGAGGCAGCAGACGGCAGTGCGGACGAGGCCGGTCTCGGGGTGGACGGTGAAGATGGCCTGGCCGGAGTGGTCCTCCACCACGTTCTTCTCGATGGAGTAGGTGAGGTGGGCGTTGGTGCCCTCCTGCTGGTCGTCCGCGTCCCACGCCCACACCACGCCCGCCGACTGGTCTGGTGGAGGGGCGGGGCATAGGGTTAGTACTGGGATAGGGCAATGCTTGGGGGGGTTAGGACTAGCGTAGGGTGAGGGGTTATCTCTGGGGTTGAGGCGGGTTAGGAGGGTAGCACTCGCCGGGCTTGGATATACAAGTGTAACTAAGTGATAATTTGAAATTTATACAGGATTTTTTACACGAATTTTTGAATATTATACAGGTTACGACACGAATATTTGAATATTCATACAGACGGTAATACTCGGATACTTACCAAACAGCAACAGGGAGAAAGAAATATATTACAATTAATTCGTAAAATTCCCAGTTGGAAATTTTTACCTGTAGAGAAATTCTTAACTTCTTCGAACCGTAGGATGAGTAACGTAAGGCTCCTTAACTAGTTGTCAGCGTTTCCTTTCGAAGTCCCGGGAAACTAGATTATATTCATGGCAACGCTCGAAAATATTCCAAAGCTGACCTGCCTCAGCTCCTTTCTTACCTTTCCTCGTCAGTAATCTAAAATCTCTTCAAAAAAAGAATATCTCAGACCTAATGATTATTACCAAACACAACACGTCGTCTTATTATTTTAAACGTTCATCAATGATAAAACATTGAAAGATGATTTTCTTTGATATACTGACAATAATGTATGTAATGGGGTCCTTGAATTAACCTTACGTGACGTGGACATGAGCATCCTTTTTTCGTGCGTAACGTCCTTTGTCGTGCGTTACGAGTGTCCTTTGTATTGCTTAATAAGCGTACTTTGTCATGCGTTACGAGTGTCCTTTGTCAAGCGTAAAATGTCGAGGCGATTATTGGTCTTCTTCCACAGCCAATCAAGGGCCAGGCCATCATATCCGAGGGTCGCACGATCGTGCTCAAGGGTCGTACCGTTGTACTCAAGGATCGTACCGTCATGCTCAAGGGGTTGCACCGTCGTGCTCAAGGATCGTACCGTCGTGCTCAAGGGTTGCACCGTCGTGCTTAAGGGTTGCACCGTCGTGCTCAAGGATCGTACCGTCGTGCTCAAGGGTTGCACCGTCATACTAAGGGATCGTACCGTCGTGCTCAAGGGTCGCACCGTCATACTCAGGGATCGTACCGACGTGCTCAAGGATCGTACCGTCTTGCTCAAGGATCGTACCGTCGTGCTCAGGGATCGTACCGTCTAGCTTAAGAGGCAGCAGCAGCAGCGTCAGACGGAGCACAATGGATCAGAGATTACTGGAAGCCGGACCGCCTGAGCCGATGATCAATGAGTGATTAATTGATCACAGAATGAGAGGTACAGCAGCCCAGGTGGGGATGGAGACAGACACACTCCCCGCCCTCCTCGATCAGTGGTACGACTGTGCTTCTGTAGATCGTGGTTGCAAGAAGGAATATTCTCGATAACCGTCGAAAAAATTCATGAATATTGATGTATATGATACATGGAACATTTATCAAAATGATCTCGACTGGGAAAGACTTGGAAACATCACCCATCTCAAGAATTCCATCCTATTTCCATCGTCGTTTTGAATAAAGATTTTCTTATGAAACAAATTCTGAAAAAAACTTTTTTGTATTTTTAACTTTGAGTCGTATGTTTGGCCAGGGAAAAGAGAGGTGTCGTAAATATGGAGGCTTCTGATCTCCGATGGGAAGTGAGTCGTGAATATCCTTAATGGAGAGGTGACGATTTGCATACGGACGACGGAGGATCAGGACTGCCTCAGGTTCCGGTTACTCTGGGGAATCGGATCCTCTGTAGAAGGAATCAAACCCTCTGTGTCACACCTAACGAGGCTGTATTATCTCCCTCCGCCAACACGGAAGGTCTTCTGATTTATAGCGTTACAGCCATCGAATAATATATATATATATATATATATATATATATATATATATATATATATATATATATATATACGTGGATTATGTGCTCAACCCTGATACAATTTGCCTTATATAGATATCAAGATATCGAGATAACATAAGCGTGGCGTTTGAACCAACCCCTTCCCCCTGGGTTGTGGGGAGCTAGTACCCCCACCCCCAGGCATGAATCTCCCCCCGTCTGTACGGGGCGTGGGAGACGGTTCTGGGGTCTCTAGGGTTAGTTCACGGTCGACAGCAACCTACCCTTGCCCCAGTTCACAGTCGATAGCAACCAACCCCTTCCCCCGTATTTATGGGGTTGTTATAAACGCAAACACTGTCGGGTCTTGCCTGTTCCGCACGCGAGTGCGTAAGGGCACCACGCTCGTGCATGCGTGAGGGAGAAGTGGAGGAAAACACGGATGTCGCACGCACGTGCGTCTTCCCCTACCTCCAGACCCACTCACCCTACACACACCCATCTGGTGTTCAACAGTGCTGGAGATCAGCAGTGAAGCTGTGAAATATAACACATTTACCACGTCTAGCATCACTGCTTATAGTGCTACACCTTCACACTCAGAAATAGAAAGATTTCGCCGATAAAAACGAACGAAATGTGATGGTAGTGCAGGACGATCAATTATATATACAAAAGTTTTAACCCAATGAGGCGTGTGGGATAAGGGGGCGTCATGTGTGTCCACATTTAGGATGGGGGGGTCAGGGGCCGACGTCACTCGTCCATGACGTGGTACAGTCATGGACACAGACGATGATTTTCTTATTTTTTTTTTTTCTGTATTCCTCTGCTAAACGTAGATTTAATTTGCTTAATGGAACGGTCATGCATAAGATTATTTGTTGTCAAACTTTTCTGGCACTGTGAGCGATGTAATATGACAGCTGCTGTGTGTACGTCAGGGTGGTACCATGACAGCTGCTGTGTGTATGTAAGGGGGTACCATGACAGCTGCTATGTGTATGTAAGGGGGTACCATGACAGCTGCTATGTGTATGTAAGGGGGTACCATGACAGCTGCTATGTGTATGTAAGGGGGTACCATGACAGCTGCTATGTGTATGTAAGGGGGTACCATGACAGTTGCTGTGTGTATGTAAGGGGGTACCATGACAGCTGCTATGTGTATGTAAGGGGGTACCATGACAGCTGCTATGTGTATGTAAGGGGGTACCATGACAGTTGCTGTGTGTATGTAAGGGGGTATTCGGGGTGATGATGATGAGGGTTGTGGTGAGCGTCAGCAGTGGGGTTGTGAACACACACACACACACACACACACACACACACACACACACACAGGGCACCTGCTGGTGAAAGCTGGCTACGTAAGAAGGGCTTAATGACCCGGTGTGAAAGATGTCCTCATTATCGTTGGAATGAGTGTTACATCTCCTCTGACGGGTGTTGTGTGTGTGTGGTGTGTGTGTTGTGTGCGTGTGTGTGTGTGTGTGTGTGTGTGTGTGTGTGTGTAAAACCTTTAACCTTACCCGTAATGTTTATGTCAAAAGAACGGTGGTGTCGAGGTTGTAGTGAAGGTATGGGTGGTAGTGATGATCCTAGCTACGTAGCTTCCAGGCCAGCCGCATGCCCCAGCCTCAAAGACATACGCTTACTGGCGCTCGTCTGGAAAGTGTCCTGGAACTTCAGTTAAGAAAACGGAGGATGGACTGGTGACTGGGTAACCATCTGCTTCATGGGAGGCTGTCATGAGTGTGTGGCACTGTCTCCCTCGCTGGAGTACCCTGCAGATAAGGGAATCAAGCCAGGGACTTGAAAGAATGGGTGATGGATGATCGCCTTTTACTGCCTGGGTGGGTGGCTGGCTGGCGGGCCTCCATCACTGGTGATGTTGATGGGAAGTACGAGAGAGGGATGGTGCGGGGCGAGAGGTGGAGACGAGGTGGTGTGGAGGAGAGGGAGATAGCATCAGTGACGTGACTCCGGGCTGAGGCTCAGGGGATGCATGCTGGAGGGAGGGGAGGATAAGACTCGGCTTACTGCCATGCCATATGATTATTGTGTGGCCGTGCGCAACTCAAGGGTGGGCCGTTTTGATATCTATTTCTTTCCCTGCACCTCGAAGCTCTGGAACTCTCTAGCCTCTCGTGTCTTTTACAAGACAGGGTTCTCACTTCCTCTTAAAATTCATAATTACTTTCCCTTGTCTCTTCTTTTTCCCTTTCATAATCCTTTCTACATGTCAATAAAGGACCGACCTTGAGGTGCACGTTTGACCGTGGCTGGAACCTCCCTCGTTAATAAACAAATGAAGGCATTTATCTGTAGATGCCAACGACGACGAGATTTTGTTTAGAGTACAGGGAGGTCGTAGCGCTGAGAGAGAGAGAGAGAGAGAGAGAGAGAGAGAGAGAGAGAGAGAGAGAGAGAGAGAGAGAGAGAGAGAGAGAGGTCTAGCTCTAGGGCGGTGAGGTGATAAATATTGTTACCGGCCAGGGATAAGAACTAACGTGACGTGAACGAAGCCAATTCATCAAAACTTTGGACTTCATAAAACTGGCGTCCTGGCTGTACGAAGCGACCGGGGGGTGGGGGGGGGGGATGTTGGGATCTTTGGTTCCCATCACGTGACACTACACTAACACCACTGGAAAGTTGATATTGGAGGGTAGGTTAGGGCTTGGGACTATACGAACTGAGCCTTAGAACCTCTGAGATAAGCCTTGGGACCTTCGAACTAGGCCTTGAGACTTTTGAACTAGGACCTTTCAGCAAAGCCTTTGGACCTCTGAACTGAGTTCACTCGGATCACCAGCTCTGACAGACGAAGTATGTTGCTGAACACAGTAAAGCTTCGTAGTACGCTAGGAACGTAGCTGTAAGCTAAGCATCAGAGACTGTGTGCCGGAAAGACATGACTGAGACAGTGAGCCAGGCCAGACAGTGAGCCAGAACAGCCATGAGCTAGACTGAGCCAGAACAGTCATGAGCCAGACAGTGAGCCATGAGCCAGACGGTGAGCCAGGAGCAGCCATGGGCTATGCAGTAGATAGTCATCACTATACATCGCTGCAGCCTCCAGTTGGCAACCACAGCCTTGGACATATCCCGGGCCAAACCTTTGACTTTATTACATTTTTTTTTATCGCCATAATCGTAAATATCGAGCTGGCATCGGTTCCTTTACTGCACTGCCCTGATCTTCTCACAGACACAAGCAGAGTTCCACAGCCGTCATCCCCGAAAGTAAAGAGCTCTTCATCACACCAGTTATGTTGCGAAGTGACGGGTTACGTGTTGTGTGGCGCGCGCGCGAGAGAGAGAACGAGTGAAACAAGATCACAGTCGCATTGTTATGCATAATTATTTCTCACATTCGTGTGTCTGTCTATCAGTCACTTTCTTTCGTCTTTGAGATACATGTCGCCTCTGTGGCAATACCACGATGATGATTATTATTGGAAATTGGAATTATCGCGTTTTCGGATTAGATCCGATGCAGAATCTGCCTCCGCTCCGTTACCCGATAACGGTCGACACTAGGATGAGGCTAACGTACGTACACGGTCTGTGGCCGCCACATCTTACCCATCGGATAACTTTCCTGTGCCACTTGGGAATTAGTTAAGAAAGTTAGTGTCATAGTCACTTTAGATGTGAAAAAGTAGCCGTGTCAGGTGTAAGTATCTATACTGTTTGTATCTATGCACGCTTAAGTATATAGTCTAACTCACAGAGGAGGAGCAGCAGAGGGGCCATGTTGTGTACTCACCGATGGGGCCGTTCTCCTGCACCTCGCCGTAGATGGTGACGTTGGGGAAGACTGGGGCGTTGTCGTTGACGTCCTTCACCACCACCGTCACTACAGTCTCCGCCACGTGCACCCGCGCGCGCCTCATGTCGAGCACGTGCGGCCGCTCGCGATGGATCTCCTCAGAACTCGTGGCGAAGACTCCGCCATCGTCCTGACACTCTCCTCCAACCGCCTTGAGCCTCCTGACGTAGCGTGGGTCCTGCGACACCTGCTTTAAAGCCGAGCGGCTGGCCGCCGGCAGCAGCCGCCGCTTCTTCTGTGGAACTTCGCGTTTATTCTTGGTCACCCTCATGGCCTCTGCCTCAACGCTCTCCTCCTCCACGCCTTCATCGCTCGACCCACTCGACAGGTCGTGTACATCTCCAGAGTACATCGTGGGTGCTGTCGATTCCGACAGATGCTGGGGAGGTTTGTGTTCCCGTTCCCGAGGTTCCTCATGACCATTATGAGACTCGGAGTCTGTGGGAGGTGAGGGCTTGCTGATGTGTTGAGACGTGCTGCCTCTGTGAGGGCTGATGACAACGTCCTCTGTCTCCTTGACGGGAAGCTCTGTCGCATGTGGCAGGGTGTCGTCGGGAAAGTATTCAGGTTTTGACAGTATAACATCTGTAGATAAACTACCCTCTGCAGTATGTGTTTTGCCCCTCAAACCACGTTCTAGTGGTCGTCTTTTCATCATATTTCCGAGAGTCGGGAGTCCTCGTTGACTCCCAGTATGCTTATGTTTCGCGCGGGTTATCAACTTTAATCTGGAGGGCATTGGTGGTTCGAGGGTGACCTTCGTATGGATGGTCTTCCTTGACTCTGGGTCACACTCGAGGCCAGAGCCCTCCGTATCGTCCCTCCTCAATCGAGTGAACCTCTGGAGAGGGTTACGACCAAGGATTCGAGACGTGTGGCTCGATCGTGAAAGTACGTCAGGTGGTTCCGGTATCCCGTTTTCATCGGTACTACGTTTTCCGCGGCCCGTCACCGGTGTCATGTCCCCTTTTGCGTTACGGTGATCCTCGTCTCCAAGTTGTCTCTGCTCTGACGTTTTCTTCTTGTGGATGATATCATCGTTCTCTTTCTGGACGAGAGTTGATGGAGTCGAGATTTTCCACTCTTGGCCTTTACCAGACGTCTTTCCCGTCTTGTTCTCCTCTTCCATACGATGGATAAGTTTACCCTTGACGTTTGAACTCTTTCCCTGATCCTCTCCTTCCTTCTCCTCCTCCTCCTCCTCCTTCTCCTCTTCTTCCTTGCCCTTTCGCAACATGGCGTCACATGGCGGCAACGTAGGATCCTGAGAGGGAGAATATAGATTCCCTGATGTACTGGAGTCCTGCAGGAACGACTGCTGGTTTCCTGCCGATTTCGACTCGTGTAGAAGAGGGGAGTGACCGTCGGGTATTGGCACGCTTAGGTCCTCCGGCATGACGGAGTGTTCCTCAGCCGCCACATTAGGACCCCGTGAGGAGGAGGCACTGGGCCCCTGCGGTGCTCCTGAGTCCTGGGGCTGGTCATGCTGACCCTCAGTGACCCTTGGTCGCCTGGAAGCCCTGGACACGGCTGCCAGGGAGGGCGACACCCGCTGTCCGTCCCGCACCTGGACTCTCACCTTCCAGGTGTCACGCCCCAGCGGCGGGTCACGGTCCAGTGCCTGGAATGAAACGGAGGAAAAGAATGAAGTCTGGACGTGTAGCGTGCACCACGCATCATGGCTCCACACCTGCCAACCTCCATCACCACCACTAACAAACCATCCACTGGTACCACACCAACCACCCAATCACCCACTATCATTAACAGACCAACCACTAGCACCACACCAACCAACCACCATCACCACACCAACCAACCACCATTCCAACCACTCCATATGTCATGAACACCATCTTACGTCTCCACCATCTTCGTCCTGTCCTCATACATGTCTCTCCTCCACCCCTGTGCCTCAACGTTAACATGTGTACTTGTAATCATTAGACCTCATGAATTTATCTCAACCCAACAAATGTCTGCGGGTCTACTAACCCATATTTCACTAACGTAAGTGAGGGAGTACATACGAGCACTTAATTATGAGAAAGGCGGGGGCTTTGGACAAGGCAGCCCATAAAAAGATTCACTTACAAAAGTAATTACAGACTTACAAATCCCAGGCTAATTATTCTGTACCTTCTGTTGATCATTAGCCTCTGAAATATTAATCATTTCCAGACTGACTTTACTTCAGCGAGACATTTCCCTTTAACATTCATTCTTCCACCCATCTCTGTACTCAGCCACACATCTCTCCACACTATGTACGACTGGTAGCACCAAACATCTACGAGATATCCAGAGAAAATATGAGTAATGTTGACACTGCAGGAATGAGTATGAATTGCTGTGCAGGTATGTAAAGCATGTGTTGAATGTTGCTTTACATGCATGTGGCAACATTAGGCAACACATTCTTCACTTACACCCAGAACACTTCAAACTCATTCTGTATTAAGATCAACGCATTTCATCTTTCCTCTGGGTGTTATTTAATGTATGACTTTTATATTTCTCATCTCCTTCATTTTCACCCTCTTGTTGTCTCATTCACACAGACTTAACCCTTCGGTCATCACTATGATCATACACGTCATTAATCATCTGATCACCAGATCAAACCTTTTATACACTCTTTGTTTATTTACGAGAGATGGATCAATCCTACGCTGTCCTACCCCGTCCTATCCGATCCCACGATACGTATATTCATGGAGGCGCTTGTCTTGAAAAATGGTGCCATTTTATCTCCCAAAAGCGGAAAAGTGGCTTTACATCTCCCAGCCAAGATAATATTGACGATACGTCCCTAAGTCAGGAAGCACTTGACTTTCTCCTCTTAAACCAGGCACAGGAAGGACATTCCACTCCTCACCACTGAAGATCCTGTTGACCTGCTCATTAAAGATGAGGAGATGGAATGGAAAATGAATCCCTCTCGTATATAGATCTAGTAAGCAGATCTTAAAAGCAGAAAGTCGAGACGAGAAAACCAATGAAAATAAAGTTTATTTACATACCAGCCATTGGGGATGACCTGGTAAAGAGGATATGATCACTGCGCTCTCAGAAAATAAACCTCATCATTATAGATGAATACCTTTCGAGGCAGGAAACCCAGCCATCATCAGCAGGTGTGTGGGAAAACATGACAGCATCACCTGGTCGAGCGACCCACAGACCTCACACCACAGAATCGATTCAAGAGAGGAAAGCAAGTATGCTCAGCAACACCTGCCACGTACCTTATCAAAAATCCTTCAAAAAAACGACCATTTTTTTAAAGGATAGATATTGCCACGAACAAATGAACGCGGTATATTATAGGTTTATTATATCATCTCTCCAGCGTGACATGCACTCTGGTCAAGCAACCTCATATTGGCACTGATGAAACTTTACTTTGTCTGATACTTCAGTGTGGATATATTCTCAGAAGGATGATGTTAGATCGAGTGTCGAGACACAGAGAACACTGCCCTGGCCTCTGTGTAATCTCAGACTTTTCAGGTTCTCAAGACATCTCTCGTGTTCTCTAGTTCCCCAGCAGATAAGAAAGCCTTTAACCACATAATTCCTCTCTAGTTTAAATCATTACACTTTTCTTACTTTCCTTTCCGAGTTATAGCGATGGACTTACTGCCATTCACCATCAGGAGTTACTTAAACATGATGTATCCGTTCGTCCATTTTCATTCTCTGACCGTGACTCGTACCACCTATAGCTCTTCCAGTTTCCATTCTCTTCCAGGATTCGTGAGTTCTCCCCCACAGCCCCTCCAGTCGACACTGTCACTATTCCCACCCCTGAAACCTTTTAAACAACTCCGGCAAACATAATGCGTCCATGCCTCACTTTCCTTGGCACCATGGCCGACAGTTTCCAATACCTCATAACCCGGCAAATTTACACTCTCTTGTCTCCCCTGTAGCCACCCAGCCGTCGCTCTCTTGTGAAATATCTCTTCCCTTATACACCACACCCTGCCATAAATCCTGGACGCGCTTCATTCATCACCGGTAATGTTAAATCCATCACCAGCCTATCGTGCGTTCGACGGCATGATAAATCCATGACTCTTCCTCAGAGTTGCCAGGACCTAATCAGTATTGATCGCAAGATATCTAGGGAAGATTTCATTCTGATATGAACGCCATCACGTGACACTCTACTCTTCCATCATGATGTTGAGATGGATCATTGAAAGGATGTTCGGTTATACGTACCTTCCAACATCCGACCCGAACATTCACATCCAGTAACTGATACATTAGATTAGGATGACTTGTCAGAGATGCGCAAATGTAATTGCAATATTTGTTTCCTGTTAAGTTACTGAACAGAAATAAATTTTAGAGACGTTTTTATCGCAAATATTTATCACTTAGAATCGAGTGCTATTGTTACGAAAATCCATTGTTGTATAATTGAATTAAACTTTCGTTCTGTGAAAATGAAAAATGAAGCAAAAGTATTGCTTGAAAGAGATATTTTTTTTTGTCGATCTTGAAGTTGTATGAATGTTTTGATTTCCAAAAATATGACGATAAAGGTTTTCAGAAAGAACTCTTGCCTGGTATCAGGGCTCAGGGCTGTGGAGTTAGGCTTTTACAAAGAGTGGATTTGTAGGGACGGGGGAAGTAGAGCAGCAGTGTGGGGATTAAAGCAAGACTTGTTCCGCAACTGTCATGGTCGGACCAGCATCGGGGGAGAAGTGATATAGATAGAGAGGATTAAGGGTCGTTAGCACTAGCAGTTAGGTTAACAGCAGGCGTAAGGTCAGCGACACCAACAGTAGTAAGGGTCAGCACCACCACAGTGGTGTTGTACCACATTAAAGACTCACCCTCAGCTGGAGGAGCTCTCCGGTGTGGGGGTTGATGGTGAAGAAGGCGTCGCCAGGGGAGAGGCCCTCCACGCCGTCTCCTCCCACACTATACACTAGGCCTTCCTTGTCCAGGGCGTCCAGGTCGCGTGCCTCAACCTGACCCAGACACAAACACTGTCACACTGTGCTGTATGTTAACATGTTAATGTTGAATACAGAGAACGCTGTTAGATAGTGTTATATTGAATAGATATCACGTATAAATTCAAAATCATACATATTTTCCAATACCATGGGTAGAATGGATGAGGAAGTTGTTGTACAACATTTAAATAATTATCATAGAAGTTATTTTACCACATTGTGATAATTTTATAATTGAATCACACAATCGAGCTAAATGTCAAGATATTCCAAGATTATAATTATCAGAGACATACTCACAACTCACTGAATCCCTGTAAATAGCATGCTAGAATTATTGATGATGATAATGATAATTATTGTAATAAGTAATAACATTAAATGTTTGTACTGAAGCATTTGATTCGACGTTGTATGATCTTTGGTTATATCATGCAAGAGCTAACCCTTCCCCAAATCTGTGCCCTTGTAGCTTCGAGGCTGCGCTACAATCAGTAGCAGGCCCAGGGGATGCAGGTGAGTTTCTCAAGGAAGGGCGTGAGAGAAATGAACCTATCTCCATCACAGAATTATCGTAAATTTAGGAAAAAATAAAGATCAGAGGAGTTAATTGCTGTCAAATCCCGTTTTACCAGACCTTAAGATCCATGACTTAGCAACAGCCGAAGCCTGTGTCACACAGCAACCCCGCCACGTACATAATTAACTCTTGCGCCGTCAAAAATCACAACGTTCTAATTAGTTCAGAGTATTTACAGTCGGCTTGATGAATATCTCGTCCAGGATTCACATACGATGGTTCCCGTGACCTTTACGTACATGTATTAATACCTGATTTTACAAATTTACGAATCTTAAGTATTTTGAAGACAGTCCAAAAACAAACAAACAAACAAAAAAGATACACTCGGTCTGTCCTGAAAGTTTGAATAAGAATAATGAAGCTATCAAGTTTATACATTAGGCCTTAACCTCGTCATATTGCTCATGTCATCACTTGTCGTACTCACCTCATGTCAGTCATACCAGCATATCACTCATATGGCCTTTATATGTACCACTACCACATCTGCATCAGCACTACAACCATGTCACCTTCATGTCATCTTGCTCATGTTATCAATTACTCATCACCCCAATTACATCATTACATTACTTGTCGTTATTTATATCATGTCATCAACCATATCAAAACTCACTTTGTCACCTCTCAATCACGTCATTCATGTCGCCATCCCGCATCATTAACCGTTATTTCATGTCCTTATCTCTCATGTCATCACACCGAAACCCTCCCTCACTTTGATCATGTTGCTACTCATATCACGAAGCCCCGTCATGCCATCGCGTGTGCTCATGTCTTTGTACTGACCGATAGCAAAAAGCTTAATCGAATATTCATGAATATTAGTTCTGGATACATAGGAGCTCAATGCATTAATTAAGAGAAGATGGAATGTGAAAATAAGTGTATTTTTTCCTCTGAACTGGGCTGGAATGTTATTAGGAATCATTACCCATCGGGAAGAGTAAAATGGAATACAGACCCCCACAATTAATATGTAAAAGCTTATTCTGGTAATTGCCAGGATTTGCACGAAAATATTCACGTCACAATGTGCGGATATTCCTTGTTATATTTTGAGGTACCGACAGTTTAGAATATAAGCCACAAATCCATTTTGATATAAAATATCTCCATCATTTTACATCTATACGACTTTACTACACCCTCAACACCAGTGACCTTTGACCTGACGTTTGCGGTTCGGGTCAAAGGCTAGGGTTACAGTGCCTGTTGTTGGAAAAAATTAAATGAAGAACGGCAAATCCAAATGCATCTCTACAACAGAGAGAAGTAAACACATCGCACTATACAACAGTGACCCCTGCAACGGAACTTCCCCCCGTTAACAGTATACCGTGACCCGAATTTAGTGTCCGTCCAAAGTTACCGGACCCGAGGACAATTATCTGTCGTCATTAACTATTCAGTATGACTTTTAAAGAACAGAAATAGAATCTGACCTGAAAAAGAGATGATAGTAAATTGATGTTAACATACGATGCCCAAGGTTGCTTAATCTGCTCGAACTTTAACAGACGCCTGAGTGTAATCGGATATTAGTCTGTAATTAATGACGTCCTAAGACTTCGTTAATTATGCTGCTCCGGGAGGAGGAAGACCATTGTAATCCATTACTCGCTTCTTAATAAGTTAGCGAGTTTGATCTCTACTGGTGAATAGTCTTGAACTGAAGTCTTAATGAAATATGTGACTTCACAACTCAGATTTATGTGCCATTAATTACATTATAATTGCCAGCTTGTGCGGTACAAGGAGGGATTTCCTCTTTTCCTTCTAACGAAGAATTGTGGGAAAATGTCTTCCCACGTCGTCAGAGACAGCGACGTCAGCACCACCAGCATGCCTTTGAGGTCCTCCTGTGCCTGACTACATTATCCTGACTCCCCAGCCTCCCCTCCCATGGGTCTCACGCTGTGTGGTGCGGGAGGGAGCGGGGCGCACTGGGGACGGTGGCTGGTATGGAGGAGACAGAGAGACGTTTTGGAGACGGGGCGGGGCGCTGAGGAGACCTAATGATGATGGGAACGGATCAGTGTGGGGACGAATATAGGGACCTGACCTTTAAGTGCCATCATTTAAGTCTTGTTATCGTGCCTGAGAGTCGTGTGGGGTCGTGTCGTCGTGCTCAGGGATCGTACCGTCGTGCTCAAGGGTCGCACCGTTGTGCTCAAGGGTCGTGCTCAAGGGTCGTACCGTTGTGCTCAAGGGTCGTACCGTCGTGCTCAAGGATCGTACCGTTGTGCTCAAGGGTCGTACCGTCGTGCTCAAGGATCGTACCGTTGTGCTCAAGGGTCGTACTGTCGTGCTCAAGGATCGTACCGTTGTGCTCAAGGGTCGTACCGTCGTGCTCAAGGATCTTCCCGTCGTGCTTTAGGGTCGTACCGTTGTGCTCAAGGGTCGTACCGTCGTGCTCAAGGATCTTCCTGTCGTGCTCTAGGGTCGTACCGTTGTGCTCAAGCGTCGTACCGTCGTGCTCAAGGATCGTAACGTCGTTCTTAAGGGTATTTTCGTCGTGTTCCGTCGGTTAAGCTAATGGCTCTTTGTTTCAGCGGTGTGGCCAACGGCCGATGGGCATATCAAAAGCGTTCGACGTTATCTCAATATTTCATGAGTGAACGACAGAAAGGCAAACCCTAATGAGATTTCTGAATAAAGCTGGCAGACCCGAGGCTCAATGAATTTCAGAGAATATCCCAAAAGTTTGAAAAAGAAAGATGTAAAAAGAAAAGACTGCACAACACAAGAGGAAAAAAATATATATTCATGTTGATAACAAGGGGAACTCGATGTTAAAACATTACTGGGGAAAATTTTAGATATTTGCTTTGTGGAATTTTCATGTGAATGGCACATTTACATGACATGCTTGACGTGAAAGATTTACCAGTTCATCTCACTCGTCATCTGAGATGATTAATGGCCTTTCCTTTGAAAATGTTTGTAGGGTCGACCGAAATTCGCTCGAGGCACGTAGTCGTAGGTGTAAATTAGGCTATTGGAAAGACGCCGAGCAATTTACGAGGGGCCCAGATATATATATATATATATATATATATATATATATATATATATATATATATATATATATATATATATGTGTGTGTGTGTGTGTGTGTGTATGTGTGTGTGTAAACCTGGAGCCCTGAGGAAGACAAGGGATCAGATGTTCTCTTACATTAAGGGTCTTCTCTATGGTGAATGGAAACCCACTCAGAGGAAACAGTTCGGGATGACAATATTGTACATCAAATATTCATGGAATTCATCTGTTTCAGATGGACTTTGCTGTGACGGACCACCAGTAGACAACCTTCCATACTAGGCTACCTGTATGGAGGGTGGGGGTGGGGGGGGGGAGTTTCACTAAACACAATGATATAAAACGAGGAAGTTTTATATTGTTGGTTTAATACAACTTTCACAGATAACAGGTTTAATATGATCTCCCCGTAGGAAAGTGGTCAGCTTCAACACCCTCATGTACTGTACGTAATAATTAAATCATTTTCAATCACGAAAACGAAAAATATTTTCTTTTTTAGATAAATACATAACGATATCAACAATATATTGAAAAAACGCGTACATCCTGATATCTTAAGGCATGCTGGCTAGCTGGGGTTGCGTTATTTCATTATCAAGTCCAATAACAAACGATAAATAATAACGGAGCCTCAATTTTTTCTGAACGTTTACTCTCCCACATGACCTGTGTGATTTATGGAGATAACCAGTATGGCAGGAGTCGGGTGGAAGAGGTGTGAGGCACTTCACTTCAGTCTTGCATTCATTGTACAGACTCCACGGGGAAATTCAGCTTCTTGAGCACGACGGTATGATCCTTAAGCTCTGAAGGCATAGGCTCTGACCTGACTATTCTGGGGGATTATATATATGATCTCGTCACAATGATGTTCATCCCTGACACTGTCATGTGTGGATTCGTGTTTCCTGCTGGCGAACGCCAGTCCCATGAATGATAACCAAACCGGGGCGTTTATAATCAAAACCCATTTCCCGTACAGGCGATACATTCCCGACTCGAATAAAACTTGCGATTTAATGCATACAAGGTCGTAATGTTTACGACCGCGGACCACAGGTGGGGCTGCGTGGGTCCGAGGGGGAGGGGGGTCTGTGAAGCCTTGTTATTATAACCGAACGTAACCAGACATCCCTACCATCCGACTCTCCCGGGCATCCGGAGTCCGTATGAGTGGTCATTGTGTCGGTTATATATGAAGCAGACAACAGAGGGATATCGTATAACTCAGCAACATTCATAAGGAAAGATACTGGGGATAGCCATACCCTGCTCTGTGGGTCAGATTCCAGACGTGTCGAACATTGCGGAAGCTGTGTTCCCAAAGCAGACAATGCTGTGGATGTTGCACATGTGGCAGGTATTTCTTATCTATAGCGGTTTCATTTCGCCCCAGTATAGAGTGCTTCTCATATCCTCAGAGCGACTTATCTTTCGCTACTGTTAACCTGAGTGGACTCAAATAACTACCACCTACTTAAGTCTCTCGTCTGTCACTGCTGTTCACTTATCCCTTACCGTCTGCCGTGATGTTGCTTGCTTCTCTCTCTCTCTCTCTGTCCTACAGGTATTACTTCGGCCACAGCTTACCTTTGTCATTGCCATGTATAGCAAGGTTATGGATTTTTTTTTAAGTCGAGAAGGCACGAGCAACTGAGGCCCTAGTCAAGGCCATTTCGTTAACCATATAAAGGTTTAAGTGACTGGAGTAGGAATCTGGTGTGATATGACTGAATAAACAGCTGCTGGAGAGGCAGAAGACATTCTATATCACATTAACAGTTTTACCATGGATGAAGCGGTCGTCATTAAGGTGTGGGGATGAGTCAAGGGGATGACTGGAGACGTGATGTATCAATTAGCAAGAGGGAGGGGCAGGGTTATGTGTGTGGGAGGGTGGGTGACGACCTCGCCTGGTGTGTGGGAAAGACATGAGGGAGGGTGGTCACCCCTTCCCGTATGTGGTAGGGATTAAGGGAGTGGGTGACAAACCACGACACACAAAACGGGGATTCGTGGGGTAGCGAGAGGCCAAGAAGGAAGAGTATGTGATAAACTAGACATTCACTTTCCTCCAGAATTGTCAAAAATGTGTGTGTGTGTGTGTGTGTGTGTGTGTGTGTGTGTGTGTGTGTGAGCGTTTGAATCACAGAAACCGCTTAACATTTACCATAATTCATCGCAGTTGGAACTGAAAAACAGATGGCTTTGGGGCCCCCTTCTTTTTTTCCTGGATTCGCCATTATTGCCTCATGTTCCACTCATTTTGCTCGTGATGAATGAGGAGGCTGGGGCGGCTCACTCCCCTCACACTCACCTACTGTGATTTCCATTGATGCATCTTCTGAAGCAGATAGCATCTGCATCGACTTAACAACAAATTTCTTTCGTTATAGACTGAAAGGTTGGTGGATATGTACGAGAAAATGGCCTTAAACAACGCCTGTTTTACGTGCATGGATTTCATAAGCGGCAAACATAACGTTTAAGCAAATAGCTGGGTCAAAATGAGTTGGAACTGTGTCCATTGATGACTTGACTTTGTGATTCTGATGGGTCAGGTCAAAGTCCAGGCCATCATGCACATGCTCGTATTGTCATGCTCAAAGGTCGTATTGTGCACAAGGGTCGTCCTGTCGTGCTCAAGGATCGTATTGTGCACAAGGGTCGTCCTGTCGTGCTCATGGGTCGTATTGTCGTGCTCAAGGATCGTACCGTCATGCTCAAGATTGAACCGTTCGTGTTTAAGGGCTTAATTACATTTATTCTGCTGTGAAAGGTAATTTTCACTTATATGGAAAATAATCTCTAATAAAAGAGAGATAAGTATATAAACAATTCAATCGGTGTCTAAAGGAGTAAACTCGAATTCCTAAGCCTTTCGCGAAATGACAACGGTGACATCTATGTAAATACATGAAGATGATGATTTTGTGTGTGTATATATATATATATATATATATATATATATATATATATATATATATATATATATATATATATATAAACTTTACTGTTGAGTGGAATATGCCATCAGACCACCACACAGGAAAGAGAGAGAGGAGAGGCTGACACATAAATCAAAACTCTAGTTTATTCTGTGAAGTCTGCCAGCAGTAAATATTCATCTAATCTTAAAACTGGTTGAACGCTGTCAGTTACTCTGAACGAAATGGCACGGAATTGCGCAAATTAGCAAAAGTAGATAAGTTTATGAAAATTTGAAATATTTTGAAATAATAGTGATATTGGCTAGTGCAGAAGTACAACTGCAGACAGTATTGATAAATCATTTAATTGCAGATAATTTCCCGCCTTGAAGAAAACATAATTTGCTGTTTGCTTCTGAGGTCCAGTATAGATGTGAGCGGACGGTATGCATTTCATTATATGCGAACATTATATTTATAGTGTTATTTTGGCATAAAGTTATTCACACCCACAAGGGATACATATAACAGGTCTGGATACATAAAAGTGGATTAGAAAGAGTTAGTAAAACCTGATGTGTGAGACAAAGGAGCCAAAATATTACGAACAAAAATCATCAACACTTCGATGTTGGGATGTGTGAGCGAGGCTGCAGGAGCTCTCCCGGGGGACGAACGTGCGGTTAAGACTCGAGACAGTAAGATAACCTCTTTAATTACCGGGAGTTAAATGCTCATTAATTAGTTAAATGGAGAATGCGGTGGAGGTGATTAGGTGGACCAATTTGCACGGGGTTCATTGTGGGAGTTCCATGAAGAGAGAATAGCGAAGCGGTGTGGGAAAGCAGGGAAGGCAACGGTGGCATGATGGTGTAGGAAAGATGTTCCTCGGCAGATGTAAAACATACGAGATGAATGATATCAATATGTACCAATTAGATGTGAGAAAAGGAATTAAGAAATGATGAAATATGACGAAGTATATCAAAGACTATAGTCTTAAGTTGGCGTAGACCTTATGGTGGCCAATTGAAGATAGAGAAAGTAACGGAAAATAAAATCTTCGCAAAGATATACTTATCCATACTGTAACTCCTGTGTCGAGAATATCGTTCGATACCTGAAATACGTAACAGTTTTTGGGGCGATATTTGCTCTCAACTGTATGATGGCTGACAGTTGCAGTAAATAAACTTATCAGTGGTTCAGCGCTGATGATACTCTTGTTACCAGCGGTGTAACAAGATTACCAACTGCAGTATTCATTGACACACTCACACACATACAAACACACACCCACACCCGCTCGCCTTTCTATATTCACTCTTCACACGCCCAATTTTGCAAGTAAAATCAAATTGATGTACATTTGGGTATAGATATTTGTTATATATATATATATATATATATATATATATATATATATATATATATATATATATATATATATAAATATATATATATATATATATATATATATATATATATATATATATATATATATATATATATATATATATATAAGAAGTCCCTTAAATCCTTTATAAGTCACCTGCAACACTCAGGGAGCTGGCCACGTCTACCGGTCGAACCACAGGTCATAAAGTGTTATGATGGGTGTTTATATATATATATATATATATATATATATATATATATATATATATATATATATATATATATATAACGTGTGGTAATCATGTGGATCAATGTATATAACAGTGTTTGGAAAGTAAAAATGTAATTCACCCACCTCCTGCTGGTGCTTCCCTACCATCATTACCCTCCCGGAACAAAGAGAATTACATTAACAGCGTAACGAAATTTTCTCACATGGAAATGTCTGACTCGTTTCGTTCCAGCACCAGTGTTGCTGGACGCATGTGGGTGCTTGGCTGAGGTAATTCCCTAGACTCAGCCTGGATTGTTACATTGGACGGGTATCGCTTACCAAAGTGTAGTGTTGAACAGTGTTTATATATGCGGGTGTGGGTTACCTGCCCGCCCGCCTGCCATGTCTGCTCTGCTTTGCCTGAGTAACATTCTCTCTCTCTCTCTCTCTCTCTCTCTCTCTCTCTCTCTCTCTCTCTCTCTCTCTCTCTCTCTCTCTCTCTCTCTCTCTCTCTCTCAGCCCCGGGAGGTCCCGTCTCCCTGCCCTGGTATCTCCTTTTATGTCCCCACCCTCGTCGGCCCTGGGATTCCCTTCGTCTCAGTTCTAGTCTATCCTACGATTCCATCCGTCTCTGTCCTGAGAGAACCTCCTCCTTTGCTTTAAGGTGATCTGGGAGCCTATGTAAATCTGCCCTGGGAGTCCTTCTCTTCCCGCCCGATCCTGCTGTGGGAGCCCTATTGTCTCTGCTCCTAGGAGACCAAAAAAATCTCGTAGCTGCCGACGAACAGATTGTTTTCAAATGGCCGCCCCGGATACTCTGTGTCGTCTTCGAAATATGCGTCAACAAGACGTTTTTACGTTTCCTTACTTACCTCAGCAACTGTATCCCTCACCTCATTATTCAGCCTTAGAATAAGCCATCGTTTACTTACTCCTATGTCGATATTGTGTGTCCGTTGATTATTCTGCGGTACCGTGAGTCACGTACGAGGGAATAAGGACGTGTACGTGATCTGGTCATGAAGACTGTGAACTGTACATGAATATCAAAGCCCCTTCTGCTGTGCTATATAACCTCGAGCATAAGGGCATTACCCTGACACGCGATAATTTGACCTTCGACCAGACCCTGAGAGGTTTGACCTTCGATCAGACCTTTATAGGATTGACTTTCGACCAGACCTTTAGAGGTTTGACCTTTGACCACACCTTTAGAGGTTTGACCTTTGACCACACATTTATAGGTCTGACCTTCGACCAGAGCCTTAGAGGTCGATTATAACGAATCCCTGAATTACACAGACCTCAAAGGACTGCTAGGGACGACCACGTCTGACGACCCTTAAGAAGGGACGACTCACCTTGGCGATGATGGCTGGCAGGTGTATGTCGTCCTCCTCGATGACCGCCGCCCGGAGGTCCTCCTCCAGGAAGTGAGGCGGGTTGTCGTTGACATCGACGACTGCCACGTGCACCATGACGTGCACTGTGTGGCCGGCTGCCTCCGCCGCTACCAGCAGCTCGTGCTGACACGAACAGAATGATTGATCAGTGTCTGACACACACACACACACACACACACACACACACACACACACACACACACACACACACACACACACCTGCTGACAGATACAGTTAATCATTACCTGTAGTAATCAAACCTTATAGTCAAATGCCAATTAGATATCAAGATTAAAGTAACAAATGATAATCTTTTCAGGGAATAAAGGATTGGATAGTGATGGGAGGGCGAAGACATCTGATATGTAAATGTAATCAATGTAAAAAGATGGATAATTCAGGGTTATGATGGCGACACATTAAGAATGATATATATATATATATATATATATATATATATATATATATATATATATATATATATATCCGTGTTGTGTTACAACTCCCTGTTGTAATAGGAGAAGGAAAAATACAAAGACGAGGATTTTCTTGTCTCCAAAGGAGGCAGAACATCTTGGCTGGGAAAACCAACTCTGTCACCTACATGTAAAGAGCAAGATTGAATTAGGCCGAGACTAAAGCTCCAGAGTATCAGATAAGCCTGGCCAGACGCGGCCTCCATCCGGAACACAAAAGATGACTTGGATCACAGGAATCTTAAGGAAGCAGAGTGGGCCAGGGGACGGGGCTTGCTCACCCCCCACGGTAGCGGCCAACAAGGGCTACGTTATCCTGTAAGATGAAATACCTCGCGAGACTTGATGTTCATGTGTTTTTTTAGACGTGTGTTGTGAAAATACAGAGACCAAGATGCGTTTTATACGAAAATCCGGGTATCAGTCAGGCTACGTATATATCAGTATATAATGAGACCTCTTGCATGTAAATAAGGCACCCCAAAGACCCAAAAACAATCTATTTTGGAGAAATATAACACTGGGAATTAAGCCAGCTCCTGACACGGATACCGCGCAAGACATCCACACTCCTGACTGACACAAGACACAACCACTGTCAGCAAACTGGCAGCTGACAGCGTCAGTAACTAGCCTTCATACCTCACTCCCTTCCCTCCAACGTGTGTGACTCTCCATCGTACTCTGGTGTTTGTAAACAGTCAGACACAAGAGCTGAATTATCACACACACACACACACACACACACACACACACACACACACACACACATTGCCTCAGCCCTGCCAGCACGAACCCTCGTACATGTAACAAGGAGGAACAGATTACTTTATAAAGTAATAACTACCCACCTCAGTTACCTTATACATGATGGAAGCCCATTACATTCCTCCCAACCAACACAGATGGATGATATGTATTTTCCCATTAGACCAGCAAGTAAATGAATATATTTTATGAGCTGTTTGCTACAGTTAAATATATATATATATATATATATATATATATATATATATATATATATATATATATATATATATATATATATATATATAGTTACAGAAAATCATCAACAGGAGGCAGCACAGAGGGTCAGAATATTAATTCATTTCCCCAGCGGCACCACGACGGGTAAGCTTTTAAGACTTGTTGTTGTGGCAGATGACGAGGAGGGAGGAGCATGCGGTGTGGCAACGCTGTTGGGGCAGAGAGAGAGAGAGAGAGAGAGAGAGAGAGAGAGAGAGAGAGAGAGAGAGAGAGAGAGAGAGAGAGAGAGAGAGAGAGAGAGAGATGTATTGTACGGTACACATGACATAACATTGACCTGCGGATTATACACAGATCACGAGTATTATCTTCTTTATCCGGATTATTATTATAATCCTGTTTGATATGATCCCGATTATCCCTTTTTTCCCTGGGAAGATGTTGGTAATAGTTTAACTTTGAGTGCGACGGTACGACCCTTAAGCACGACTGTACAACCCTTGAGTGCGACGGTACGACCCTCTAAGCACGACTGTACGACATTTGAACTTGGCGGTACGACCCTTGAGCACGACGGTACGACCCTTGAGCACGACGGCACGACCCACCCTTCAGCACGACGGTAGTACGACTGTCATCCTCAGAGGTCGTCCTGTTGTGCTCAAGGGGCAGGAGTCGCCCTAACACCTCTGGTCCTCGAATCTGGTCGTCCTTCCTTCGAGCCAGAGAACAACGGACGCAGGACATACCCAAGGAGCACTACAGTCACTCTATGCGACTTTTGAAACCCATGACTTTCAGAGCCGCCGATATACCCCAGGAGAGGAACCAACCCCTCCCCCCACTTCCGATATACCTCACCGGTTTTTATGGTGAGGATTAAGAAAACGGGAGTCATAACGGGCCCCACCCATTACCATTATAATGAAAAGCGGAATGGCAGCCTCTGTAGGGGGAGAGAGAGAGATAAAACTCACCATTCGTCTCGTATGAAACCATCAACATAGACAATTCACAACGGCAGAATGAACCATCATAAATGCCTCGTATTTCAAGGACTGGAGGAAGGGGAAACAATAGCACGGACACACGGCGCCGATACACGTCCAAATAACTAAGGATTACACAGCAGCTACGCCAGGGTGGAGGGCTAGCAAGACATCACTACATTTTTGAGGATTAGTTTCAAAATGTATCGGCGCAAACTATTAATTAACACACACACACACACACACACACACACACACACACACACACACACACACACACACACTTTATGTAACAGCTAAAGAATGAAATATACCATAATACTTGTTTAAGGAAAGACTAGTCGTCAGCATGCATGACACAGGACCGTTCATACATCATTTCTGTAAAATCAAATTACAGTCGGGTCTTCATGAAGACGATGCCAAGTTGTTTCAACCACGAAAGCCACGAAAATTTTCCTCTGTGTCAGAAACACTTCCATGGTGATGTCAGTTTCGGACAGAAATATTCTAGTGTAGGGGAAACTGTCAATATTAACCCGCCATGACTGTCAGTGTTTATTTCGCCATAGAGGAAACTGTCAGTCGACCCGAAATAACTGTCAGTATTTGAACCAAAATATTACGAATATTTCTCATTTATAGAAACAAAGTAATCAACATTCTCAGTTCCCTGGTGTTTTCAGGGTTCTTTCCAGTTTGAAATGACATATATGAGTGCGAACGAATGTGGTTTTTTTTTGTTTTTCGTTTTCCTGGCGCTACCCCGCTGGAGCGAGGGGGGGGGAGGGGGTAGCGATGCTGTTTCCTGTGTGGCGGGGTATCGTCAGGAATGGATGAAGGCAAGCAAGTATATGTGCATGTGTCTATATGTATATGTTTATGTATGTGTATGTATATGTTGATATGTATATGTTTGTATATGGGCGTTTATGTGTATATATGTGTGTATGAGTGGGTGGGCCATTCTTCGTCTGTTTCCTGGCGCTACCTCGCGGACGCGGGAAACAGCGATTAAGTATTTTTTACGTATATATTGAAGTTGGGATCAGTGTTCATCCGGGTAGGAAAGGCCGCATCCGGCTCTCCGTCTCTGCTGATAACAACAACAGGAAATCCCCGACCACAAGCCAAATTTTTTTTTCAGCTACATCGCTGAACTTAGCGAAAATGTATGAAATACAGGCTGGCCCGTACCCTCCTCATTTCAATATTTTCCCAATATATATATATATATATATATATATATATATATATATATATATATATATATATATATATATATATATATATTAGATGATGGAAAATGACTTATAGGAGGTAAAAGAGTCGTAGAAGAGAGTGTTGCAGACGTAACTGCTACAGAAGACACCAGCATGAACTATAATGTTTTGCTGTGCTAATTTACCTCGTCCTTAACTACCTTCAGCTCCAAGACGACCGTCTGGCTTGTTGCCGTCGCTCAGAGTGCGTTAACCCCTGAGGTACGACGGTACGACCTTTGAGGCACGACGGTGCGACCATTAGGTACGATGGCCAAGGGTTGCACCGTTGTGGTCGAAGGTCGTACCCTTTATGTTCAAAAGTCGTAACTGCCGTGCTCGAGTGTCGTAACCGTCGTGCTCAAGGGTCGTATTGTGGTGCCTCAAGGGTCGTATCGTCGTGTGCCTTCAAGGGTCGTACCGTCATACTCAAGGAGCCAACAGCCCCCCCCCCCCACCCCCTACTGATGATGGTGGGCGCCGGAGTTAATGATGCTAATAAGTTGCCATTGATACGGTGATCAGCGAGGCCCAGCTGTGGGTAAAACGTATGAGGAAAATTCCTCTCACCAGAGACCCAATTAATCAGAGAGAGAGAGAGAGAGAGAGAGAGAGAGAGAGAGAGAGAGAGAGAGAGAGAGTACCAAGAGGAAACTTAGCCATAAGACTGCTCGTCCCAGCTGCCACCTGCATTACATAACCATCTGTTCTTGGTTCATCTGGGACTGATTTCGACCTCACGTCCAGTTTTCTTTTAAATGTCCTTCCCTCTTTGGTGGACGGGCGTGGACAGCCTCCCGTCCCGCCTCTTACTCACGGCACAGTAAGCTACAAGTGCCCGTCACTCCTCACTCTGAGGCCAACCGAACTTGCACACAAGACAGGAGGACGACTACGTACACCAGTTCTACCCGACCGCTACCGCCGTGGTACACGACCCTCACTGCAACACCGGCACGGCCTCAGGCGACGATGATTCTGACCACTTATAGAACCCCTAGTGACTTGGAACTAACCAAAAGTGAATCCAGTGACTTGGATGACGATACAAGTCATGAATGGAATGGTAGGCCAAGCAGAAGGGGTGTTATTCCGAACACCACACCAGAACGTACGTAACGATGTGGTAGAACCGGGTCGTGTGTCATGGAACCACTCGTGTTACCCGTCCTGACCCACCGTATGGATGGAGAGTTAGCCCAAGTCCCGCCACAACCCCCTGGAGTAAACACATCCTTCCCCACCTCCTCCTGACCTTACTTACGCGGTTCTCTCCCACATATTTACATACGTATGTTCGATTCCATCACACGGGGCAGTGGTCCTTCAGGGCGGATACCTTACACCAAGCAGCAGTGGGGTTTTTAAGCCCTTGACTCGCGTCATGAAGTAAATTCTTATACTCATGACTCTGCCACCAGATGGTTCCCTCTCGCCCCGCCAGAGGTCTCTCATCTTACGTCAACAACAACAACATGGCTGAGCCATTCCCGGTGAGGCTGGAATGACAACAGGAAATGTGAAGATTCTCACCAGGACCCATCTACATAGCCTCCCACAAGTTCCCCGAAAGTAAAAGGTTTTTGAGGAAGAAGATATGGAAATATCTGCCTCCAGGATATCTTAGAAGCCTGAGACTTTCCACTTAAGACCATGATGGTGTGTACACCGTCATCTTCAGTGGTCCTGTACTATGTTAGCTTCTGCAATCACTAAGACCTCAACATCTTAAGTGGATCTGAGGACCAGATCTTAACGGCCGGTCATTCGCTGTCCTCACCAACACCAGTGTCCTCCACACAACACTCTGCTGGTGCTAAACATCACAATAACCCCAAGTTGTTCACAACCTTCGCTTTACATCGTCCACATAACCTGACTGGTTGCGCAGTTGTTAGATCTGTTCTTTATATTGTCGTAGGTCATATTAACACATATCGCCCGCGTTTGTAAATTTAACTGGCCTATAAAATTCCATATGGCCAATGAAATTGTTACGTCCCGCGTAAAGTAATTTCTGTTGCTTGCTCGCGGGGCCACGAATTACCCCATACCTGCTTCATCCACGTAAACCCAATTAAAGTTTCATCTTCTCACGTTAGTCTACGTAGATCGTCGCTAACCTTCCCTGCAGGAGTGACCAGCCCTTCCCTCTGACGGCTAAGTGCTGGTGGCAGCGCCCTAGGGAAGGGTTTCAAGGAAGGGCCGCTCAGCCTTAGAGGAACACGAGGAAATCGATGGCGCATTCTGGAAAGGGGGGGGGGGGGGGGAAGATGCCGGAGCATTATGTTGAATTCTCATCCCTCTGGCTCGTCCACATGCACAGGGAGGTCAGACTTGCTTGCCGTCACGACTAGGGGAGCACCTGCGCGCCTGAGGCTCCTGTAGGTGTGTGTGTGTGGCTGTATCAAGTGTGGACCATCCGTGCACGGGTTCCGTTCCCGCCTCCGCGCACTCGTGGGTTAAGTCATTTCCCTACAGAAGTGTTCATAGACGGTAACTTCCGGACATTGCCGCTCTGAAAACCAGCTTAAAGTCTACTATACCTTAAGGCCCACAGACGCGAAGCTTGGCCCAAGATATAACCGGCCCAGTAGATATAAAATTCTTGAGTTAGATCTTAGAATTCGAGCATAATTTGCTCCCTCGTTGAAATTCTGTTGTTTTTACTCACACTGCCAGCTTCGTTACGCTGAAGACGCCAGTGACGTAGGAATCCGCTACATGAGTATCCATGACGTGTCAGTATCAAAGATCTGGTTACACTGTAGATGTATGTTGAGATGTGTCCACCGTCAGGTAGACGCAACGTTACGTATCAGTGACAACTGAATGATTACCTAATTAGCGTTTACCACTGAACAGATTAATGTAATTGGTTTGAATCTGGCAGTAAATACCACGTCCTCCAAGATATTCAACCTCTGTGGCCCTTTTTCCTTTTAGATCAAAGGCTTTTGTCCTGGACAAAGGTCTATATGCAGGCCAGACTTTAAATAAAACATGGAAAAAAGGCCTACAGAGAGGCGAAAGTACAAAGAGGGAGAAATATTCTGAAAGTTTTGGAGGAAGTGGAAAACCTGTCTTTAAAAAAAGATGGGTGGGTTGTAGCTGTTGGGAGGAGGACATGAAAGGCGTAAGTTCTAAAGTTCGGCTACGTAAGGAAAGAAACAGACATCACACCGGCCCACCACCCCTTGAGTTGCCAACGGCCACACGGTGATTTTAAGACGTCGTGGTTTGTCGAGGACTGTGTGGTCTGTCTAATGATAGCCCGTTCTCAGAGGCAGAAAGCGGAGTAATATCTGTAGAAGAGAGGAAAGAGAACCAATGATGTGTTTTAGGACATGTGGAGAGGGATGATGCATGGGATTGCCTTGCGATCGATCGTCAAGTAAGGAAGCAGAGTTTGAACCTCCACAGATGCTACTGCAGTTCTCCACAGAGGATTGAATCTCCTTAATATAATGATAACAACAGTTCGAAGTTCTTCGTATCTGAAAAGAATTCACGGGTTTGTCAGAGGCAGACTTGGGTATCTGTGCAGTGTGGGGACTTCTAAGCAGGACTAATGATACGATAATATCAAGTATTCCTCTTGTGTTTAGTGGAATTGTAAAGCCAGCGAAGGAGATGGGAACATTGTGAGGCTTTTAAGAAAGAGTTATAGCAAGAAATTAGGTTTGGGGGACATTAAACTTGATGAGGTTGGGGAATCCCTCTCTCCAAATCTAAGTTTATTGAGGAAGTTGTGATGAGACGAAACCTAAAGTAAGCGAGAGAAGGTGGAGGGAATTAAAGAAGAAAACGAGTGGAGAGATACCGTTGTTGAGTCGTCAGCATACTCGATCACTTTCTTTATAGACGAAGATCGGAAATCACTGGAGTCAAGGTGGACAGTCCCACACGAGATCACTTCCGACAAACACCACTGAACAAAGACATGAAACATGGAACGAACATACGCAAAACACTAGGTAAAGCCTTGATTACCTCGACTTTAGCCCCGTAGTGTAGCGGGTTCGACCCGACACAGGACCCGCCTGACCCAGACCTGACCCCCTAACCCCGCCTGGGTCAGGTCACAGGGGAGGGACGACTTTTACCTTGGCACGAAGCTCGTAGTCTAGCGGGGCGGCCAGGGTGATGAGGCCCGAGCGCTGGTCGATGGTGAAGAGGCCGTCCCGGTTGCCCGCTCGGATGCTGTACCTCACCCCTAGACCTGAGGGGAAGAAAACGGCTTACAGTCCTGAGGAAAGAAAACGGCTTACAGTTGTGAGGGAAGAAAACGGCAACAGTCCTGAGGGAAGAAAATGGCAACAGTCCTGAGGGAAGAAAACGGCTTACAGTCATAAGGAAAGAAAACGGCTACAGTCCTGAAGGAAGAAAACGGCTTACAGTCCTGAGGGAACAAAACGGCTACAGACCTGAGGAAAGAAAACGGCTTACAGTCATGAGGAAAGAAAACGGCTACAGACCTGAGGAAAGAAAACGGCTTACAGTCATGAGGAAAGAAAACAGCTACAGACCTGAAGGAAGAAAACTACTTACAGTCCTGAGGGAAGAAAACGGCTTACAGTCCTGAGGGAAGAAAACGGCTACAGACCTGAGGAAAGAAAACGGCTACAGACCTGAGGAAAGAAAACGGCTTACAGTGCAGCGGTAGAGCACATTCATCAGCTTGAGGCGTAAAGTTCCCTCGTGTTTATGGTGTAAAAGATTACCATAATTATGGTATTATCTCCATAATTATGGTATTATCTCGCTGGAGTTTGTTGGCGGGAAAGGGGGAAAGGATTCTACTAATTGCAGTGATCTACATGGTCGAAGTAGTTCCCATAATTATTATGTATTTGCGAGGAATGTAATTATAGGGTAAAGTCTCTTAGAAATGCATGAATTATAGATAATCTGAGGATTATATAATCTTATTCAAGAAGTGGAATTACTGAACTCAGGGGTCAAATTTATGACACTCCTTTCGCTTTTATTTACATATAGATTTTTTCTTTCTATTGGTTGGTTAAGAGGGGGAAATGGAGGATGGTGGAGAGGGGAAACTAGAGAAATTGGATGTAATCAGAAAGTGTACAGATGCACGTATGGTGCAGGTTATATGGAAGCGTATGAGTGTTTTGCTAAATGATTTTTCCTACATGTGCCTTGTTCATTCGCCACCTGTTCCCGCAAGACACTGTACCAGCGTCAGCAGATGGGAATGTTGGCCGCTCATCCATCGCTTTGCCTCCTCCCTCCCACGGACAGACTCGTGCAATTCTGTACCTGTGCCGTGTTTTTCCACGGGCCGTATCATCTGTCTTTCTTTAAGAGACAGGTCTCTTATCACCGGGAGAGACGGTAACACCTGGTTTTAATTTTCTTCCCATTAGGAACCAGCCTTAACGTGGCCTGTTGTACCTGTAATTTGTCCTCTCTCTCTCTCTCTCTCTCTCTCTCTCTCTCTCTCTCTCTCTCTCTCTCTCTCTCTCTCTCTCTCTCTCAAAGTTGTGGTAGAAGGTATATATATGTCTTACGTTCATTGGGTAAAACTGACACGAATATGAAATAGAATCGCAAATGAAAGGATCGTACAAATAGAGCTATTGAACTGCCCTGTTCAGGGGTCTGAGATATCTTGTATCAGTTCAACATCTTCCATGAAATGTTCACACTCAGGAAACTCGAGTATAATCTAGATTTTGTGTGTCCGCGGGATGTGAACAGTGAGACGCAGGCTTGCAGGGGTGTGGCCAGGGTTGGGAGGACGAGATGGGAGATGTGGCTGGGTCAGGAAGGTATGGTGAAAGGGAAAAGGGGGATTGTCGTACAGTGTCCAGGTGTATGGTGTACATCAGGATGTTTGGAGTACGTCAGGATGTGTGGTGTACATCAGGATGTGTGGTGTACATCACGATGTATGATGTATATCGCTGTTCACTGTCGCCCTCGTCACTGGGGATCTGATATTCGCCACCACATTAACACTCTGGTAAACATCCGACCATTGAACAGTAAAGAAAAAAAATCACTCAAAGATAAAAAGTGAAACACGACTTTATTTGGTCTTATCATAAGTACGTTAATCCTTATTTATCATTTAGTATTTTGAACGATACTGAAAACTTCCGAGAAATGTATATGTAATGATCAGAGGCCATGAGGCATGTGCGCGCGTTTAAGCTCAGTCTGCCTCCTGATTACCGTGGGAGGGAGAGCCATGGCTGTTCTGGGTAAGACATCACTCAAGATAATGTCATACCCCAGGATAAACCCGCTCCAGCCTGGCTCCGCTCCTGCCTGAACTTGCCTCATTGGAAGTTTTCCTCGTTGTCTCGTGTGTTTGCCTAGCTCGTTGCAGAAGGGAATGGAGGACAAAGAATATTTATGAGTGAAGGAGAAAAGAGTCAGGGGAAAGTAAAGCAAGAATTGGCGATACAGGATGGAATATTTCTGGGATGTGAGGATGTGTATGAGGGTCGTGTGTGTGTGTGTGTGTGTGTGTGATCTCTCCTCCACACAGTCAACACGCTCACCTGCTGACGTTCTTGGTCAACAAGTCTCATTATCACGGGTCTCGACAACTGGAGGATTAATGGCGCAGTTCCTCCGAGCGAGTCCTTAATGTCCCCCCCTCCCCTCTCTCTCTCTCTCTCTCTCTCTCTCTCTCTCTCTCTAGCATCCTCCTCCGCTGCTTCCTGCTGTATCACACACTTAACCGCCTTGCTGACGGACCTGATCCCCAACATGGCGAGGTCGACTGACATCCCTCGTCCTCGAGGGATGTCCTGAGAGAAATGAGTCAACCTATTTTTTTCCCATTTCCAAAATTGGTGTAAAATCAGGTGTGATATATTTTTTTCTAGGTTAGGTCACACTCATGACGTCAGTTAAGGTGTCATCATTCCATTTGGTTCAGGAATGATCTTCGGTCCACTCCCTCTTCGGTCCACTCCCTCTGAGGACGCGGTCCAGGTTAGGTTGGGTCATCAGTTCAGGGTTGGTCCAGTGCTCGTGCACCGCTGCCATACTCCCTCGCCATTTACATAACACCCATTACGACCACTCCAGACGAGGATGCAATGATGTCTCTCTAATCACCCAATTAAACCAGTGTTAACACAGTCCATAATGACATCATGAAACCGACCAATCACAGCATTTTTTTTTAACGAGGCCATTATTTAAATCCACGAGTGTTAAAATCACAATTACCATGAATAATTATTGTTTACTAAATCTGGTTATTTTGTAAATACATCAACAACCGCGCGAGCACGGCGGCAGCACGACCCCCAGGCCACTCAAGCACGACCCTTGAGCACGGCAGTAAAACCCTTGAGCACGACGTTACGACTATTGAGCACGACGGTACGACCGTTGAGCACGACGGCACGACCTTGAGCACGCCGGCACGACCCTTGAACACGACGATGCGACCCTTGAGCACGACGGTGCGACCCTTGAGCACGACGGCACGACTCGAGCACGACGGTACGATCCGCATGTGGGTATGACGTCGTGACCAGTGACCTGACCCTTGAGAGTTAGTTCTAATGCTAGGCCATGATATCCAAGGGTCGCACCGTCGTGCTCAAGGGTCGTTACCGCCGTGCTCAAGGGTCGTACTGTCGTGCTCGTTAATCAAAACATTAATATGAGTTAGTAATTAGGATTCTCAAAGTCATCTACGAGTCAACAAGGGTGGTATTAATAGCTAGGATGTCGGAAGCTGGTAAAAGATAAGATCAACGTATAGATATTGTTTTTCTACTGTGACGGTTGTGATACAGTGCATTACAGCAGTGAGGCATTACAGCGGGGGGCAGGAGAGACACTGTAGTCTGTACACAAGCGTGGCTCATGGTTATATGATACAGGGCTTCTGAAAGAACGGTAATGGGTGTCTGTATACTGTATGAATTTAAGGTTTACAGAGGAAAAGATGCAAGGACATTACGGAAGTAGGGAGAAGGCTGTTCATGTTATGTAAGGCTGTATGACAGACGAAGACTGAAAATCACACATGCAAGAGACACATAAAACACAAGGAAATCCTCAAAGTTCGTCATGGATACAAGAATTTACACAGACGAACTTTTTTTTTTTAGGCTTCTACAACATGCAAGAACACAGAAACTCCCCACGCACGATGCATAGAACGCTTTGCGTCCAGCACTCACCATCCTTGTGGGATGCGGTGACCTGGGCGAGCCTGAGTGTTGGAGGGGCGTCCTCCGCCAGCAGGAGGCAATATCGCGGCTCAGAGAACTGCAGCGGACCATCCCCAGCACGAGACAGGAGGCGGGTGGCTGGAGGAGAGACATGATAGTGAAGCATCAGTGTATGAGTTAATCTACGTGGACAAGAGGCACAATAGACCAGTGGTACGCCTGAGGGAGGGGGATTAGTGATATGAATCTGTGGCGTGGCTCGTCTGCATCAAACGATGCTTTGATTCAGTGGCCCTGTAGCATGAGTAATGATTACTAATGTGGTCTAAATGTGTGAATATCTGCTGTAGTTCAGTGTGAACATATGGTATTATTCAGTATGAATGTATGGTATTATTCAGTGTGAATATATGGTATTATTCAATATGAATATATTGTATTATTCAGTGCCTGTCTTGTGTGTGTCTTGTTCCGGAATGACCCAGTGGTACGATTCAGTCTCATGCATCTCTGTGATGATTCACTAACTTCGATTCTGTGAAGCTTTTCAGTCACACTGATCGAAGGAATGACTCACTGATAGGAATCGAATCAGATTTATCCGGCTTAGCTCACTGGTATACTCGCTCGGCATGATTCGTTCGCGGGATTCGGATAGTATGTTTCATTTCCAGGGTTTATATTCTCATGCTACACGCTGGTGGGTGAGTTTGGGGTGGACAGCAGTTAACTAAAGCTCCGGGGAAACACACAGTATGCCAGTGATGGACGCGCCAATTATTGGTGCTTGACAGTCTTATTAGCTCTCTCGCGAGTCTCAGCCAGTAGCCAATTAAGGGAAAGGTAACTTTTACTCTCCTCTGTAAACAAATATCTAGGTTTTGAAACCCTGTGTTGTGTACATTTCCTGCGTAATTTAAGTATACCTAAGACGGTGACATAAATTTTCTATGTACTTTAAGTGTGCTTAAAATACTTTAAATATGAGTTGATTTATTTTCTATTTGGTTGAATAAAATGTACGGGTCACTGGGTGTCGTTGCAGATGTCCGTGTCGGTCCAGATGAACGGGGAAGGAGGACTGGAGGGAATGAGAGAGTTGTGATCACAAGTAGTTCTGTATCACTGGCTTTGATGTCCAGTGATCCTCATCTCGAGCCATGGGACATATGGACGGGGGTACCCATGCTGTGTTTGTCCACCTGACCAACCTCCTCCACGCCACTTGTGGCCCATCGCTGGTGGAGGTTCCCACTACGGCACCTCACTAGGCTGGACGTGGGTAACACTTCTCGTTGAAATGTTACCCCCGTGAGGCCGATCTGTCGCTTCCGTAACAATGTCGGCTCCATGGACGGGACAGGTGTCCCCATGGACGCTTTATAACACCTTGTGCGACGTAGAAATAAATGGGAATGAGTCTCTAGAGCCAAAATGTCGATGAACACAAGGATTACGCAGCCCAGCCTTGTCACTGGTCACCTAGTCGCTCCCTGGGGCAATTACTGGTCTTTCATCCACGGATCATCTGATCTTAGAACCCACACCGCTACTTGCTGCTTCTCCTCCTCGTGTTATGCATTGTTTCCACATCTGGTCAGCTCCTGCAGGACATGCGCACCCGAGCGTGATCAGACGCTCGGCTACTGATTTTGGGTAAATTCCCTCAACTGTGTCGGCGTCTTCGTAGTAGTCGATCATTATATCGTTTTGTATTAAGCATTCATTTGTCACAGTAACTATATCAATATGGTATTAATTTGTAACAGTAACTATATAATTATAGTATTCATGTATCACAGTAACTATCATTTTAATATTCATTTATCCGTCAGTAACTGTCTGTATTATTGTCATTATTATTATTATTATTATTATTATTGTTATTATTATTATTATTATTATTATTATTATTATTATTATTATATGGTATGATTCAGTGCCTTCCATCAACGAGTCTGTCTTGTACTGGAATGGTTCAGTGTGAGTCAGGTCTTATGCATCACTGTGATGATCAGACCCGCGCCATAGGTGAAAATAATTTAGACCAACGTCTGCTGTTTTCAGGTGTTGCCCTCTGGCGCCGGAGGGAGAAATGGGTACATAAACAACGACGCAAAGTGGCTGGTCGACTTTGCACTCAACATGGGCCGTATATATATATATAAGTATTGAGACTGCATGTAGTCTTAGAATCCCTAACACATGATGAAGATGTTGCGGATGTTTCGTTTGGTGGATGTGGCTTAATGTTGACGGACCATGGGAGTCTGCAGGCGTAAACCTCACAGAAACAACCAACCTACCTCTTCATATTTTGGAATAATAAGAAATCGCCTCTATCTGTAAGTACATTTAGAAGATAGTTTAGATATCTATATGTGAAATGAGTATAAGGCAAATGTTGAGGTAATATTTATGGATACGTGTAATGTGTTTTGAATTGAAGGTGTACGCCTTTTGCTGGTTCAGTATTTGTATTATTACTGTTTGTTGCGGCGAGAGTTTTGCCCTCGTTTTCTCTCGTTTTAATCTTGTATATATGTATCATGTCATTACTTCTGTGTATGTTTACACACACACACACACACACACACACACACATACACACATATACACACACCTTAGGCTATGCCAGGCACTCATTCTTTCAAGTCCGTAGGGGAGGATGAACAGCTGGATTAACTGTGGACTGGGTTTCCGCGATTAGGATTCGTGACAGTCAGTATGAGGTGACAGACACCGCTGCGTACCAACAAGTATTAAACAAAATATTGTCATTGGACGATGTAGTTGGCCATCCTTTCAGAAACTTCGCTTCATCAATAATTACAAAAGTGAAAAGGGCAACATATTCCATTTAAAGATCTCGTTCATTTATGTCCCATTAAATCGTTTGTATAGAAATTAATACTTACACGGTAAATGATACGTTAGACTTTTTTAACGTAGTGTATTACGTATTGTGTATTGTCACTCTCTATTCCTTGTTTATTGTTTGAGAGTAATTTACACTGAGTGGGTTCAGGGTAGGTGTACTTCCTAGGCTTGCTTTATGGCAGCAGTTTCTCACCCCCATCAGGAGCTTACGTTAAATGTTGATTTTACTCCTATGACACTGTTAAGTTTGCTCTTTAAACTCTGTGTATACCAACAAAAAGAATTCAGCAAATTCTTCTCTGGATGGTGCTTATTTCATAATTGACTACGTATGTGCAGTGAAATAAAGTATCTTGCCGCTTTGTTTGAAACAATATGACGCCAAGGACGAAGGATTTTGAGAAGTGCCCATTGATATTTTAATACTTGTACATCGATGGCTATATATAGGAAATGGTGGCTGAGGGAGGCATTTAGAATATGTAGATCAATTTAAATGGGATACGTTTGTCGACATTTAGTAAAGCATAAATACTCAGCTTGTGGAATGATACAGTAAGTCGGCCCGTTATTAAACGTCAGGTTTGTGGTTCACATCGAAATACATTTTGATGAAGAGATATTAACTCACGATATATTTGATGACTATGACCGGTACATATTGCTGGCAGTTTGGTTCATTGGCCGGTGAATAGTAAACAATATATATATATATATATATATATATATATATATATATATATATATATATATACATACACGTTTTAAAGAGAAACTTTGCTTACTACCCACCATTTCCATTCCTAAACAACACATTAAAATTCCATTATACGTATCTTAAAGTGTTTAGGAATATATATTCCTTTTCTAAGTGTCGTATTCCATTCACGATCACATAGAGTTGAACATGTACAGTTGATGACGTCCCACACCGCCGCCACCAGCGTCGGTGTTACTCGTTATCCAGCTGGGAGAGACTTGGTGGCGGAGCGCGTCACGCTGCACAACACGGAACAGAACTAGGATGTCCGTCCTCGCCTGCCTTAAACACCAGGCTCGCCAGCCACCACTGATCACTGTAAACTAATCCTCCCCATTCACATGTTCACTCACAAGGCCCACACAGTATTACGCCCCACTCGCTAAAAGCCGAACCATGTCCATGCTCACGCTGGGAGACCCGTTTTATGGTCCTCGGCGTCGCATTGACAACTGCGCACGACTGACAGACGAACGAATGTAGACTAAATGGATGGGATTTAGTTAGTGCGTTCCGCGGTAGATGGCGTTGGTGATCGAGCCTCTGTCGTTTACTAATACCTGAACGAGAGCAAACGAGGCATTCAGTGCATCCGCCAATTACTAAGAAATCTATATGCTATTATTTTTAGGCTTTTTAGCGTATGGAGTTGATATGAGAGTTACCGGACTCCACCTACATGTTACGCCGCGAATGAAGCCATCCTTCGGGGAGTTTATTTTTCTTTTTTGCTGACAGTATAGAAGGTTAATGAGAAGAAAAATGAAGAAGAAAAGTGTATTTTGAATTTTTGTGGAAATAGACAACCCACCTGCCAAAAAATATCAGGTCCTATATAGTTGTAAGGAGAGACTGAGGTGGGTGTTAGAGGCTTCCTAAAGCTTGGAGTTGTAGGGAAAGAAACAGTTATCAAAACACCCTACCCATGAGTTGGTAAGGGCTGCGCAATGGTATGTGACGCTGTAGCTTGGCTAGGTATTATGTGGGTACAAGCAGCCAGCTCTCGGAAGCAAAAAAGCAAAGTAATATGTATAGAAAAAGAAAAACGACCCAGCATTACAGCGTATGAAAATTGAGTCAAGTTTTAGGTCAGACAGAGTCATGTAGCATAATTTCGGCGAAACATTTCTCACCCCAGGTGACTCTATCCTTTCCCTGCTGCTGTTTGTAGCTCAGGCTTCAAATTGTACGAGCTCCGTACTAGGAGTAACGGGATCATGTGAATAGAAATTATATCTGATGGATGCATTTGGTAGAAAACGCGGTCTTAACAAAGAAGGAAAACGTTAGTAAATACCTAGAACTTTTACCATAAACTCGTGTAAACAATACCGGGCTTGATTTAAATAAACATTTGGGATATCCAACACATTTCGTAACACCCCATAGCTCTCACCAATTCACGAATCCACTTTACATTATTCGTAATATAGATTAATGACCCATTAAGTCATGTATATATTTTCTCAGGCTCCGCTGGTATTCTGAATATGTTAAAGTTTTAATGACATGCATGTTTGTTGTCAGATTACTGTACACTGTCCTCTCCACAAAATATCGCTAAAAGGCTTCACATGGTTGTGGTAAACGTTGTTCTGGTGATGGTGTGGTTGTTCTTGGCTATGGTGTTGTGGTGTCCGGGGGACGATGGCTGTGACCAGTGGTTTTGGTGGTGTTGTGGTGGTCCTGGCTTTGGTATGGTGTCGAGTGAGGATGGTTGTGGTGGTGGTGGTGTGGTTGAGAGGGGTTGGTTTGTGACCACTGTGGTGGAGGGGTGAGTGGCGCTATAGATGTGGTGTTGGCAGTGGTGATTCCCACGACGGGTGTAGATCGTAGTGGTTGGTTTGTGGTGTGGGTTATCGTGATGGTGGTGCACGACGGTGGTAGCGGTTGGCAGTAAGTGCTGGTGGCAGGCAGGACCAGTGTTGGAAGCGAGCAGTTGTACTGCTGCTGCTTAGGTTGGCAGTGGTGATGTCACTGTTGTCTAGGGGTGAGGCGTGTGGCTGAGGGGGGGCAGGGGGGGATGAGACATGCATGCAAACCAGGTCACCGAGGGTGATATAGCCTCCTCTCTCTCTCTCTCTCTCTCTCTCTCTCTCTCTCTCTCTCTCTCTCTCTCTCTCTCTCTCTCTCTCTCTCTCTCTCGTGTACAGCGTCAGGCGGCAGTAATGAGAGGGCTAATGGGCCGCTCCCCCACCCTCCCTCCCTCCCCCCTACTTTACCCATGGCGACAGGAGTGTCGAAGTGATGTCGCCCTTCGCCTTGTCCGACATAGGATCTCGCTTTACTCTCTCTCTCTCTCTCTCTCTCTCTCTCTCTCTCTCTCTCTCTCTCTCTCTCTCTCATTGCTGGGGGTTGCACATCCAGAACATCTGCCTCAGGTTTACATCCTCCGTCGTGTGAGGGCGCTGTTTGCTCTTACCAGGACTTCCCCCTCCCCCCGCAGGATACTTTCCAACCCCCTCCCCAGACACAAAGAAGGGAAGGGGACGCACCTGCAGCATCGAGGCTGCGCTACGTTCAGTAGCAGGGAATGGACGCCTTTGGAATGAGAAGTTCCTCAGCGAGACTTAATTACTTTTTGTCAGCTGACGATGAGGCAATCTGGCCGATGGTGACTTTTTACTCGCAGCCTGACTACATGCAGGCAGAGGGGCGTAACGCCGCCCTAGGGAAGTCCCAGAGAGTGTAACACTGTCCCAGGAAAGCCCCAGAGAGTATAACACTGTCCTATGAGAGTTCCAGAGAGTGTTACACTGTCCCAGGAGAGTCCCAGAGAGTGTTACACTGTCCCAGGAGAGTCCCAGAGAGTGTTGCACTGTCCCACGAAAGTCCCAGAGAGTGTTACACTGTCCCAGGTAAGCCTCACAGGGTGTAACGCGTCCCCAGCTAATTCAATAAATTACGGGGCCATTAGGAGGAAGGAGTGAGCGCTCTGCAATCACGCTCTAGTCCAATAACCCATCCCAGGTTATTCACACACTGGCTCAAGCACTCGACTCTTGACGTACCTCAGTAACACTTTTCAGGGAGAGTCTGTACGTCAGAACCTCGCCCTGTATTCGTGCAGTGTCTTCCTCCCGATGTTGAAGACACTCACTGATATTTTTTCTCCTGGCAAATAGGAAGGATGACACCAGTGTGATCCGTAGTTCTTACTGTAGAGGGAACACGAATTGCATGTATCCTGTATGTTCCTGTGTTGTGTAGGGAGTCAAGACACCTGTGTTGGGTGACGTGAACTGGTTGTCATGTGTCAGTTATGTATCCTAAAAATTTTTCAGTCGTCCCTATTGACAAGTATCCTCATGGTTCACATTTCCCCATAACACGTATCCTGGTGGATCACGCCCATATAACACGTATCCTCGTGGTTAACGCCCTTAGTAGCATGTATCCTTAATGGCCCAGACTCATGCATAGCACGTATCCTCATGATTTGCTCCGCATCACAACACGGATCTTGAGTAATACTTACGAAGAATACGGTCAAGATATCAAAGAATTTTAGAAGTTTGCATTACGTTTTGAGAAGCGAACAAACTAACGTGTTGTCGAGATTTTTGCTCTTTAACATTTTGAGCTTATTCCATGGTCGTGTTGCCCACGGCAGCGAGTCTAACTTTGTTCTGTTATGATCTCGACTCAGAGCGACTCTTATTTATCATTATCTCGACTCAAAGTGACTCGTTTATTATGTTCTCGACTCAAATCGACTCTTGACTTCGTTCTGTTATGACCGCCCGATAGAAAAATGATTCATAAACATAATACTGTTCTTGGCGTGTGTTCGAGACCGGCTTCTTCTGCCCCGCATCATGCCGACACCTGCGTGACCCACACACCGCAGGCACCTCACTGGGTAGCCCCAAGTGGCCACGAGACGTCCTCGTACATTCCCAGTGGCTTACCTCCCTAAGATCTCATTAGGTTCTGGACCAGTGGCTATCTGGGGAATGTAAGTGGCCCGCTCAGAACCCTCCCGCTTACCAAGGGTGAGGAAAGTTTTCCTTTTATTGCTTCTGCCGGCCTGTCATTGACTCCTCCTCTTCCTTTCAGAACTAGACTAGGCTGGGTTTTCGTCTGAAAGAGGTGCAGTGAATGCTGAAACATTTCGATATAAAGTGACTGTGTTTATGAGCAATTTAAACATTTTATCACCTTAAGAATGGCAACTCGTATGTTTTGAGACGATGTAAATCTAAAGGAATACATTAATTTCATCTTGTGGTTTTTTACTCCATTTTCAAAAAATGCAAAAATTAAGTACATTCGACAGCAGGTGAGGTACTGAAGGAATACAAGGGTTCAGTCACCTGCAACACGGGAAAACAAGATCTGAAAATGATCCGACCCTATTGAAACTATAAGTAATTTCACCCAGTAACCGACTCTTCCCTTATGTTGTGTTATCTATATTTCTGATAGAACGTATTCGCTCGTTTTCTAATTCTTTTCTTTATTTTTTGTGAGGCTTAGCAACCCTAACTCTTGTATCTTTCAGGTTGTGACGAACGCCAGGAGTGTTGAGGGCGTCGTGATGGTGGGGTTGTCGAGATGAGGTGAAGATGAGTGTGGTAGCGTCTCCCTGCCTCCGTACCGAACATGATGGTGAGTGATAGTGTTACGATGGTGGAGGGGTTAATATCACATTCACTTTCGAATGTTGGCGTGTCTAGTTTGGAAACTTGACAATTGTTATAACTTTCTACATTCGTTTTGTTCCTGAGGGCGTATGTAAATATATGTGTGCGTTGAAGGACTGTTTTGAGCAGTTCGTATAAGAAAAATAAGTTTGCGTTCAAGAACTGTTTGGATTGTTCCCTTCCGAAAGTATGTAAATATTCTCTCAAATCATAACTTTTGTAAGTCTCAAGAATGACATCCATAAATGTGAAGTAACAAGAATGATTTGATAAACTTCCAGATGAGAATTGTCCAAAATAAGTTCAATTTTAAACGCACACTTCTTTACATTGTTTACATACATGGACGAAGCAGACACGCAGACCCACTTCTGTTCCGCGTCGTTTGTTGCACAGTGGAACACTTCCAGATTCGACGTAATAGATTAAATGAATTTAATGAAGTGGTAGAAAAAAAAAGCAATTTGGCCAGATTTAGATCAAAATTTATTACCATCGTTCGCCATTAAGTCAATATGAAATCTAGCGTAGCTTCCCCCGAAATCACATAGAAACGCAGTGCAGATGTTATATAAATGATTCAGAAAAACCCTCAAAGGCTATTTCTAAAGCTGTAAAATTCAACTCATAATTAGATAATTTTATATAAGCTCAAACGACTCAGCTCATATATCTTGAATTTTTTTTCTGAATTATATATAACAAGTTTAACTTCATGCTGTCCATTTTACACACACACACACACACACACACACACACACAGTCAGTCGACCTGTATTGTCCGTGAGCGATCGCGGTGGTAGACACTATATTCTCCTCGTGATGGTTTCTGGGATGATTAATGAAAGGCGACTTTCCTCCTCACTCTAGGCCAAGCCTCGACCATCTGTAATTTGTTGCTCCCTCTACCATTTTTCATGGACGGCAACCGTCCAAGGGATTCGTTAGCCTTATCGTTTTAGCCTCCGTTGTCAGCGAAGGAAGAGGAAACACACACAAGAGCCAGTCGAATTATGAGGGATGGTCCTACAGAGTCTTCACCCGGTCCAGTCGCCTGGTGGTTCCAGGCTGGTCTGGAAGGTCAACATGACGTTTTCCAGTCGCCGTTGGTGGGGGTTGGGTGGGAGGGGAGTTGAGTTACTACCGCAGCTGCAGGAGGTAAATTAAAGGGAGTGGTGTACCAGCTGCAGGATCTTATAAGGCCATTAAAAGGCCTCGTAAATCCTCCTGCGCAGGACGGAACCACTCTTCAGGGACATTGGATGACGAGGCCTTTGACCTAACCCTTGACCTTAGGGTACAGGTCAGGCCATCATGCCCGTAGGATGTACCTTCGTAATGGCCAAGACTCGTCCCATCCCGTTGGTCAGCAACCTTCCTGCTTCACAGTCCCTATCGTGTCCCAAGGATCCCACAACAACAATCCCCCCCCCCCCCTCGCCCTTCTCAAGCCTGCCCCCCCCCCCCCCCTCCCTCCCCAACTAGGCTGTCCAATTAAGAGGGTAAAATTTTTTTGCTGACGCCCAGGAAAGGTTCCTGTGGTATCGACATTTCGCCTCAAATGAATGGGGGGAGGAGGGAGGGGGGGGGGGGCATTGTGACCACTGGAATGGCCGCGGGAGGGGAATAAAACGCCCCGTTAGCTTGGGCAATGTTGGCGCTACAAGGTCCTCTCGTGGGGGACTTTATGGTCGAGTCTGTACCTCTGGGGGGCTGCTCGAAGATGCCACCTGCCCCACCCCGACCCCGGCCTCCCCTTCGTCAGGACCCAGAGACACAGGAGGAGGAGGAGGGTGGGGTCGTTGGTCGTGGGTCCTGCCACAACCCCCGGCGCTTCCTCACACGCCCTACCACGAAGGTGTGGTCTTGCAAGACGATGGTAGACACAGTCCTCAGAGACGATGATGACATGTCTGACCTGTAGGGTCAGGTTCAAGTGAAATACAACGATACAAGAAGTGATACAAGATCTATTAAGGTCTGTCGGTTCATACAGTAGCTTCAAAAACATTCCTAAAATGATGGTATAGTTTCGCTCATCGTAGGCTTCGATGTGAAGATAGAGAGAGAGGGAGGGACTTGAAGTGTTTACAACACGAGGTGGACATGAGTATGGTCTGGTGGATCAGTGTAAAGTCAGTGCAGCAGTGCCGAGTGGCGGCGACAGCTCGTTCCCCAGGCAGGGCACTGGAACACTCAGCTTGCTCAAAGGATCCGCCAGACGGTGTACCCAGGAGGAGGGCGGAGGGGGAGACTTTACCCTCCCCACCCCTCACTAAACTCCCCACCGCCTGGGAAGCGTCACGTTTCGTCCGCCCCTTAATGCACGAGGCAAATAAAGCGGAGGAAATTTCCACGTCGCAAAATGTAGGCGACATTCACACTGACGAGGGAGATTAGCGAGTGGGGCTGGTAGGTCAGGCCTCACGATACAGAGGGAGATTAGCGAGTGAGACTGGTAGGTCAGCCCTCGCTTATACTGAGGGAGGGAGTCTACACACCTCTCTCTGCCGTTCGCCTCTCTCTCTCTCTCTCTCTCTCTCTCTCTCTCTCTCTCTCTCTCTCTCTCTCTCTCTCTCTCTCTCTCTCTCTCTCTCTCTCTCCACAGAGACACACGGTACGACCCTGGAGCACGACTTATGATCCTTGAGGACGACGGTACAACCTTGGAGCACGGCGGTACGACCCCCTGGTGCTCAGGGATCGTACCGTCGTGTTGCATGGGTCGCACCGTCGTGCTGCAGGGGTCGTACCGTCGTGTTGCATGGGTCGCACCGTCGTGCTGCAGGGGTCGTACCGTCGTGCTTGGAGGATTAATCACTCGACTGATGTCGTCCCCAGGCACGCCCGACCCACTGTGGACACCATAGCCGCTCCTACAAGACCCTGTGTGGCCGTGGACGACACAACCACCCACGACCTGTCATGACCGGCTCACCTCACAGCCCAGGAAGCGATCGGGGAAGGGTCGTGATTCCCAGTATAATACAAGATGGAGAAGAGATTACTGCCCCACCCAGTGTCTAGGGTGTGTGTGCGCGCGCGCGCGTGTGTGTGTGTGTGTGTGTGTGTGTGCAGGACAACAGGGAGCTAACAACCATCGTATGATTGATGAAGAAAGTAAAGTCTTCAGGAGGAGAAATTCAATGTTTACTGGTGAAAGAGGAGCGGGAGTGGGGTGAGGGTTGGCGTGCTGCACGGGTGGGGTGAGGGCTGGCCTGCTGCACGGATGGGGTGAGGGCTGGCCTGCTGCACGGGTGAGATGAGGGCTGGCCTGCTGCACGGGTGGGGTGAGGGCTGGCCTGCTGCACGGGTGGGGTGAGGGCTGGCCTGCTGCACGGGTGGGGTGAGGGCTGGCCTGCTGCATGGGTGGGGTGAGGGTTGGCCTGCTGCACGGGTGGGGTGAGGGGCTGGCCTGCTGCACGGATGGGGTGAGGGCTGGCCTGCTGCACGGGTGGGGTGAGGGCTGGCCCACTGCACAGCCCTGGGTTAAGGAACGAGACAGCCACGTCCCACCACAGCTCCCGTCAGTAAACACAGACAACATCCACCCAGACCATCAGTTTTACCATCCCGTCTCCATCTATATAGAGTGGGAGTTTACCATCATTGTCTTCCAGCAGATACCCGCCTCACGGACCATCATATCTCATGCTATCTGGCTCTCCCGTGTACTCCCACGCCATTCTTGTCTTATTGACGATGCCTGCACCTTCAGGTGCCGTGTTTACCTTCGGTGATTTCACTGCGGGACACGATGGCGATAACGCAGCGAAAAAAGCCTCTGAGTAATGGTGCTCTCCCGCAGCTTCAGCTGGAGTAAATGGAAGAGTCAAATGGAGTGGAAAGAATCTCTCCCTCCACGCCATGGGCGCAGCTGCATCAAGGTAGCGGGCGGGAGGGGGTGACACCCACAGGTCTCCCAGCATCTCGTGTGTCCTTAACTAAAGTCGAGGACGCAGATGAACGCTCCGCTTTTGTTTACCTCCGGGAATACAAGATGGCTGCCAGATACAACGAGACTTTCTGTGACGATATTAACCCCGGGAACAGACGAGGGTTCTCACACAGGAATATACGTGGAAAAAGACGCAGGTGGTCCACTTGCTTTGAGCAAGTGAAATTATAAAGTAACCAGATAACTAGGAAAGTATAAAGTAACTAGAAACTAGGAAAGTATAAAGCCTTCATAACCAGACATCTAGGAGGACAATTCGAAACTTTTTGGCTCAAGTTTTCTCCTAACAGTCAGACAGAGCAGTTGCCTAACTACCTCATCATCGTAAATCATAATGACTTCATCACTATCCACCACAAACCTGTATCCAATATTAGCTTAAGACTGTTCCACACACCCTAAACGTGTTGCCTCTTGTGTTGCAAGTGTCTGTAGATCAGACACCAGAAATGCTACCCAAGGAAGGAGCAGCTGAGTTGATGATGTCCGGTATTTGTAGGAGAGAGGAGGGACCAGTGCAGCTTGTGTTCATTACGTCCTCCAGTGTGATAGATGGGGGTAATGTGGATCACTTGGCCTCAAATATTTGAAGCTGATGTCTAATACTCACCTCAAACTGCGCCAGACCCTTCGCTCGATCTCCCCCAAGAGTGGATTGTGTAATACTGGGGAGTTTATATCATGCGTCTTCCACACTGGAAACACATCATCTCCCCTTTGAATGAGGGGAGGGGATAATGAGGAAGGTAATCTACCCTCTCCAACATGTCATCATTGACAGTGTTTATATATGATCGTTTTCTGTAAGGGTATTCTTAACTTATCCGAAGGTTAAGTTGGCGTCTCAGGAGGCCGCTCAGGACTGACGCCTGGCAGCACGTAGTGCGAGCATGTGTGGCAGACGTGGCTGGGTGTTGCTTGTCACTACACCAAGCCGGAAGGTGCGGTGTGTCGGAGGGAGGGGGAGAAATACCCGGGTCGTATTTTACTCGTTTGCATAACTCGTGTGTACAATACGGGACTCTACAGTCCCGTATGAAGATATGCGTCCCGCGCAAAGTTTATACTTACGATATCTTGAGATGTGAATTACTCCAGCTTGTGAGTGTGAATTTGTATATCTGATAATATGACATCGAGATGTAGGTAGATTATATAACAAACACCGCAGGGAACATTGTTGGAGGGAAACGAAGCTGAAATTCTAGAGTGGGAAGCATCAGAGATTTGGACATGAAGAGGCGAGGTGAGTTGTCCCGCTGTTACGTTACGTGGGAAGACCCTACAGATGACGTGTAACAGGATGTGATAAGACAGGAGGGGAGACTAATGTACCATTACTGCGTGAGGGAAGTGCTTGCTCTGTCAGTTTGTCACACATGCAGTCAAATTATTTTTGTAAACTTAAAGTATTAGGTCAGGGATGAGCACAGGGGTGAGGTTGCTGTGTGGGGTGGCTGGAGGGAGGTGCTTGTCTGCTATTGGTGTGTGTGTGTGTGTGTGTGTGTGTGTGTGTGTGTGTGTGTTTTCGCTCCAGTGTGGCAGTGTGGAGAAGGAAGCGACGTAGATTGGTGAACATGTTGTGGAGGTGCAGGACATTCCCACACTTAAGGTGGTTGTGCGGGACAGATTACACAGAGGCAGAGGCACTCAAGGAAAGTTCACACACACACACACACACACACACACACACACACACACACACACACAGGTCACGAACCTTTTCGATTACCAGGAAAGAGTAAGATCCGTTTTGTACAAAATAGAAGGCGGGCCAAGTGGACTGTCTGTCTCTGAACTGCCAATACGCGGAGGGGTTTTTTCTTTTTTCCTTTATTTACCTTTCCCCGTTTTCACTTCATAAATACTCAGACACCTCCACCTCATAGTTTGCTACTGACTACACGAACGGTGATGTACGTCAGACGTACACAGAACTGACGCAAAGATGATTTCACTTGATACCTAACCTAATATGCGACACGTACTATATTGAAGAAATTTACCCTATATAAAGAAAAACAACTTTCCATACCAGATAACCATATATATATATATATATATATATATATATATATATATATATATATATATATATATATATATATATATATATATATGATTTTATTATTATACTTAGTTGCTGTCTCCCGCGTTAGCGAGGGAGCGCAAGGAAACAGACGAAAGAATGGCCCAACCCGCCCACATACACATGTATATACATGAACATATATATATATATATATATATATATATATATATATATATATATATATATATATATATATATATATATATATATATATTGGACCAAGAAAAATTTGTAATGTATACAGTCATGATATAAAGTGGCCTGACTGTGGTACGTAAGAAATACTTCCCATTCTTAACACCTCGTGCAGCAGACGTAACACAATAAACATCAGAGAAATACTGGCCACTTATGGATCCCACTGAGCACATTAACTTCCCCTCGCCCGTATATAAATCGACTTTCTACTTCCATTCCGTGGACGCCATCAGATTTTCCCGCCATTGCTTGTCAGGTGCACAGGCAGCAAATTTAAAAAACCGGATCATCATATTGGCGAAGTGATGCCCTCTTGGTGATGGTGCTGAACCATCACCAGGGAGGAGCAGAGAGAGGGGGTGGGGGCCAGAGAGAGAGAGAGAGAGAGAGAGAGAGAGAGAGAGAGAGAGAGAGAGAGAGAGAGAGAGAAGGGGGAGGGGGAAGCAGCAGGGACAGGGAGGGGGAACCAATTGAGGTGTGGTGGAGAGAGAGAGTGTGTAGGGCCAGTGATGGGAGTCATGGTGGAGGCTATGGAGGAATGGAGGTGATAGAGATGGGAACCAGGGATGGAGATGATGGAGAGGACCGGCTCCCCCCCCCCTTCCCCCCTACCCTATACTGGAATATTTCCCACGTACCTTCCCCCCCACCCTGGGCATATAGGCAGTGTATGTACACACGGTAAAAATGTATCTTCCCATATGTGTCTGACGAGTATCGAAACGAATCAGTACGACTGGTGTTGTCTGGGTCGGGCTGGTGCGCGTGAATGTGAGGCACAGTCTACTGATACATATGGTAGCCCGACATTTTAGAGTGATCTCCAGCGAAATATGAATTGAATATCGACGAGAAATGCCGCTAACAGTCGATATATTACAGTGTCATGCAAGCAGGGTTACCTGTGTGGGTTCAGACCAATGGGTATTTTTCAAAATCCTTCGTGCATGGTGTCGTATTGTTTCACACGGGAAGTGGTAAGATGCTTTTTTTGTCTGTGTGTACGTACTAGTTAGTGGCCCTTCTGAGCGACGTTATCTGTTTGCTGTACGACGGTCCCCCTAACCCGGCCCAGCGTGACGGGATTAAAGCTCTCTCTCTCTCTCTCTCTCTCTCTCTCTCTCTCTCTCTCTCTCTCTCTCTCTCTCTCTCTCTCTCTCTCTCCCTGCTGGACGAGACGTCTCGTCTGCCCCCCCCCCTCTGCGTCATGACAACCTAAACAGTGCAATCGCCCCTTCGTCTGATGTCAACAACCTCCCCCTTTCCACACACACACACACACACACACACACACACACACACGAAGGGTAATTACTTCACCCTTTACACCCGGCGTCACTGCCTGTTGACCCCAGTGAGAGAGGCGCTTGTCATAGATCCCCCAAAACATGGTAGTTACGAGTCGTGTGACCTGTAATTGGCCCTGCTGGGAGTGGCACTTCTGATAATTCCACGATGTTGTGAGTCGTGTGACCTCTAATTGGCCCCAGCCGTCTGTCGTTAACCACAGTGACCTCGTAACCTGGCGATGACCATAACGAAGAGATAGTTTGCGTGCCCTGCTGCTAACCCTTGTAAATTCCTGTGACCTGGGGTTAGTCACTGTTGCCTGAGAAGGATCATATTGATCAGTATGAACTGCCCATGTCCGCAGTACGACGCTGATTACTGAAACCCCCTAGCTGATTACTATGACCCCTAGCTGATTACTATGACCCCTTAGCTGATTACTGTGACCTCCTAGCTGATTACTATGACCCCTAGCTGATTACTGTGACCTCCTAGCTGATTACTGTGACCTCCTAGCTGATTATTGTATTCCCTGGCTGAATACTATGACCCCTGGCTGATTGGTGGTCACTAAGTGATTACTCTTGACCCGTGACTGATCACTGTGACCTGTCACTGATAACAACATCCTGTCTGATTGTCACTGATTATTAGTGATTTTGCATGAAGCAGTGATTGTGCTTCAGAGACCCAGTGCCTGGGACAGTGATATTGGTGACCCATCCCAGTGATCTTAATGATTGGTAGATATCACAGTCATCTTACAGTGACATAACATCACAGTGATCTTACAGTGACATAACATTGCAGTGATCTTACACTGACGTAACATTACATTTATCTTACAGTGACGTAAAATTACAGTGATCTTACAGTGACGTAACATCACAGTGACCTCCATGACGATAACAGAACTGTGAATATCCTTCGTCCTTTACATTGCCCCAGACAGTGTAGAGCACGGCCATTGTACATACTGATAAACATCGAATGAAAGAAAGAATTGAAAGAAGACGAGAATGAAGAAGAAAAAAAAGAAGAAAGAAAATCGGCTTTACGACAGAGTTGGCCGCTGTGCCGGTAAAGGTATCGGATACACCTGCCGAAACTTTGCCGATAAACCCGGTGAAATATCGGCTGTGCGACCGGCTCCGCGGGGCATCGGCCAGTATACCTGGCCGGTAATTCATAGGTTCAATTAACACGGCGTCTTGTATACTGCTGGTCTGTATTCCACTCACACGAGCAGTTCAGGCTTCGGGTTTACATCGGCCGATCATATCGGGTACGATGGAAAGCGGGGGACCCTCCTCCCACCCCTTCTCTCTCTCTCTCTCTCGGTGTAGTTTGTAAACTACCGTAGGCAGTTTAGAGCAATGAACTCCTCCTGAGTTTCAAGTTCGCTTAAATACACCAGAGAGTTGACAGATCCCGCCTGGGTTGACTAGACTCTACTCCCAGTACTGTATGATGACATGTTTATGATTTTTTTATTAATATTAAACCTCATGAAAATTACACACACACACACACACACACACACACACACACACACCCAGCATATGGTCAGATCACGCGTCATGTGCAAACTTGAACAAATCCAGAACACAAAATGCGCAGCAGTTTTGTGGGGGGGGAGGAGGCGGGCCAGCCTCTGGTGTACACGGGTGCACACAGGTACACTGGCCCACACACGTCCACAGTGGTTCACACAAGTACACTCTGATGCACACAAGGCCACAGTGGTTCACACAAGTACACTCTGATGCACACAAGGCCACAGTGGTTCACACAAATACACAGTGGTACACACAGGTACACAGTGGTTCACACAGATACACTCAGATATACAGGTGCACAAAGGTTTACACAGATACACTCAGATATACAGGTGCACAAAGGTTTACACAGGTACACTCAGATATACAGGTGCACAAAGGTTTACACAGGTACACTCAGATATACGCAGGTACACTGGTTCACACAGGTACACCCAAATACACAGGTGCACAGTGGATCACAACAGGTACACACTGGATCGCATAGGTACATAGTGGTCCACAGAGGTACACAATGGTCCTCCACACAGGTACACTCTGGTCCACACAGTGGTCCTCCACACAGGTACACTCTGGTCCACATAATGGTCCTCCACACAGGTACATTCTGGTCCACACAGTGGTCCTCCACACAGGTACACTCTGGTCCACACAGGTGTGTACACTCACCCAGGAGCGTGCTATTGGTGATGATTTGGAATATCTTGCCCGGGTCCATGGCCTCTGGTCCGTAGGTCTACGACTGCCACACTTCACTCTCTCGCTACCGTAAACTTCACGGTTCGAGCCGAAGTATGAACTCGAGGTCCTGCTTCACTCGAGGTCCTCCTTCACTCGAGGTCCTGCCGCGACAGTGATTCCTCGTCAGGCCAGTGGTCGCCTTTCCTTACTTGAGTGTCAGTGGTTGTCAGTATTAGCTTTAACTAGACTCGTTAGCCAGTCATCAAGCATCAGTGAAAATTATATATAGAAACACGAATAAAAAAAAGGCAATTACTTTTTTTGTGACTTTTAGATACACCACAAAGAATGGGTATTAATGAGTGATTCATAACTCTACTGATAGGCGTCTAACGAGCCCAGTACCTATCCTTATATCTATCCATATACCTACCCATCTATCTATCCGTCTATCCATTATCTTTAACTCTACTTACGTAGGATAGATCATGTCCATACAGCCTCTCACCTCGCAAATATTCTCAACATACAACCAATATGTCGACGTGAATATGGACTTCCACATTGATAGGTGTGTTTCATAATTCTTCATTTTGCACATGTGTTGACTCGGTATATGAATAACGTTATCTTTCGCTTCTTTTTCTAAGAGAATGAGTCAACCGTACATGACAAGGGGTCGTCCGTTTGGCATCTTTACATGACACGTCTCAAAGCCTAGGCTTTTCTCCCTCCGTCTATCCATCTTTTTCGCAACATATTTCGAACATATTCTCTCCTATGATCACACACACACACACACACACACACACACACACACACACACACACACACACACACACTAGAAAAAAGATAAAAAGCCAAAGTTCAACCAAACAGACGTGCGGTTAAGTGGTACAGTATGTCTGTATGGATCTTAGACAGGTTTCATGGTCACACACTTTGATCTGTTCATGAATATATTGATCGTATCCACGAACCATCGGTATTGGGGAGAAAGTCGATGCTGTTTATTATTTCTTAACTGTCCAACGGACACTGGGCTAAGGGCCGCCTGTCGCGTTTTTCTCTAGTTCATAGTGACATAGTAGAATGTAGTCTCGCTGTTGATTTTCATTTAGTAACGAATGATTGTCAAAGACTACAGAGTGAAGCGTTGGAGTGCTGGAGACGGATGTCTACGGAATAATATATGTAACTTTAGATCTTAATAATATAAGTTTAGGTTATATTACTGTGTTTATCGAGGGCAGCTTAATTATGTATAAAGAATATTGAATCAAGTCCATTTAAGAAAAATGACATGAAAACGAGACCCAGTGTCATGTTCGTGTTATTAGTTCACTGGATCCATGATGTATGCTAAGGAGGAATCATCGTGGGACAGAACATAACATAACAGCAAAAGGCACTCAGTACTGCAAGACACAAGACCCTGTGCCCCACACCCGACCCGCCCCGCCCCAACTAGTCCCCCTGCTGGTTATATACACGCAGCTGGTGAGCCCTCGGGTAACGGAAGATGACATCGTATCTCCAGCTGTCACCACCAGTTTACTAGGTCATGCCACCTGCCACTGCAGAGTTTCGTCATCGCGAATTTCTTTCTGGCCAACGTGGAATCGTTTATATATTTTAAGGAAGATGACAGTCATCACATGGATTCCCTCTCCATCACCAGTTCTGCGTCGATCAACGACAAGAATATTAACACCGTTGTGAACATTTTCGTTGAACTGGTACCTACTGCTCAATTATCGTTTTTTAATCGCTGATTATCACTGATTAATATTCATCACCTGAGGCGGAACGAGCCTATCTGTTACGTCGTGAAATGGAAGGATTGAGCAGTAAGTTGGCAACAGAGGGTACTAACCTTGTTTGTAACCAAACTATCCCTCTTGTTATTAATCCCAGGATAGAATAATGGATTAATATATGATTAATCGTAGCTGTTTAAAAAGCTTACGTATTTCGTTTCCAAACAAACACATGTCGTCAGGGCAACTCTGGTCTTGTTTAACAAGAACATAGAGGCCAGCGTCGCATACCTCGGCAAGAATCCACTGACAATCAAGTTCAAGGACGAGCCGACCCCCACGAGGACAGATGAGGCTTGAGGGAGTCGCTGCGAGTGGCACTGTGAGGGCGAGAGAGAGGGAGAGAGAGAGAGAGGTGTACGTGTGTGAGGGAGGTCGCTTCTCAGAGTGGCACTGTGGGAGGCAGAGGAGACGACTGCGCCCAGAGACGAGCAGCCACCGACTGTGCCGACCCGCAGCGGGCGGCCTTCCCCCCCGGCTGGCGGACCACCTCCCCAGCGCACACCCACACGCACGCACGGTCACACATGTACACAGGAACACAACCGACATTACTTACACGAATGTAGACACTGAAGATCACACACACACACACACACACACACACACACACACACTGTATGTGTGTGTGTGTGTGTGTGTGTGTGTGTGTGTGTGTGTAGAGATATCGGTGTTTGTAGGGGCAAATATATCCATATTTAAAAGGCGTAGTAGTGCCGACAGTGTTGTATGAACATGTCTTGCGCCCGTGGACGCAGAAGGAGGGAGGAGGAGGTGGAGGGGATACGTCGGTGACGTATTGCCTGAGGACGATATACGACGTCAGTCGGTTTGATCGTGTCTGTTAACGACAGTGTTAGTGTTCGTGACGGAAGACTTATGTTGATGGTGCAAGGGGGAGGGAAAAAGGATGGAGAAGGAGGTGGAAGGATGGAGTGAAGGAGGCACTAGAATATCGGAGTCCGAATATTCAGGAAGGTCAAGAGACGTGCTTTAGATAGAATGAATTGGATTGATTGTGGTATATGGGGAGCAACGTATCGGAATGAACCAGACATATAAAACGGTCAAGGTAAACGCGTAGATACCACCAGACAGATGGATTATATAGTGCGGGTAGGACTAGACAGGTGAATCATATAATCATGTAGTTAAGATGAAGGAAGGAATTTCGCTGCATGACGAGCAGGAGTCGAACAAGACCACTGAAATTAGGATGAACTAGACTGTGGTCGTTGGTTTAGTTCGGTCGTGGAGAAAATCCGCTTAAACTGGTGTTGTGGGGGGGGGGGGATGATGGGGGTAGGGGCCCCAGCAAGGGAGGAGACAGCGGAGAGAGAGAGAGAGAGAGAGAGAGAGAGAGAGAGAGAGAGAGAGAGAGAGAGAGAGAGAGAGAGAGAGAGAGAGCTACATCTCATTTTCTTTATATTACACTGAGCTCGCTCATGTCTTTAATGCTTGTGTGTGTGTGTGTGTGTGTGTGTGTGTGTGTGTGTTGGAGGGGGGGTAGGGAGGTAAGGTCCCTCCGTAATTACTGGTAAGATATTTGCTTCCTTTTTTTTGAGGTGGTTTACTACACAGGGCCACATGGACTACACAAGGCCACACGGACCATACGGGGCTATCCTTGGCCACACGGACCACACAGGGGCACACGGGCCACACGGAGGCACTTTACTCGTAAACATTCATCTTGTCTCTGGGACGCGAGGTGGCATAGCCACGACGACCGTGAGTTACCGCCACGACCAGACTACGACGAGGACCGTGAGTTCCCGCCACGACCAGATTGAGATGACGACCCTGAGTTACAACCACAACCAGACTGGGACGACAACCCTGAGTTACAACCACAACCAGACTGGGACGACAACCCTGAGTTACAACCACAACCAGACTGGGATGACGACCGTGAGTGACAACCACGACCAGACTGGGATGACGACCCTGAGTTACCGCCACGACCAGACTGGGATGACGACCCTGAGTTACCGCCACGACCAGACTGGGATGACGACCCCATGAGTTACGGGTACGACCAGTGGTCGAGCCGGTCTAGCGGATGGGTTTTAAGAAGCCTGGGTTGGGAAGATAAAAATCGGATTCCTATGAGGATAAAACTTCGTGATATAGCGTAAGGTCTTCACAGATCAAGCTTTCAACCTGATCGGCTTGACTGGCTCATTGGAAAGCTTTTATGCTGATGGCCAGCGGATGGAGAGCCGTGACGGTAGCATTTCCGAAAAGAATTAAGAAAAAAAAAGAAATAACGTGAAGTTATGTATTAGCAGAACTGAATTTGTTGCTTGATTTTTTTCTCTTATCCAGTGGGCCGCTTGGAGGTCTTCAAGGTTCGGTTGTGGCAAGACGAGATCCACTGGTTAAATCCTTCTCTATGGTGTCAATATTGGGCCATCGTGTCTGAGGGAATTTGAAGGGAATTTAAGAGAATCGTCCATGACGTGCCCTTGATGGCTGACGGGCCCGTGATGTGGGAGCCTGGAGAATGGGGGCGCGTCTCTTGGGTTCCACCTTCTTCAGGTTCCCCTCCTTCGTCGTGGTCTGTCCCCTCCAGATACCCTGCAGTAACAAATTTCCCTCCACCAGTAGCCAGCTGATTCCCCCCCCCCCTCCACACACCCTCCAATCCCAACCTTCCCTCCACCAGTAGCCAGGTCACCCACCCCTCCACACACCCTCCAACCCAACCTTCCCTCCACCAGTAGCCAGGTCACCCACCCCTCCACACACCCTCCAACCCCAACCTTCCCTCCACCAGCAAGTGAGCAGCTGACCCGTCCCTCCACCCAGTACTTCGCCCCTGTCCACCCCCCACCCCTCCAGCACAATCCACACAACCATTTGTATCGGGAAATGGAGCCCTACATTCCCTGGGGGGGCCACATCTCTCCTGGTCTTGGCGACCCCAGGACCTGACCACAGTATACATGAACGATGATGATCCGGGGTCCTGGCTGTAGGGGGGCGAGCACCCCCCACACTCTGGGGGGGGGGGGCTTGCCCACTACATTGGCTTACGGAAAATGCGTACTTTTCGTCGTGTATATACGCACAAACAGTCATTACATATGCAGATATTGTTGCCTAACTCTCTCTCTCTCTCTCTCTCTCTCTCTCTCTCTCTCTCTCTCTCTCTCTCTCTCTCTCTCTCTCTCTCTCTCCTATCCCCCATCTCGTCTGTAAGGGGAGAAAAAAGGACCACCAGGATCAAAACAACGTTGCGTATCACCCAGCAATGGATGTGCCTTACCATTATCATGGCAAAGAAAAAAAAAATTTTATGCTTTTTTTTTTACGCACAAAATAAACTATACTCACCATCACATTGAGCTGCCAGGTTGGGGGAGAAGAAAAGCGGAGAGTTTCGAACATACACTACATGTCTTGTAATTCTTCCAACACCTTCGCCATGACACGTATATAAGGACACGATCACTACGAAGTATCTTTTTATCTTGAGGTGTTCGAGATAACGAAGCCAGCAGCGTTGTCTACGAGCCCCGACGAACGCTAAAGTCATGATCCCGAATTCGCTGTGCCAGACAGTGTGGCAGGGAGCATATAGCACCGTAATGCCAGGGAGGCAGGGAGTCTCCCTGGCGGGGGTGACAGTAGATTTACTGGCCCGGGCCGGAGTTGGTCCTGGGGAGGGGTTAGGCTGGCCGACCCCACACCCGGGGAGCTTACGAGGTCTGGTGCCGCATGTAAGGGACCCCAGCCCGCCTTGCTCAGGTGTGCCTCTTCATATGTAAATGCTGGGGGAGATAGTAGATGGGGAGAGGAGGAGTAGTAGGGGGAGAGGGAAGAGAGGAGGAGAGAGAGAGAGGAAGGGAGAGTGGTCGTAGAGGTTAGAGTAGAGGGTGTGACAGTAGCAAGGTGAGAGGGGGGGCGTGGATAAGTTTGAGACAGAAGCCATCTTAGCTTCGTAGAGCAACATTCCTTTGCCTCTGGTAATGATGTACAAAGTAGCAGTTGATACTTCAAGGCTGAAGCAGAGCTGTGGCTTCCTCCTCACCGGCGTGACGAACCTGTTCTGGCCACAAAAGGGTTCGTCTTGGCAGAAGCGAGAGGCTGGGAAGTCCTCAGTTAGATTTTGCCCCACACACTGCACCTCAACCAGTACTGTGTGAGGTTTGTGGCTGTAGCACAACGTCGTTTGAGAATCAGGAAAAGTCTTGCCAAAGCTGCAGGGTAAGGGCGTGTCTTCCATGATCCTGATGGTTTCAACCTCTCTTGAGCAACACGGTCCTGACCCTTGGGCATGATGGCGTGACTGTTGACCTGATCCCGAAGGGTCAGGTTGATCAAAAAAGACCAGGCCATCAAAGGGTCGTACCGTCGAGCTTCGGGCGTCGAACCCTTGTGCTCAAGTATGTGATGATAGCGTGTCACTGAGCACAGGTACCACCTCACAACCACTTCATCTGCTGCTCCACTAAGCCCTTCTCCCGCCCGCCTCCCCCCGGGTGTGGCTCTCAGAGGCGAGAAGGCCGCTCCAGCTGGCCGGGGCATGTCGTCTCGATCCGCTTAACTGTGATAAACGAGAGTTTTCAAGGACAACAACATGGCCTAGCGAGTCATCACAGGTCTGTACACTACGTAGAAAACACACACACACACACACACGGGCCTCTTGTGATGTAGTGGTTAGCGTTGCTGACCATGAGATAGAACATACGGTTTTTCACCCTATGTCTCAGGCATTGTGAATGGGGGGTGGGGGGGTGTGTTCGTGCCTCTGTTGGTTCGTGTCAACCTCTTGGGATTCACATGTCTTACATGAGGACCACTCAGGGCTCGTGTGTACACTGACCCTCCACATGAAGAAGATGTTTCGAGTGTGTGTGTGTATATCACAGGATCTTTCCTGTTGGGGAAGCTCCCGCGCCCCAGATCACCTCCTCCACTGGTGTGTGAAGCCGCCGCCTCCTTATCTCCCTCAGACAGTCTCCAGAGAGAGAGAGAGAGAGAGAGAGAGAGAGAGAGAGAGAGAGAGAGAGAGAGAGAGAGAGAGAGAGAGAGAGGTCTGTGTGGTTCGTTCCAGCGACGCTATTGTCTTCTGCCGTCAGTCATTTACCGAAGTCTATCTTATTTTCATGTTACTTTTTAGTCTTTTGGTGCTTTACCCTACCATGGTTCCTTACTGTGATGTTTGATCATTTAATGCGTGTCAGAGATGATGTTGATTCAGCTGTGATGGGACACCTCCGTATAATCGAAGGAATAATATTAAAGGAAAGAGAGCAAGTAATGGCGTAAGGAATGACGCGAATTCAAGGGGACATTTTTGATCTAAAAGCACGACGGTACTTTCTTTGAGGACGAAGGTACGATCCTTGAGCACGACGGTACGATCCTTGAGCATGACGGTACTTTCTTTGAGGACGAAGGTACGACCCTTGAGCACGACGGTACGATCCTTGAGTACGACGGTACGATCCTTGAGCACGATGATACGACCCTTGAGCACGACGGTACGACCCTTGAGCACGACGGTACGATCCTTGAGCATGACGGTACGATCTTTGAGGACGAAGGTACGACGCTTGAGCACGACGGTGCGATCCGTGAGCACGACGGAACGACCTCTGATAACGAAGGTACGATCCTCGAGCACGATTGTATGACTGCTGAGTGTAAAACTCTTTCCATAACACCCAAATAATAATCAGAAACAATAGTCAAAACAGTTGTCATACCAAAGTTCAATTGAACAAAATTCATACATATTAGAAATTGTCATCAAATGGGGAAAGAAAAAGAATTCCTGATAGGAGCAACACTGCTGTACGATCCTTGAGCCAAAAGCACTGAAGCAGAACAGATATTTGATGGGAATACATTTCGATTCCATAACAGAAAAATATCAGAATATTCTTAACAGTAATTCAAATTCATGTCTGTCGGATCCCTCCATCAGTAGCAAATACTTATCGACCAAAAAGATGAAGGCAGATGGAGGCCTCAGTATAGATGGAGGCATCAATATAGATGGAGGTCAGACTGTAATATAAGGAGTATAGATGGTAGCCATATTATGTAGATGAAGCCCTCATTACTCATGCCTGCCTAGCGTCACCACCATCTCGGTCATGATATGTACGGGTATTCATCATCATTGTCATGGTGGTGATATTAAGGCTATACATCACGGCAGGAGACGCCACTGATTATGATCAAGTGTTTCATCACGATTATTGAAGAATGGCATGTCCTCGTGAGCCAGTTACACTCCAGCCATACCGTAAAGTTTATATATATATATATATATATATATATATATATATATATATATATATATATATATATATATATATATATATATATGTGTGTGTGTGTAATGTTTATTTTTCATACTATTCGCCATTTGCCACATTAGCGAGGGAGCGTTAAGAACATAGGACTGAGCCTTCGAGGGAATATCCTCACTTGGCCCTCTTCTCTGTTCCTCTTTTGGAAAATAAAAAGATGAGAGTTGAGGATTTCCAGCCCCCCGCTCCCTTCCCTTTTAGTCGCCTTCTACGACACGCAGGGAATACATGGGAAGTATTCTTTCTCCCCTGTCCCCAGGGATAATATATATATGTATGTATTCCTATGGCGTCCTAGTTTTGTCTGTTCATTGTATATCGACTGACTGTTATATTTCTCTCTTGTGTCTCCCCTGATGATGTGATTATTACACGAAAGTGCTCTTGGGAATTTATCGTGTTTCAATTTCCCCGTGGACTCATAGGAATATCTTGATCACGCGCAAAATTGATATATATATATATATATATATATATATATATATATATATATATATATATATATATATGTGTGTGTGTGTGTGTGTGTGTGTGTGTGTGAAGCGTAGTCAAAAGTTCGTTAAGAAATTCAGTTTCGGCGAAGAAATTCTTGTTTCCAGGTGGCCAGTCATTTCCCTAATCCTGATTGTAGCACAGCGTTGAAGCTCCAGGAGCCCCGTAAAAGGGGTCTTGGGGTTTTATATATATATATATTGAAAAGGATCACAATTTTGCGCGTGATCAAGATATACCTATGGTAGGTAGTAGTTGGTAGGCAGCCAACGACCAGGGAGGTAATTACGGGTACTGTCCACCTGAGTATTGGGTTAGTGACGGCTGCGTAGTGAACCAGCATTTCAGTGGTTGTCAAGTTGCACTCCTCTTACCCAGGTAGGCCGTCTTTTCTTTCTGTCTCAGCCACACATGGACTACTGAAATTCTGTCCACAAACATGCTGTCTCTTTCTGTCATTCATAGTGTAAGATGAAATGCAGAAAAGCACTGGAGTGGAGGGTATTGCAGTTGAATTTTTCAAGAAAGGAAGTAACTGCGTTGTGGATTGGTTAGTAAGGATATTCAGTGTATGCATGGATCATGGTGCGGTGCCTGAGGATCGGTGGAATGTATGTATAGTTCCATTGTATCAAGGTAATGGGGAAAAAACTATAGAGGTATAAGTTTGTTGATCATACCTGGTAAGTTGTGTGGGAGGGTATTGATTGAGAGGCATGTGCAGAGCATCAGATTTGGGGAGGAGCAGTATGGTTTCAGAAGTGGCAGAAGAAATGAGGATCATTTGATTGCTTTATAGAACTATCTTGCTACAGGCTGTGAAATCATACCAAACTTTCACACAAAACACTGGCCAAATTACAATGCAAGCACTTGCAGATAGCTTCAACTACTACTGACTGCACAACAAAATCTCTAACATCTGGAAACTTACCACCATAACACTAGTCCTTATACCATCCTTACCATTCAACCCCACCTCTACCTACAACCCTAAATCACTTCTATCCTAAGTATCCAAACTCTGTGAAAAAAAATGATCAACAACAGAATCAAACATAACATCCCACTTTCACCCAGAGAGTATGGCTTCAGATCCAAACATTTAGCTACTACACAACACACTGAGCTCATACAACATATTCTAGATGGATTCATCCAACCACAACCCCTTTCCTGCATGATGCTAGTGGCATTTAACACTGTTGCCCAACACATTCTCTTACAAAAAATACTTGACACCACCTTCCACAACAGTAACAAAAAGTGGTTGGCCATCTTCATAGCCAACAGCTATGCCAGAGTCAATCACAATGTCTTCACATATAAAACACTTATACTCTGCAATGGAGTTCCCTGAGGAGTAGTTCTTTCTCCAGCTCTCTTCAGGATCTTCCTACATGTCCTCCCATAGCCATCCTTAACTTGAAGGCCCTTTCTTAAGCAGGCAACCTCACAATTATATCAGAACACCCTGACACCACAGTAGCAACGTCAAACATACAGTACTACTTTACACAACTGGAACAATGGCTCATCCTGAGCAGTATATGTGCATCTCTGTAGAAGTCCTTAGTCACTCCTTTAACCCCAAACAGACATGAATCAATCTCTCACTTTCCAGTCAACTTGACCGGACAATCTTTCCCTTTGAACAAAACAGCAACCATTCAAGGCATCACATGTAACATGCTCATGACATTTACATTCCACACCAATATCATCAACACAAAAGTAACACAAAAAGAAGGTTTAGGATGTGAAATGATATACCATACAATCAATGCAATGATGATGGCACTAAATTTTTTTTCTTTTTACAATAAACTGGCTTTTGATAGATGAGTGTAGTGTGTATGCTGAATGGGTGTGTTATTATCCAGTCATGTTCTCTGAATGTGTGAATAAGTACAAAAAATTATTTTGTTTGGGTGGAGCCATTGTATGTTAGGTGCATGTGTATACTGAGGCACTTGTAACTTGGATAAAGGTGCTTAAGTTTCCATGTATGTGTGAGTACATTAGCACTCTTTGTAAAATCTATTTCTTATCTAGATATTGCAATATCATAACTTTTGTACAGTCATTGGGTAGTGCATCCCAGCAGTATATCTGGTATATGTTAGAAATATAGTCAGGTGTTGTTTAACTGCAGCAGATGTATGTTGACTCTGTGTATGAAAACTTAGTTATGGTGGGGAAATTTGCTTTTGATTATTATTTTGAGGTATATACAGGAGAGAAAAAGAATTCTGGCTTGACAGTTTTGAACATTATTGATAATTGAAATTAACAGCAAATATTAAGTTACACCAATTGCATACCAAAATGCAAAGCTGGAATATGACCTTCATCTGAAAACAAATATTTATGATCAAGTGTAATACAAACAATGTGTAGCAGAGCTGACAACTTCTTGTCTAAGTAATTTCAACTTTCATTAGCATTAACAACAAGATTAACATTATCCTATTCATTAGCAATATATAAATTCAGTTAACCAGCAAGAAGTTTTACATTAATATTCATCATACAATTATATTAAATTAATCAAGATATAAATTTATCACAATGATTCTGAGGTAGACAGTAACTCCTGACATACTGTCTTCATAAAAGAAATGAATCACCAAATAGAATATAACAACAAAGAAACTGATTGTACGTAAAAGAATACATTATTGTTTTTCACCTGAAAATGTTAAGAGTTGAAAGTGTGTCCCCTGACTACAATCTCAAAGAATCCATGGTCAGATTCACCGTCTGTATGGAAGAGTCACTGCCACGGTTCTGTAAGCCATGCTGGGTTGTTGGTTTTGACATAGTTACCATATTCATACTAATGAGAGTAAGTTTTTCTTGTGCTTGGAGAATTACATGATGAAACCCATATTCTTAACAAGAGTTTTCTTCCTCCAAGTAGAACATAAAGTGATCCTTGGATGTCTGTAGGCATGACTATCTTGTTATACAACTTTTAAGATGGTCGGAAATGTGCCCTGGTTAGAAGTAGAAGGCTTCTGTCTCAAAGAACTTTCATGTACTTAATTGTACAATTTCTTTGGGAGAAGATCCTTTGATACTGTGAATATTCATGTGGTTTCTTTACAATGATTAATGTGGTTCACTAAAGCCTCCTTTGGGAAAATGTCTTCCGGCTATGATGATTCACATGTCTTCTCTTGTGTATGATAAAACATTTCCTCAAACAAATGAATACTCTAGGAAAAGGTCTTTTGGCCCTTGGTACATTTTTATGGCTTCTCTTTTTTATGAACAGTCATATGCTCCAGTAGATGACCCCTCCTGGAGAAGGTCTTTTGGCATTGTGAACATTCATGTGGCTTCTCTTTTGTATGAACTTTCATGTGCTGTGTTAAATAACTACTCCGGGAGAAGGTCTTTTGGCACTGTGAACATTCATATGGCCTCTCTTCTGTATGAACAGTCATGTGCTCTAATAAATGATTCCTCCGAGAGAAGGTCCTTTGGCACTGTGCACATTCATATGGCTTCTCTCCTGTATGAACTTTCATGTGCTGTGCTAAATAACTGCTTCGGGAGAAGGTCTTTTGGCATTGTGGACATTCATATGGCTTCTCTCCTGTGTGAACAGTCATGTGCTTCATTATATCACTCTTAGATAAGAAAGTCTTTTGGCATTCTGAACATTCATATGGCTTCTTTCCTGTATGAACAGTCATATGCCGAACTAATTTGCTCTTGGTAATGAAGGCCTTTTGGCATTCTGAACATTCAAATGGCTTTTTTGCTGTATGAAGATTCATGTGGGTTACTAAAGCCCTCTTCTGGGAGAAGGTCTTTTGGCACTGTGAACATTCATAAAGTTTCTCTTCTGTGTGAATATCCATGTGCCGCACTAAAGTACTCTTATAGGTAAAGGTCCTTTGGCAATGTGAACATTCAAATGGCCTTTGTCCTGTATGAATAGTCATGTGAGTAAGTAAATAACTCTTCCTAAAGAAGGTCTTTTGGCACTGAGAACATTCATATGGCTTCTCTCCTGTGTGAGTAGTCATGTGCTCCACTAAGTTGCTACTCCGAGAAAAGTTCTTCTGGCACTGTGAACATTCATATGGCTTTTGTCCTGTATGAACAGTCATGTGCCTAACTAAATATTTCCTCTGGGAGAAGGTCTTTTGGCACTCTGAACATTTATATGGTTTCTTCATTGTGTGAACTTTCATGTGCCTTTCAAGATAATTATGTTGGCTAAAGCTTTTCTGGCACTGTGAACACTTGAAAGGCTTCCCATCTGCATGCATCAACATATGTGCTTTCATGTTAGAATTGTCAGAAAATGTTTTGTCGCATTGTGAACATGCCCCTCCTTTACCCTCCATAATGCAATCTTGCCCACATCTGCAGACTGTAACAGCCCAAGATATTCAGGATGAAATAGTAAAGGTAAAGTGAATGACCTTGGCTGATGCTGCATCTGTGATGTGCACAACACGATTGGTTTGTGGAATGCTATTCTGCAACTTGAATCACCCACTGTGTGAGCAGCACCCTAAAACCCTTGTGTAGTGGAGAGTGTGGTGGCTTTTGGTCTGATGTTAATCTTTCCAAGCAAGGTCAGATAAAGTTGGGTATTTTCTTCCCCTTCCAACACCATGAAGCACTATGATCATAGTCTCAACAAAGGTTTGCATTGGTAGTTCCTAAGGTTTTCAATCCATGATACCTTCAACTTCATATTTTTTCCCAGTAGTCTTACTGATGAAAATTCAGTGTGTATGATTCTCAGAAGACTGCATGATCTCTTACAAGTCTTCTAGTCTGCTATTGCCAATTGTCCACAATAATGTAAATGTATTTGGGGGTTACTTCAACAGCAATAAACATTTTGTATATATATCCCCCAATCAACTATGAGACGTAGCAACAAACATATACTTCCTAGACTTTCTATTCATTATTTACCAGTTCAAACTTATTCCAGTACTTTGGACAGAAGATTAATTTGGTAATGACAGTAAACTTCTAATGATAAATGAACATTAATTGTGATACTCACTTTCCCAAATAGTGAGAAAGTGAACTCTGGGAAAATATATGAATTATGAAATGTTGTTCAGGACCATAGTTTTACCATATACATTATGAAAAGCTTATCAGTGGTACAACTGTTGCCTGTTGCTGTTCTTGCAAGGCTCTTCATGCTTCTATGATTTCCACATTCCCATCTTGGAGTAGTTTATCAGTCAGGAAAGCTAGGAGACGTATATCACATTCTTATGCTGAATCCTTGGAGCTGGCAATGATATGAAAACGAACATTAATATCGAATGTGAAAGTAATGCAGATAAGATTATGTAGATAAGAACTTGTATGAAATGCAATGATAATCTGATATGAGGTAGTCAATATCAAGTGTGTATGATAGAGAGAGCGCAGATCTTTGTTCACAGTAAGAAGTTAGATTCATAAACTCCTGGCAGTATTTTTCCATTGGCTTAAGTTTGCAAACAACAGCCTTCAACTAAATGATTTTGTTGCTGATTTATGGTTCAGAAATACAGTGCATATTAGATATATTACCATCATAACTGCAAAACAATTTTGCTTTACAGAAATGAAGTTCTGTTTGAGGGAAAACATTTTAGATTGATGTGACCAATAATTAACTTATACTTAACTTTCCCATTCTCCTGGAAATGGTGTTTAATATCCAAAATTTAGAAAGCTTCAGTGTCATTGCCCAAAAAGTAAAATTAAATATTGGCATATGTCATTTGTATGTTGATGGTGAATCCCATTTATGTACAAGTACATTAGTACATTGGTATTCATTTATTTTTTCATCACTATTTTATCTGTACATCATGATAAGACAACAAATATACATGGGCATGGTGACTGTCCCAACAGCACAATTGGTATAGCTTAGATATGTGTGAGTATTATCATGTGTTATTTGAGTGCTAGTAGTGTACTTTAACTGTATATACAAAGGTACAGGTATGGCTCATAATAAAGAGCTGCCTTAATTATTTTGAAACACTTTACTTTTTATTATCATATTGAGACTTTATTACCATCTTGAGACAACTATTGGAGAGAAAGTGAATTCTAACCATAACAGTTTTAAACATCTATTGATGAACGTGAAAACCAACACCAGAGATATAATGTTAAATTGATGGCAAATGAAAATATAAAACTAAAATTTAACCATCATTTAAAAGCAAAGAGCTTTTTGTCCAGATAACTTTCAACCTTTGTTAGCATTAACAGCTAATTCTGTTTCTTTTCAGCAGTAATGTATTTCTCCTGTTACCATGTTCAACCTTTTGACATTGGGACATTATTTTTTTCTTGCTGTAAGAATTTGAGGTTTATGTACCTTTACATATGTTGTTTTTACCTTACAGAATAATTCGGAGATAAACAGCACAAAAGTAAACATGGCCTTGTAATATTCATAGAGGGGCTACTTCTTCACTGCAGATGGAGATAATAGAGGTCAGTGTTGCTTTTATTTTTTTCATAGGTAAAGATTCAGCATTTCTTAAGCTGCATGAGTTCTCATACTGCTAGTCTTCATTTATGTCTGCTACTGACCATTCTCCACAATAAATCATTTAGTAGTTTAATTCCAGCAGCAACATATGGAAGATTAATTTGGCACTGGTATTGAATCAGTACTAATATATGTTATCTGTGATAATCTGACTTTGCCTCATAGTAAGGAGGTGAGTTCTGAGAAAAGTCATGAACTATGAAATGTCACAATCCCTAACTTTTAACAGGTTTATATGACAGGATGATTAACTTCAAGTCTTGCCCAAAAGCTGTGTACCTAAAAAATTAATTCCATTCAACACTATAAACACTTTTGATTCTACTTAACCTGATAAACAGTCCTATCTGTAGAAACGTGGCTAACAGTAATTTAATATCAATACATGTCATAAACAGTTTGACTGCCTTTAATATTAAAATTGGACCCTTTCAGTAATAGCAGAACATTTTCCTCATTGTTTAATTTTATTTTTGTTAATGTTACCTTTTTAAGCCACTGTTGATTATTAGTTGTTATCACTGCTGATTTTGTTGTCTTTGGTGCTATATACCCCCGCTGGCATTGATGATCTTCACTTATTTCAGTTGTTGCTACTCCAATCATTACAAATCATTTTCCTGCTGCCATTTGTTGTAGCTGATTGTGTAACTGTTGTATGTTGTTGTACAGCTGGTCATGCTTGTATAATTTCTTTATTTCATTCTTTGTCCCAGCTTGTCAGTCAGGATAGCTTACAGGCACATATCAGGTTCTTTTGCTGAACACTAGGAGCTGTTAATATACCAGGAACTACCAAGTAATAAGAGAATAGACATAGAAAGTAAATGCTGAAGATAATGGAAATAAGTTAACGCATGAAATACTGGCAATAAACTGAAATGAGAGACTCCACATAATTACATTAAAAAAATGTTCAAATTATAGAAATATGTGATTATTAACATCAGATACACTCAAATTAACATCATATAATGATGCTAAGAATAGGATGTATCCTCGGTATGAAATAATGACAACTGAGGTCAGATCCTTAACATAAAATACTGAATATGTAGAGAGATTGATTGATATGATTTTGTGGAATTCATGAAACGTTAGAACTTAATGGTTATTCAGCATGTACCAAATAAAAAAATTGAACTATTTTCACATAAGTATCTGCTTCCTTTGAAAAATATCTGAAAATGTAGAACTTCTTGTGTATTTTTTTTTTTTTTACTTTATTTCATGTTCATAAGTCTACTTATATTAGACCCCTAAGTTGTAGATTTATGTGAGGCAAATAACTCTCTGTGTGTGTGTGTATATATATATATATATATATATATATATATATATATATATATATATATATATATATATATATATATATATTTATATTCTTTTTTTTTTTCCCCCAACATATTCACCATTTCCCGCATTAGCAAGGTAGCGTTAAGAACAGAGGACTGAACCTTAGAGGAAATATCCTCACTTGGCCCCCTTCTCTGTTGCTTCTTTTGGAAAATTAAAGAATGGGAAGGTAGGATTTCCAGCCCCCAGCTTCAATAACCAAAAGTGTTATTTACAATAACTATACAGTGTTCCCAAACTAGAGTAAATGTTGCAGAGCTTGATTTGGAGTATCACATTTCATGGTAATGGTCGAGGCAGTTGTGGTAAGACTTACATAATAGAAAGAGTGAATTGATGTAAACGTTGTTTAAGTACTTGTAAAATATCAACAAAAAAGCTTTGAAAACCTCCATAAGCGGCAGAAAAGTACACCAATAACATAGTGAAATTGTTTATGCTAGGGACGGCTTGTAGGGAGGATGGGCGGTGGTGCGAACGGCCGCTCAGTCTGTCGTCTGTTTGTTTACATTTGTCGGCAGTTGACAGGCAGCTCACATTATTCTTTGTTTTTAGTCAAACATTTTTCAGCAAATAAGTTATATGTATTGTTGATAGTCGGTTACTTAACATTTCTTAACATCAGCCGTTTTATCATTTACACTCGCTCGATTTTGATAGTATCCCAATTACCTTTTAAAGGATGTTTTAAAATTATAAACAAATTTTAGTTCTCACCTGATCGTCGAGTAAAGCTGCGTCCTTACAGTGGTGGCACTCTCAGATTAACTCTATAATCTATAGAACTATATGCACAGTGTTTACAAAATAAGACTCCTGACTGCATACTCTGATGATCAATGTTAATGTCAGTGAGAAATCGTGACGACTGAGTGCTGCCGCCAGAGGGCAGCATCTCTTCGTTGTTGCTTTTATTTTCCCGTTGCCACGTTCTGTTCTATGCCTGATTTTTAGGCCTTGTGTTTGTAACTCGTTGAATATGACGCAGACATTCTGTGTCTCATCATTTACCTTTTTGGGGGGTGTTTTTAAAAAATTTTTTAAAAAGTGTGTTTTAGGTGAAAGTTTGCCTTAAAATATTTTTATATATTTTATATATTTTTATATATATATATTTATATATATATATATATAATATATATATTTTATATTTTTTATATATTCGCCATTTCCCCCATTAGCGTGGGAGCGTTAAGAACAGAGGAAATGGGGGCCCTTTTGGGGGGTATCCTACTTTGGCCCCCCTTTTTCTGTTCCCTTCTTTTTGGGAAAATTTAAAAAGGGAAGGAAATTTCCCGCCCCCCTTTTAACCGGTTTTTAAAAAAGGGGAAAAAAAGGTTTTTGGGACTTTTATTTTTTCCCCTTTTTTTATTAATTAATTTTAAGTTAATAAAAAAATTTAAATTATTAAATTTTTAATTTTTTTAAAATTTTTAAAAAAAGGGGTTTTTCCCCTAAAGGGGAAAAAACCCCCAATTTCAAGTAAAATTTTTATGCCCAGGGACGGGTGGAGGAGGGGGGTGGAAATTTTCCTGTTTTTTTCTTTTCCAAAAAGGCCCAAAGAAGGGGGAAAATTTTTCCGCAAATGTTAAGTATTTTGTTCTTTACTTAAAATTTCCTTTAAAATAAAGCCCTTTTTCAAACACCCCAAAAACCCAAACCAAAATTTTTAAAAATTTTCAAATTTTATTTACCTATGGAGGAAAGGGGCCAAGGGGGACCCAGAAAATTCTTTTAATTCTTTATAGCCATTTTTAAAAATTAAAACCCAAGTTTTTCCGATTCAAAGTTTAAAATTGTAAAAACTAGATGAGGTGGCCAAGGGGACATTTTTTTGTTCAAAATTTTTCCCCTTACTATATCTTCAGCATTTTGTGGACCTTAATAACAAGGCTGACATCTTTATCTCTTCTGTTAATGTTTACTCTGTCCTTGGCAGCTCCTGATCTCAAGTACAAGAATGTAACAAGTGCAGCCAAGCTCTCCTGACTGGCAAAGTATAGAAATGTATAATGGAAATAGTATCAGAACTGATACCCTTTCGAAGACAAGTCTTAGTCATGCTAAGGTCATCAAAAGTAAAGCAACAGTTTTAGAAACATATGAAGAGCAGAAGCAGAAGCAGCAGGAACAGAATTGTTCGTAACAGTAGAAAAGTAGTGGCATAAGAAAAGGTAACATTAACAGAAAGAACTGTCAGAACTATCATTGGAAAAGATGTCACTGTTTTTTTATGCCCGTAATATTGAATATTGTGTAACCTTTAACCATATATCTTTCTGACCAGGGTCTTAGTTCATTATATTACCAGAAAACTGTCTATGATGTTTATGTGTATTTCAAACTTTTGTACTAAGACATAATTGGCTTTTATTACCAGAAAAGTGTCTATGATGTATATGCATATTTCAAACTTTTGTACCAAGACATAATTGGCTCTTTGTATACTTTATTTGATGTCATTTCCCTATTGAGATAGCATTCATTTCTTATTAATTTTATTTACAACTAATTTTATAGTTATGATAGGTATCTTGCTTGGAATAATGGAAAACAGCAAACCTGTAATGCAGAAAGCTAACAGTTGTCTGAAAAATGCATGTAGAGGGACTACCACATTGTTCCCAAGTAAGCAGGAACTAAAACAAAGTGGGAGGAATTTAGAGTGAAAACCATGAATGTTAGTAAGAGAGATGGTATTTGATCTCATCTGGACTTTCTGGTAAAGGGAGACATGTGATAACTTCCTACACTCTTCACCACATATGGATTGTGATCACTTCACGTCACAGTTCTGTACCTTGCTTGACATGGAATAGGTTGAGTTAAGGCTAGAGCAGCACTCACCAATCTTTCCATTCTTATGCCACACACCACACCAACCAGAACCACACACTCCCCTTTTGCTGCTCAATCAGTGAACATCTTAGGGTATTAGTGGCTACAGTTGTGGACATTATTGCATTCATGAAGGAAAATGAGTTCATTGTATGCTAGATATTATTTAAAGGATTCCAGCATGAAAATGGGTATGGTAACACATGCAGGTAAACCTTTTGGGTGTTCACAGTGCCAGTATCTAGATCTTAGATGCATGAAAGGTTACTTTATGATATTTCACAATGCTTAATTATCTTTTCTTGGAGAAGTAATCTGAGGAACACTAGTATTCATAGAGGAGAGATGCAAAATGAATGTTAACAGTGCCAATGAACCTTTTCCCAGATGACTTTTAAAGTACCTCACGTGAAAGTTCATGTAGAAGAAAAGTTCCATGACTTCATATTACCTAGAGACCTCTTAGAGAAGTTATTTTGTGTAGCAAATGATTGTTCAGATACACAAGGAGCCATATGCATATTTAGTTAACTAAAAGACTACGAAGAGTAATTGACTGAGGCATATAGAAGGTCCTACAAAAGAAAAGTCACATGAATGTTTACAGTGCAAAAGGAGTAGTAAGTTAGTGCAGCACATGACAGTTCACAGAGGAGAGAAGCCACATGAATGTTTGCAGTGTCAGAAGACCTTCACTCAGAACAGGGCTTTAGTTCAGAACATGGCTCTTCGTAGAAGAGAAATGCGATATCAGTGCTCACAGTGCCAAAAGACCTTTCCTTAGAAGAGTAACTTAGTGCAGCACATAACCATTTATACTGGAGCCATGCCATTTGAATGTTGCTAGGCCAAAAGGCTTTCTCTCATAAGAGTACTTTAGTAGAACACATGATGTTTCATACAGGAGAGAAGCCTCATCAGTGTGTTCAGTGCCAGACCTTTTCCTGGATAAATCATTTAATGTAGCATATAATTCTTCATATTAGAAATAAACCATATGAATGTTCAAAGTGCCAAAAGACCTTTCCCCAGAGGAGGAATTTAGTGCAGCACATGATTATTCATACAGGAGCGAAGCCATATGAATGTTCACAGTGCCTAAAGAGGTATGATTTATTGACACATGACTTTTCTTAAAAGAAGGGAGGCTGTATGAATGTTCATAGTGCATAAAGGCCTTTTCTTGGAGGGTAATGTTAGTGCAACACATTACTTTCCATTCTAGAGAGAAGCCATATAAATGTTCACAATGCCAGAGGACCTTTTCCCATATTGGTCATTTGAACAGGCACATGAAAGTTCACACAGATGAAAAGCCATATCATTTTATACATTATCAAAAACAACTTCTCCCAGAGATGCAATTTAAAGCAACATGTTACTGGAGAGAAGCCATATGAATGTGAACAGTGCCAAAAGACTTTCTCCTTGGGGAGTACTGTAGTCAACCACAGTGCTATTCACACAGAAGAAAAGCCATATGAATGTTGACATTGCCAAAATAAAAAATCTAGGAGGGGTTGTTTAATGAGGCACATGACATCATACAAGAGGAAAGCCATACGAATGTTCCTAGTGCCATGAGACATAATCCTAGACAGAAAATCTCATGCAGCACTTGGATATCTGGCTAGGAGGAAGGCCATATGGATGTTTACAGTGCCAAAAGGTCTTTGTTCAGAGGAGTACTTTAGTACAGCACATAACTAGTCTTGGAAAAGAAAATCTAAATGAATGTTCATATTGCCATAAAGCTGTCTCAAAGAGAAGTCATTATTTATTGCATATGACTGTTCATGAAAGTGTTAAGGCTTGTGAATGTTAACACCACCATGAAATCTTCTCTCACAGGAGTACTTTAACAAAGCATATGACTGTTCATACAAAAGAACTGTGTGCATGTTTACTATGCTGGATGATTTTCCCAAGGGTAATTATTTCATGTAGTATAGGAAAGGTAGTTGCCATAGGACTGGTCAGACATGCCACATTTCTGTCCATTGTAAACACCAGTGTAACAAGATGATATCTTTTTAGCAGGTATCCAAAGACCATACAGTGTCTCTCCTGATGGTAGCAGATTATTCTGCTTGTAATAAGAGAGAGAAGCAGGTTGACAATGGTAAAGAATCTGCCGTACATGACATGGGATGTTGTCCGGAACTAACCATAAGAGTTCAGATGGAAAATATTGATATTTGTAAGGGAAGAGTTGTGGGTCATATGACGTCGGAGTAATTGTTGAAGATAGATGCTTTCCTTTCACTGATGATAATGAATATAGTGAACAGCAAAACCCATAACTATGAGTCATGAAACCTCAAAGGATTGGCTTGTTCAGCAGATGAGTAATTTGACTTGATCAGCTGAGAAAATATATTACATATGGTGTGTTCCTTATGATCATTGTATCATTTCCTTTACTCTTCTGTGTAAATTGGGAAAACAGTTAATAGTATGATTAGTTTGGTTATATGTATTCCACACAGCAACTCACTGAAGGCAGAATTTCAGGAAGAACTGTCTCAGGAATAACAGTGATATTTTCATTTTGGTAGTGGATTTCCCATCTCATATATTTATATGATAAGCAACAATGTAAAGTCATGAATTGAAGAAGCTGGATTATTTGGTGTTGGTTACTAGAAGGTGCAACTGGACTATCTTTTGTTGATGACAAAGGTGATGTAAAACACATTATTAATGTTCAGAAAGGCTGGGAGTTAATTTTGTCAAACTCTTATATAACTTTTGATTAGAAATTTCATATCTAGAATGATGCTTGTAATCGTTTGTCATCTTTTCATATATTAATAGTGTGTGTTTTTGTATTTGCCTTTTGTTCTCTTGTCCACCAATAAATCTTTGAAATTGGGTACGTTGAATTCTTTTCATATCTTGCAAGTATGTCAGTGTGGCAATATATTGGCATTTATAACTTGGTGCCTTCTCTTCAGGCTGACTTGAGACCCAAGCCTGTGCATTTGCATATACACCCAGAGCAGCAAATTCCTGTAACGTCTCATCCAAAATATGCCACTTGTACAAAGACAACATATACCTGTGTTCTAGCTCTGCACCTAGCATCTTCTACTCACATGCCTAATAACACATGCCTGTCTACTCACATAGCCGCCCAGTATTCACCACCTTTATTCAAGCAGCTTAATATTATTATGTACTCGTACATTCTCAGTCAACACTGTATCTGAACAACAGATGGAGAAGATAGAGAAGTTTTATTAATGAAAATCAACAGTTCATGCTGGAAGTGTAAAGCAAAGGAGTTATAGGAAAAGTAATTTATTTATGATAATAGTCAGTGAAACAGGCCATCGATGATCTCAAAAAGATTTCGTCACCCATTGTACAAACAAATCAAATGTTTATATTTTCTAAAATAACAGAAGATTGACACAAACCTCTGCCATGAAAGTCAAGTTTAAGGTACTTTGCGGAGCCCCAACAGAAACTTTATATGGGGAAAAAAAAATACCTGCCCTCCCTCTGCAACTGATGGAACAGATGACCAGAAACATTTTATATCTATCACAGGAGAGTACTCATTGGGCTACATGTATGGTAATGTGAAAACCCATAAGCCTAATCATGCCTAACTTTCCATGAATTCCATAGGTTCATTGTCAGAATATAACACTGAGCTCACAGTAAATGAAGTGCCTTTTCTAGATGTATTATGTCAGTCAGAAAATGGCCAATACACCAACAGCATCAACAAAAAAAGCAGCCTTGAGGAAGTGTATGAATGCTGTCTGAGTTCCCATCAGGCAATGCAGAATGAATGTAATTGAGTCTTACATATGCTGTGTGTACAAGCATAACTCATTGCCCACATTTCAACATCGAAGTATGAAGGAGTAAACAATTACTGATTACTAATGGATACTCAAACATTCCCAAACCACAGGACCACTTGAACAATATAAATCTAGAACATTCAATTAGAAACCAGATGTCACAAGCATATAAAGCAGATGAATGTGTAATGCAAGACATTATCATGAGCATATGCTGTTGCAACCCAAATGATAAACTTAGCCTTATTTACAACAGTAGTCACAAACATAGTAACTACATAGTGAAACAATTTCAATCAAGATAAGAAATTCCTCTGAAGGCCACCAAGGTAGATTACAAATTTGACTGCTACCACAGAGGCTCTGAACTTTGTTCTAAGAGCCTTATTGGGATGACTGCCACTTCTTTAAGTCGCAGACATACTTTACACCAACATGATGGTGCACCCAAACTATGCAAAGATCCTTGACTTCTGCAACAATCATAACAAATTACAAAAGTTTTTTCTTTTTCTGGAGCTGATAAGTGCCTCTGGAAGTATATTCTGTATGTAGGGTCCTGGAGCTGGTAAGTGGCTCTGTAAGTATATATATATATATATATATATATATATATATATATATATATATATATATATATATATATATATATATAAGGTTGAGGAGCTTGTAAGTGGCTATAGAAGTGTATATCTAGGGTTCTAGAGCTTGTAAAAGGGCTATGGAAGTGTATATGTATGGTCCTGAGGCTTGTAAATGGCTCTCTTAGTGAAGCTTACATAGCACTAGAAGGGTATATTTAGGGTTCTGGAGCTGGTTAGCAGGGCCTTTGAGAGGAGGGTGCAGGGGGTTCATCTTACCTGGGCCCGGGGGTCCAAAAGGTTGCCCAGGAATTTCCTGGGATCTCAGGAAATGAAGAAAATCAACAGAGCGCTCCATTCCACCCTTCTCTCATCTACCATACCTTTTTCGGCCTTACAGCTCATGTCATAAAACCGTAGTGTATAAAAACAGGATTATTAATGGAGAAGGGAAGGGGGCCTGAAAGAAACGTGTACCCCACATAAAATTCCTCTCAGGGGCCCTGCTGGTAAATAGCTCTGAAAGTGTATATCTTGGGTTCTGGAGAAGATCAGTGGCTCTGGAAGTGTATATCTAGAACACTGGAGCTGGTCAGTGGCTCTGAAAGTGTATATCTAGGGTTCTGGTGCTATTGAGTGGCTCTGGAAATGTATATCTAGGATTCTGAAGCAGGAAAGTGGCTCTGGAAATGTATATGTATGGTGCTGGAGCTGTTGAGTGAATCTGGAAGTGTATATCTGAGATCCTGGAGCTAGAAAGTGGCTCTGGAAATTTACATGTGGGGTTATGGGCTGTTAATGGCTCTGGAAGTGTATATGTGGAGTCCTGGAGCTGTTAAGTGGCTCTGAAAGTACATGTGTAGGATCTTGGAGCAGGAAAGTGGCTCTGAAAATAATATATTTATGGTCCTGAAGCTGTTCAGTAGCTCTGAAAGTGTATATGTAGGGTCCTGAAGCTGAAAAGCGGCTCTGGAAATGTATATCCAAGACCCTAGAGCTGGAAAGTGGCATTGAAAATATGTCTGTCGAGTCCTGGAGCTGGTTAGTGGCTCTGGCTGTATATCTGGGGTCCTGGAGCTGGTCGGTGGCTCAGGTCATTCTGCAGTTGGTCATGCAAGCTACATTTTAAGCCTTAATGCAATTACTGAAACGTTTGTTTCATTTATATAAATACTAACTGGAATTGCTTCTTGTCTACTGATGATGGCAGTGTTTAAAGTAGACTGAAATATTTTCATGTATCAGGTTAGGAAAGAAAAAAGGTTTTGTCGATGTTTGTCAACACCACAGTTGTGGATTTTATAATGAATGTATATTATCGTTCCGGAATTATTACCATTTTGCTTGATATTAAGTGGACGAGTAAGATGATGTCATTTAAATGGGCGACTAAGACGATATGATTACATAATTATGATCAAAGGAAGTTAGAAGAAGAAATCTGTTATATCGAGACCATTTTCTACGGAAGAGGAATCAGCTGATGCCTGACTCCCACAATGCATCAGCGGAGGAATATGGTTGTGTTGTGAGTATCGCCCGCTGGATTCAGTTGGGATGTATTGTCGTACCGCTTACCATCGGCCTTGTCTTATATCTTAGGATGCCAGTTCACACAGAATGTACATGATGACTTGTAAATGAATTGTTGGATGTAGTAATGGCTCCTAAATAGTTAGAAATTATCATCTAATAAGACGTAAATGTAGAGAGTAGTGTTTGTTTACATCGATAGCCCCGTGTTTACATACAGTCAGCTGATCGGTTGGCACCAATGCACCGCCTGCCGCCTTCGTGCTTTAATTGTAATGGTTGTACTGTTTAGCATAATGTAAATGGAAGGCTCGCGCTCATACACGGATATATAACCGACTTATTCCATGACGATATTCAATCGTATGAAAAACTGACATAATCAAGTCACTTGACTACCAAGCTGCCGCTTTACTTTTAAATATATACATAATTACCTTAGACCAATAACCTATGTTGAATTAACCGATGCTTCGCATTTTATAAATGTTTCACTTTATTTATTCTTTCTGCTTAAGTTCAGTTTTATGACTCGAATACCAGCAAAAGTTACAAGAGCTGTTATAGAAAAAAAAGTTATAGTTCCTCTATATAGATACGGTCCATATGATGGATAAAGTGATATAAAAAGGCACGTAGAGAATATTCTTCGTGATTTGAATGAATGTCATGAATGTCAGGAACGTAGATCGAGAATTTTGTTGTTGAAAATTGATTGGTATCCTTATGAAATGAGCAAGTTAAAATTGAAGGCATTTCATGTTCACACTGCAGGGGCTAGGCAAAGATAAGGGTATTTTAATGGTACTATCTATAGGAACACAGGAACGGGAGGAAACAACTAATCCTAGTTAGCCCATGAAACTGAACTAGGGCTGTTGGCCCTTGTGAGGCAAATCCTGTCCACTTTCACTCATGTAGACGTAGTCTCTGCCTGAAACTTTCTATAGTTTTTTGCATTTACTTTATTAATTGACATCTTGTTCCAGTCATCAACAAGTCTGTTTCCAAACCAGTGTTCTCCATTATCTTTGTTAGATATAGATATATAAAGTTTGATATCATTATGGCGATATCTCTCTAAAAATGATACTATGAGTAATTTATCAATATTTCCTTTATTTAGCCTTCTTATCCGCATATATAGTTTGATTACATCACCCCATACTTACATCTCTCATTGGGATGCATATTTGGTTTCCTTAGTTTCTACTCATTGGAAAGATTTCTGATGTTAGGTATCATTTTTGTCATTCTCCTCTGTTTGATTTTTAGAATTGAGTCAAAAGAATATTGAAGAATGTACCTTGACTTTATGGTATTTGAAAAATATGTAACTAATATGGTTTTGGGTGTGCATCCAGTTTTTGTGCTGTGTGTTTGTGTCAAGTCACATGGTGAAAAATGCTTTGAAACAGGGAAAATTCAAGAATAAATGAATGAAGAAACTTGAAAGAAAAATTCAAGAATAGATGATTTAACAGACTTGAACCAACTAAGGAAGATTCAAGAGTAAATGAATAAAGAAACTTGAACTAACCTAGCTTATTCCAGTATTATGACTGCATTTATGTGTATTATTTTTAATTGCCTCTAGACCTTTCTAAAGGCCCTATATCCCAAGCCTGCATTACTTCCAGTAGCATACAAATGTAGACTACATTGGAGCAAAATGTTCTTTGATGAGGCTGTACTCCCAGTGATACAGACTTGGCAAAGGTGACTATTCATCCATGGTTTAACCTCAAGCAGTGGGAATCTAGTAACACCTAGACTGTATGTTATTTAGTTATTCATAATCAGCCCAGGACCAGTATCTATGAAAGAGTCCTAATATTATCCAGAACCATTCTAATGGCACCTGCAGCCCAAGGCTGCACAACTTATAAAGTAGTATGATGTGTAGACTCCTTTGAAGTGAAAAGTCCTTTGACAAAACTGTACTCCCTGTGTTAACTTCAAGAAGGCTGCGTCTGGAAACAGCACCATATATAACTGTACATATACTTACTCTGACACCACAGTAGCAAGATCAAACATGTAGCATTACATTACACAGTTGGGACAATGACTCACCAAGAGCAAAAGGACTACATCTCCACAGAAGTCTTCAGTCACTCTTTTAACCCCAGACAGAAGTGAATCCAGCCCACACCCTCCAGTCACATTGAATGGACAGTCATGTTGACTGATCAAAACGCCAACTATTCTAGGCATCGTGTATGACACATACTTGATTTTCACTGACCACATGGATTACATCAGCACAGAGGCAACACACAAACTAAAATGATATCAGAACACTAACTGACACCAGATTTGGACTCGAAAAAGAATCGCTCAGAATCCTCCACAGACAATTCATTCATTCCATTTTAGACTCTGCCTCACCTCTCTAGTCTTCCACCTTCTCAAAAGCAAATATAACAAAGCTTCAAACCACACACAATAATGCACTCAGAGCAGTCATTTGCTGTCTGGCAACTGCAAACAACAAACACCTTCTCAAGGAAAGAAAGATATTACAAATACAGTCCAACCTCAACATGCTCTTCACTCAATTCTATGCAACAGCACTGTGTAGACCCTTCTTACCCAGCTGCAAACCCTCAGACAGAAATAAAAAGCTTACTCCTTCCTCACACTTCAGTAACCTTAACTCACACATCCCCCCACCCAACAGATAGATAGATAGAGAGAGGCATTCCTCCTGCTTGTCATTATAATGTGAGTGGAAGGTCACCTATGATGGGGATGTATCATCAGAGTAAAATCTTGGAGGAGAACCTTTCATATCAAATGATTCCATCCTTTCCATACTGCTTTGAAGTTGCAGGAGCCCATGTAGAGGGTATCTTTAAGGTTATGTAATGAAATGATAATTACTGTCCATGTAGATTTTTATGTGGCATGGGGTCTATGTACATGATATGATTATGATTCTACAACACCACCCATGGGTTGATGACATGTGTGAGGTAGTAAGTTTTTGATTCATATAACTAGGAATGTTAGGAAAGACACTCAGTAAATTTGTACTTATGTTAATTGACAACTTGCCAACACTGACTCAAGAACAGGTGTACTTTAAAGGAAGTGATATTGTGTAAGATGTTTGTTTGTGTGTGTGTGTGTGTGTGTGTATCTTTTTTTTTTTATTGCATCTAGGCTTCTTTGTTGTAACTCAGTAGTTCTCTGTCATATGGGAAGTGTGGGAAATTTTGGCATGATGTTAGTTCTCTCTGTAGCCCATTTACAGTGGCTGTGAACTATGGAGTATGTGTAGCTGGACTGACATTTGCATGATTTATGATTCATGATGATTCATATCAATACATCTATTGTCACTTACTTATGATAGAAATGTTGCATTAATTATGATTTTGTAGTGGTAATGGGACACACCAAGCATTGATACATTCTTTCATTATGACCTAATGCTATGAAGTCAAAAGTATTGGCTCAGTCCTTCTTGAATCAAGTGATAAATGTAGCCATTGTTTAATAATATGTATTGGAATTAGATGATTGCATTATTTCTAACATATTATTGATTAAACTTTTCTCTTACAGGTGAGTGTTGTGACACAAAAGTGAAGACTAAGGATCCCTCGATTAATTCCTTGTGCAGTGTTCCTCTTGTCTTTTCTCACTCCATCACATGCTTTTTTGTTTACAACCTTCCCTCATCATTTTTCTTATCTTTTCATTCCTACTCCCTTTTTCTGTTTAACAGTTAGCATTGCAAAACTAGATGCTTACTTGAACTCTTTGCCTACATTTTCATGGGAAGATGGAGAGCGATGCTGTAGATTGTACTGCAACGTCTTCTACCACTACCTGTCCCTCTTTAAGTGTCTCTGCTTCCTCTAATCACACTCCCATTTCTACTGTTGATGTCCCTACACCATCCCCAAACTCGTGCCATGCCACTACCAGCAGAGAAGGCATGGACTGTCAGGAGAATTCTCATACTCGCCCTCAAAGGAATACCAGTGCATCAAAGCGTGATGTAGCAAATGAGGTGCGGCATAAAAGTAAGTACCCAGTTTTCTTGAGTTAACAAACTGAAATTTTTCAGTTACTGTTGCTTACTTTCTTAGTATTAGAAAGGTATTTGCTTACATTATATCAAAAAGAGTTTGGTGCATATTCTTAGGAGATGGACATTCATGAATCTTCAACCCATTTTCCATATGTGGTAAGGATAGTGTTTGATTTATTTGTTTTTGTTGTTTGCAACAATAAGGAAGCAGTGAACGTGGTGTGATGATGATGCTGATGATTCATAGTAGCACTGTGTCAGCATTCTTTCTCCCTCTTTTTCAAAAACTAGTCTTATTGTATAGTGGCCCTGTGGTAAATTTCACATATGAAAGTAGCATTGGCTTTGTTGAGTATGAGATTAGGATCATGTTAAATGTAGTGGTCTGTCCATCTGTTTATTTCTTTGAATCTCGGTTTTTGTGGGACACAGAAAATTCATGCAGTATGTTGTGGTGAACTGTGTTATAATATAAAGTAATAACTGAAATTGCATCAGACTGTGTCTTGTTTTATATGTGTTTGTGTTCATACATTAGTGCACAAATGTTGTAATGTTTTACACATTACACATGAGTGACTATTAACTCTTGAATGATGGTCATGTTCCAGAAATTCCATCATGTTAGTCACAGAAAATAAGAAAAAAGTATATTCCTTTCTGTGATGACATTTTAGCTTTCAAAAGTAACAAAAGACATTCAGAAAGTTATATTATTCCCTTTATACTGACCTGGTATGCTGCTAAATGAGGGTTGGAAAAGAGTGTGGATTACATGTCTAGCAGCTCCTCATGATATAGGAGGAATTGGAAATGTTTCTGTCTTTGTATTGAGCTCATTTTTATAGTGTAATCTTATGTTGTACATAGGCACTGCTTTGACGGTAAATAGCATGTATGTATTTAGAAATATTATCCCTTTACGCTAAAAAATTCAATGTAGTGATTGGTTGGCAAGTGTTTAGAGGACATTGAAGGATTTGTTTATTTCTGTATATTGAACATACTTTCACACTGCTCATATTTCATACATAGTCACAGTATTAGTGGTGAATAACATTAATATCTTTAGATGTCTTAACCCTTCATGTTAGAAAAAGTTTAAAGTAGTGAGTGGCTGGCATGCATGGGAAGGATATTGGAAGTGTTTTTTCTAAGTATTCTGGTTCTTTATGTCTCATATGTCTCATATGTTACCAAAGCATTCAGTTACCCCTTTATTACATAAGAGATGATTAGGTGCAATTATGTAATCCCCTTAAAATCACTGTGAATTATTTTTTTTTATATATATTTCTCATGTTAGTATGTATTTTCTTTGATAATTGATCTTCACATGTAAAACCCATGTTTACTTTAACATGCTGGAGAGAAGATAAGGATGTGTGTGCTTGAAGTGGGAACCTGTATGTTCTTTGACTAACCCCATGGAAATAGATCATAGTATAGTATTTAGGTAGGGGTTCGATGTAGCCATGCACAATTTACTCTGCCTTTAAGTGTTGACCAGTCAGAAGTCAGTTGTTACCATTGCACTTTGTGATTTTATTGCATGCCTCCTGCTTGTGGTTACACCACAAGTAAAAAGTCACCTTTGTTGAGGTTGTATCGTTGTTAGTGGACAAAAGGGAGCAGTGTCATCAAGGAACTTCTTGCTGTGGAGGAGTCCATTGCTTCCTCACTTCTGATTGATGAGCAGCCTTGAGGTGGCAGGATCCCCATAAAAAGACTCCTAGGTTGTATGATTAGATGAGTTATTTAACCAGTTCTGGAAAATCTTGAGATAGTTATCACCCTCCATTTACTGATTTTGTAATACGTGTAAAGAATACTGTACCCAATTTAACCAAACTTAATTTGTATATTTTAGGTCATATGCAGTTTGGCTATCTTTCTTTGTATTTGCCAAATGACTTATCTCCAAGTCTCCAAGCATGAAATAATGACAAAAGATCTCCAATATGATTCTCTGGAGACTGGACAGTGTTTGCATTTTAGATTTTCTTTTTTCATTTTCAGATGGATATTTCTGGTTGGGTGTTCTGTTCTTTTACGTGTTATTTGTATGTATTTGTGATACTGTGTATGTAGGTATGTACTATGTAAAGAGTGTTACCAGACTTCATGTGTTCAAAGTTATGCCACTAGTGAGAAGTCACCTTTGGCAAGGCTCCATAGTATCACTGTCAGTTGATGAAAGTGCAGTCTCTCTGGTGATCTCACTTTAAAGAAGTCCATCTTGTCCCTTCTACTGATTGCAGCATATACTTGGAGCTGTAGGAGCTCCTAGATTTTTTGAAAGGGGTCCCAGGATTATTTGATGATAGAATGATAATACTATATAAAACGTTTAAGGAACATTTACTCACTTTATTTAAACTAACTTCTTCCCTTTGCCTCTTCTAACAAGTACAACAGACTAAGGTAGAGTTTGGCAGATAATTAGAAGATGAAATACTGGGTTTTGGATGCTTGTTGGCACCATTATAAGGACAGAACAAGGGTAGAAGCTTCATAGGTAGCTGAGAAAAGCATGGAGCACTTCTGTCTTGAATTCAGACTTTGGAAACTCATTTGCCATTTTGAAAATCTTATACATGCAGGCATTCACATATTAGATGTTTTTGAAGTTTAAATCTTTGGATTTTAGATCTCCCAGTAGTAATGAGAGTATGTACAGTTTGATAGTTGATAACATACTGTGGAAGGAAGGGTTGATATCAGATATATTTATTAGATATTGGTATAGAATAATTTTGTTTCAAATTAGTTTTTTTTCATTCATGACCACTCTTTCCTGTGTGGGTCAGGTAGCACCCACAACAAATGTCTGAGCTGTAAAGAAAAAGAAAAATTAATCTTCATTAGGCTCTTTCCTGTGTCCCTTATTTCAGAACATAATACAGACGGGAAGGATTTACAGCTTCCCCATTTTTACCTCTCATGGAAGACTTTATGAAATGCAGGAGATACGTTGGCAGTATCCTTTCTTCCTTATCCCTGGGAAAAGAATTATTTTATGGTAATGAAGTTATTTACAGTTGTAGTAAGCAAATGTGTAGGTTGCAACCCTTCCTCAGGAGTGTTTAAGTGGTACTGAAAACCATCCTAAACTCATATTTTTAGGCTTGCAAGTGTTACTCTCTGTCTTATGAAAACTGAGTGACTGGGCTAGTCTTGCCAGCTTCGTAATTTCGTTGTACCCTCCTTTTTCTTAATATGAATCATATGTTTTTCTCGAGTCATGACCTGCCTTTTTTTTAAGATGCAGGTTTTCCAACTCATCAAAACAAAAAAAAGAATCATATGAATGTCTTTTCCCTTTTCTCCTTTCCTCTTTAGGCTTTGTTTCAATAGGGGTTTTTGTCCATTCTGTCTTTTTAGGCTTTGTTTCAATAAGGGTTTTCGTCCATTCCAGGAGTCTTCAGATATTGCCAGCAGTGCTTTTTCCTTATATTAGAGTGATACCATGTGACTGGTAATCCTACATTGGAATCAACTAGGGGATATACATAGGCTTGTTCAGTATCATGTTAGGGGATATACATAGGCTTGTTCAGTATTATCTTAGGGGATATACATAGGCTTGTTCAGTATTATCTTAGGGGATATACATAGGCTTGTTCAGTATTATCTTCTAGGGAAATGAATTGTTTTGGGATTGAAGCAGGTTATTGTAACAAAATTAATAATTCCCCAAAATATGTTTTGATGTTCTTACACTTTAAATACATATGTATTTATCTCTGTTATTTTGACTATCTGACTTGCTGTTTATATATCAATCCATCTTACCTTTTCTGTATCTTTGATGCTTTTTTCCTCATGGAAATTTTCCCTTTGGAGAATAACCATGGCACAGAGGTATTCAGGTTGCCATATCCAAATCTTTCCAAAGCATACTTTACCCTTCTCACACCCTTGTGAGTTCTCTCCCCAATATCTCCCCATGCTTTTCCTTCCCTGGATGATGGCTGTTCGCATCTCGTGGGTATTCTTCTACTAACCCACTGCAGTTCCCTATGCAGTGGTGTCCATCCTATATTTTTTTCTCTGCTTCATTTTCTATGAATTAAGATTTGGTCTGGTATCTGAAAATGGGAATAGAGAAGGGGTCTCTTTCGTAAAGTGTGTTATGGTTTGAATGATCTTTTACCCCTGCAGCTTTAACTGAGACCAAGCTCCCATGTTGTTCTGTTGATCTGTCATGCTGTTAGAGACCCACTGTTCAGATTTCTCCACATTACAGGCCACAGTGTTTCTATTGGCATTAGGCAATGTTTTTAACAGTACGGTGCCCTTTGTGTTTTTACTGTACTTACTGCATCTTTCAGTTTCATTGGTAATATTTTAGTCTTCCATACCTGTCATGCCAAAAGGGAACTTTGAGTGCAAATTAGGAGCCAAGCCTTCCAGGATGTTCCAAGCATTGTTCAGAATATACCTCGCTAACGCGGGAAATGGCAAATAGTATGAAAAAAAAAAATCTGAATTCAAATGAGTCCAGTCTCAGTTTTTAATTATTGCTGGTAGATCAGATTTGTAATAATGCCTATGGAGGGTGTGAAATATCATTGCTCACTTTTTAACTCTGCAATTTCACCTGCCGCAAAAGGGGACTATAAGTGCCCTGAGAAAAGACCACTGGGTGTACCTCTTCTGTCTTGAGGACCTTTATAATCCAGCTTGCCACCTTTTTAGAGAAGAAGACTTGTTTTCTTGTGTTTGTTGAGGGCAAAAGGTATGATGTGCCTTTTTTTTGTCCAGTGTTCTGTACTTAGTTTAATTCTTGACATCACTAAAATGGTTTAAACTTTTTATCGTTAAAAGGTTATGAGTTTGATCAGTGGCTCTTTACTAGAAGAATTTATGTTTGTCTGTAGTTTCTCAATGTCTTCTGCTAATGAGGTTTCCATTGAGTTGGGTATCATCTGCAAAGGTTGATATGAAATTATGGTTTGTGTTTCATTTGTCAAGTACAAGAATGAGACTCTGTAAAGGTATACAGCGTTTTACTTTAGAGGAGTTGGAAGCTATCTGATCTACAACATATGATCTGTTTATTAAAAAGTTTCAAGCTCAACTTCCCGCTTTTCAGGTTACTTCTTATATACTTTGTCCTTTATGGCACTATGGTTACAATTGATAAAGGCTTCTCCAAACTTTGTGATCATCACTCCAGCATTTTCTTTGTACTCAAATGCTACTGCAATTATATCATAATGATCAAGCAGTTGAAAGAATGATGATCTTCCTACCTGGGTTAAGTAAATTATGTAATGTTGTGCTCGGTCCAACTACTGATCAAGCCTTCAAAAATCAGTCAGTTTCAAACTTTTTGCAGTTATGCAAGAGTCCAGGCTCACTTTGCAACGACGATTAGTGCTTGTGCTTGTGGTGTTTTGCATTTATTGAGAGAGAAAGAATTCTGACTGATCCTGAGGTAGTATTTATGGTTATGTTGTAACCTTTCCCAAGTTACATGTTTAGATGGGATATATTGGGTATATGTCACTCTGAAGGGTTTGTTGCTATTATGAAGAACCGAGTCATGTTTTTAAAATCTTGCCATGATAAGTATGTACTTGTAAATGTGACCTATTTAAGGAATGTGGTGGTCTTTCATAAGCAGTGTGCCCTTGCAAAGGTGGCATATTCAAAGAGTGTGATGGCTTTTCAGTGATAGTGTGGTTTTAGAAGTGTGACATTTAAAGAGTGTGATGGTCCTTCAGAAACAGTGTGTCTTAGTGAGGGTGAGATAGTATTCAAGAAGTATGATAGCTCTTTAGGCTTTTTCTTCCTGGAATTAGTGATGTATGTCTTAGGGAGTGTTCTCTCGAGTTATGTATTTCCTAACACGGTCTTGTCATGGTTCCGTTTTGGTCTAGGAGCAGGACACAGCTTGTTTATGACATTTTTGTGTTTATTCTAGTATGGCAATACGTTCCTTCTGACATATTGTTCCCTCCTGCCATACAGTCAGGTAGCCTCATAAACTCCTCCTCCACTAGATATTCAAACATGATTATCATACCCTCATACCCCCTCCCTCCACCCTCACCCAAATGTTCACACCCCTCCCCATCTCCCATACCGTATCCTTTACCTCTCATAAGAGCAAATTCAGGCCTGTTGTTTCCCCGAACATAAAGTTTACGCGCGTAAATAAACACGCCTTATTTACATGTCGGTGGCGTAAAGGCAAGATTGGCCCCGGGAGGACCAGGTCTCCCCTTGGATGGGGGGAGCGTATGTGTGTGGGGGGGATGCTGGGGGTACGTGTTAGTGTGTGGGTGGGGGTTACTCCCTTATTCCCTGCCTCGTCATTAAAGCACATGTTCAACGATTCGGATTTTTCACACACGGCTCGTAACTCGACGTATTGGGTGGGTGGCGGGCGTAGGGGAAGGGGGAAGGTTTTTATCCTGTTAGAATACCCTGTTAAATGATACTGGAGGGGGCTTGTGGGGGGAGGATGTAGGGGCTAGACGCCAGTGGTGGTAGGGGCTTGGCTGTTGAGTGGTCCAGGTGGGATGGATGGCTGCTGCACTCGCTAGTGGATGAGATGGATGGCTAATGTTGGTGGTGGTTGAGGTGGATGACGTGTAGGTGCTGGTGGGTGATTGCTGCAGGTGCTGGTGGATGACTGCAGAAGAGGCTGGTAAATGGCTGTTACAGTTACTGATGGATGACTGCTTTACGTGCTGAAGATGTTGGTGGATGGTGATGCTAAAGGTGCTTCTGAATGAATTGGATGAGTGCTACAGATGCTGGTGGATGAAAGTGATGATGCTGTAGGTGTTTGTAGATGAAACGGATGTCTGCTGCAGATACTGATGGGTGAAGTGGATGGCTTGAACAGATGCTGATGGATGACCAGCAGGTTTTGGTGGGTGACATTCAAATGCCGTTGGATGACTGCTGCAGTTGTTGTTGGATGGATGTTAAAAATGCTGGTAGATGACTGATCCAGGTGGTGATGCCTCCGGTGGATGATTGCCTCAGTCGCTAGTGGATGAGATGAATGATTTACTCGGGTGTTTGCATGAGATGGATGATTGCCTCAGGTGCTAGTGGATGAAATGGATGATTACTTTGGTGAATGAGATGGATAATTGCCTCAGCTGAAGTTGGATGAGATGGATGATTGGCTCAGGTGTGGGTGGATGAGATGGACGATTGTTTCAAGTTCTAATGGATGAGATGGATGATTGCCTCATGTCTGGTAGATGACAGGGATGATTGTCGTAGGTGCTGGCGGTTGACATGGATTGCCTCAGGTTCTGATGGATGATATGGATGACTGCTTGGGGTGCTGGTGAATGAGATGGATGATTGTTTCATGTGCTGGTGGATGGGATGGACGATTGCATAGTTGTTGGTGGATGAGATGGACGATTGCCTGGATGTTGGTGGATGAGATGGACGATTGCCTGGTTGCTGGTGGATGAGATGGATGATTACCTCGGGTGCTGTTGGATGAGGCGGTTGGACTGCTGTTACGTAATGCTCCCTTATATGAGCTCTGTAGATTAATATAGTTGTGTTACGTTGAATAATGATATAATACTGTTCTGTGATGGTTAATAATGATAGACAACATTAGAAGTGGCCTTCATTGTTTACGTTTCCCTGTTTCTGTGAAATCCTCAGTTGGGTCAAGTTTGAATTATTCAGTATTGAGTGTACCTTGAGGTACAGTAAACGTCCTTAACTCTCGTTCACATTAATCATAATTCTTGCATGTAATCAGTTTAATTACTTCGTTGAGCAATACACATCCAAAAGTTGTATTCATTATTCCAAAGAAAACGGGTTTATGAATTATTACTCCGTACGGAGTTCTAATTTATAAGCCCGTTTTCGTGTGAATGTTGAATGCATTTCGTGGATGTGTGTTGCTTAATGAGTGTGAGATATTTAATTGGTTAGCTGCTATTATCTAACATTCCAATTAGAAGTAAGAATGATGTGTAATTGTATACTCGAGTGAATCTTTTCATCTTCGTCTTCTCTTTCTCTTCTCTCTTTTCTCTCATACTTCTTTCCCTTATCCCTTCTTCCCCCGTCCTCTGCCTTCCCCTCCTACCCTCTTACATCTCCGCCAACGAAATAATCCTCACTTGTAATAGTTTTGAATATTTCTTATTGTCCTCCATCCAGCCACAGTGGTTTTCTATGTCAAGAACATCATGCCTGACTAAATTAAAATATAATTCCATGCTCAGTTTCTGTTCTTAAAGTGCATATGAATCGAAAAGAAATCATTTATATCACATTTATGCTTTCCATAGTTCGAGACTGTTATAATCATTGACACAAATAAGAAAATCAACTTTAAAGTGAACAGCAAAAGACAGTATAGTAAACAATAAATGATATAAAAAGTTGATTACAATACATACTAATTACCTTAGTTGATTACATTACTGGAACCATGAAAGATCGTTTGACTCTTTGTCAGTTTGATAAAACAAGGATTGAGTGGAGGAGACGAAAATTCCATTTGGGTTGTGAATTGCCCTTTTTTCCCATTAAGAAAAATACTTTCAATTCGGTAAAGAAATTTTGTGATTAGAATTATAATGAACAGTACTTTTATTAGTTTTATTAAGATTATATATATATATATATATATATATATATATATATATATATATATATATATATATATATATATATATATATATATATGAGTCCACAAGGAAAATGAGACACGAGAAGTTCCCAAGTGCACTTTCGTGTAATAATCACATCATCAGGGGAGACTCAAGATAGAAATATAACAGTCAGTTGATATACATCGAAGAGACGAAGCTAGGACGCCATTTGGTAAACATGTGATGGTCAATCGCATGTTTTCTCCCTACCCACACTCTTTATTCCCATGTTCTCTTATCCCTTTCTCTCTATCATATCCTCCCGTTTTCTCCTCGTTCTGTATTCCCGTGTTCTTCCATCTGCGCCCCGCCCCGCCCCGGCCGCCCTTGCCCCACGCAGTAAGCCAATCAGTATCACAACACAGACCCAGCCGCTAATCACCTCTTCAAACTCTTGACCTCCTGTGGGAATCGTGTAATGGACTGGTTGTGGCGGGTGACCTGAGGTGTTGAGGTTGGCCATCACTTGACCTCCTGTTCCCCTTGTCACCACGATCCAGGTCACAGAGGTCAGGTCACCTAGGGGGAGGAGAGGGAGGGTGGAGTTCGGGGTCATTGAATCGTCCGCCTGAATAAACACACCGACCGTCGGGAGCCCACAGTGGAGACCTGACTTGTCATCACCTTCAGGAGGTCTTCAGGCCCTCCAGGAGGTCGCTGGCACCATCTGGAGGTCGCCAGTATCTTCAGGAGGCCGTCCACGCCTTCAGGAGGTCGTTGTTAGAAGGCCTCTCTCTCTCTCTCTCTCTCTCTCTCTCTCTCTCTCTCTCTCTCTCTCTCTCTCTCTTGACTGGGTCGTTGCCCTGGTACTCACCTCCTCATTGACGTGGTTATTAAGCACCTCCCTCAACCCCTTCCCTCCTCCGCCTGCCATCACCCCCCTTCGGGAGGGCAGAGCACTCTCTCTCACCATTGTGGTAATGCGGCTTGACCAGTGGTTATCATTGTGACCTCAGACCACCACAGCCGCTCTGGTTTGACCCCCTTGACCTCCTCTCAGTGACCCGTCTCGTTCAGGACGCGTCTCTTTTACCGCGGGCGCCGGGCGTGTATCTCGCCGCCTGGGTTACTGTGGTGGTCATTATTATTAGAGGTGAAGGAACCATTTGTGGTGTGGTACTCTGACCAGGGTGTGGTATGGGAGGACGTCAGCTGGTGAGGGGAAGGTTAGCGTCAGCTGGGACGAGGTGGTAGCCACTGTGTCAGCGGTGAGTGTCCGGACGGGAGGGGTGGTTGTCAGCTCGTGTCAGCGTCGTGTGTGGAGAGGTGGTAGGCTCTAGTTAAGCCATTGTCAGGGGGGAGTGGTGGATTGTGTCAGTCGCTCCAGTGGCCATGGTTGTCAGTTGTCAGCGCCGCATGTGTGTGTGTGTGGGGGGGGGGGGGGGGCGCTTGGTGGCTGCGGCAGCCAGTGTCAGGAGATGTGGTATTCAGTGTCAGCAGGAAGGGTTGGGCGGGGCCAGTAGCCCAGTGTCAGCAGGGAGGGAGGGAGGGTGTGTGTGGACGGTGCAGTAGCCAGTGTCAGCCCAGCGTGGGGTCAGCTGCCGGTGGTGGCTGGGCGGGAGGAGGGTAATCCCGCGTGTCCAATCTCTTCTTCTCTTTGACACCGGTGGTGCGGGCCCCCACCTCGCCCTCCGGAACACCACGGTACTCAACCTCCAAACACCGACCCTCTCCTGCACCCAGGCCTCCTCTGTCTACCCCAGCCCTGGCAGGAGGTGTTGTAGGGCGTGGGCGTGGTGGGCGTACAAGGGGATGTGGCACATCAAACACCGGAGACCGTGGTGGTGGAGGGACTAACATCAAGGAATGTATACATACACCACCACCACCACTATCACCAACACTCCCCCGGGCCTCTGCTGTTGGAGAGGTGGTGGTGAGGAGGTGGATTTTAGAGGTGCTTGGGTGGAGGAGGGGCGTTTCGAGGTGTGGACCAGTGATGGAGAAGGATGTTCCAGGTGTGGGAGAGTGATGGAGGTTTCATTTTTGGTGGTAGGAATAATGGAGAAGGTTTTCCTTGGTGGTGAGGAGTGGGAGATGGTCTCCTCAAGTGTTGGGGACGATGGGGAAGGTTTTTCAGAGCGTTCAGGGATGATGGAGAAGGATTTCTGAGTGTTGAAGAATGTTACAGAAGGTTGGGTGTTGGAGAGAATAGTGAGGTTCTAAGTGTTGGAGGGAATATGTTATGAAGTGTTGGAGAACCCTTGAGGAGTTTCCTTAAGAATTTTTGACTGTGTTGGAGAACCGTAGAGCATTTTCGTTCGGTGTTGGAGAACGCGGAACCAGTCTCTGTTGGTGGTCGTCCACGACCTTGTCGCTCGTCCCGTGTGAGCCTGGCTAACGACCATTCTCCCCTCACCCCAGTTATAACTCCCCACCATGTGTGTGTGTGACGTCTTGAGGGGGAGTGTGTTAACTGTGAACACTGGTTATCACGTGGGGCATCAGGTTGTCACATATGAGCGCATAGTTATCACATGTGGGCATCAGATAGTCACATATGAGCGCATAGTTATCACATGGGAACACCGAGTAGTCACATGGGTGATTTAGTCATCACATGTGAATACCATGTGATACGCCAGACTCCCACCCCCCCTCCCCTCCTTGCTTTTAGGAATGATATAAAAGTTCATATTGCGTTGTGAGGCGAGGTGTGTGTGTGTGTGTGTGTGTGTGTGTGTGTGTGTGGACGGGGTTTCGAGGCGAGGAGTCGAAGGGGCCGAGTGTCTAGCGATTCGATGCACTTGAAAGCCACTGAATAGGGCGCGGCTGAGCTAGTTTGTGTGTGTGTGTGTGTGTGTGTGTGCCCCCCAGTAATCCCCTGTGCAAACACCCACATCTTGGCTTCGTCTCCCGACGCGGCGGCCCAGGTGCCCTACCTCCGTGGTCTGCTCGACGTCCTCCACCGGGCCTCCCTCAAACATGCCTCCCCAACCTCCTCTGCCAACCCGGGGAGCCACGATGGGGAGACTGGGGAGCCACGGTGGGGAGACTGGGGAGCCACGGTGGGGAGACTGGGGAGCCACGGTGGGGAGACTGGGGAGCCACGGTGGGGAGACTGGGGAGTCATGTTGTGCAGGTGGGGCTCTAGGCTCCCCACGCTGGGTGTGTGGGAGCTGTGGGCACACAAGATTGTGGGGGGGACGCTGGTTCCAGGACACGACTTCAGAAGTCCAGTATGGATACGAGGAGCATGAGTGGAAGTGGAGCATTATTGGTTCGGTAGCTGGTTGAGCGTGGGTTCGAAGCCTTGTTATTCGAGCATGGGTTCGTTACTTGTAACTGGAGCGTGGGTTCGAAGCCCTGTGGTCGAGGGTTCGACATATTTTTCCTCACCCTACACCTACCTCCTCCTCCTCCTCTCCCTCACATAGCTCATCCTACACCTCCCTCACATAGTTCATCCTACACCTCCCTCACACTTGCCTCACACTTCCACTCACCTTCCTCCAGTCCTGCCTCACTCCCCACCTGCCTCATCGTTGACCGTCTCCCTGGAGCAGGGCCGCTAAGGCGGGTTCACTGAATAACCGGAGTGGTGGATTGTGAAGTTCCTTATCTGGTGGTGGCTCGCCTCTTAATTGGGACGGCTGTAAACGACCCAATCACCGCCGACGCCTCCCTTAACAAGTTCTGATGGTCCCGAGAGAGAGAGAGAGAGAGAGAGAGAGAGAGAGAGAGAGAGAGAGAGAGAGAGAGAGAGAGAGAGATCGCTCCAGCACTTCCGCAATAACACAAAGAATAATAAACTTCAACTTGACCCACGAATCGTAATTTATCTTCGTGGACACATAGCATCACCACACGAGGGTCGGTCACTCCCAGTTTCATGTCCAGGGAAGACCATTTCTTGTCCCTCAGGTGTTGAATACGAAATAAAAAGATTGTAGTGACATATAGTCATCATTTACGTTTGTTTACACTTGAGCCTTACGTACCCACTGATTTACAGAGGGATTGATTACATTTGGGACTTGAAGTTCCCTCAAGAGACTTCATCTGGACCCCTCGTGTCGTGGCACTTCTGTAGTCAGGGTGGAAATGCCGGTAAAATTGCCTAGTAGGAAACTCGTCACCTAGTTCAGGTAGCCGGGGGACAGATGGCGCTGGTCGTCACTTTTCGTCGTCAGTTGTACCTTATAATACTCCCATTGGAGTTACCATTTAAAGTTAGGTCCCCCCTCACGTGAACACGACGCCACGACCCCTTAGCTCGGACGGCGTGACCTTTGACCCTGAACCTTGAGGAGCGTAAGCAAGGCCAGTACACACACACACACACACACACACACACAGTTTATGAGTGTCTGGTTGGAGTGCAGTTCTCGCATGTGTAGCCTTTACAACCCTGCTGGACATAAAAACCCAATTTGAATGATACTAATCACCCCATCCATAAAATTAATCAGTTTCCCCGAGTTCCATTGGCCCCCATGTCGTAGAGGCGACGGTCCTAGTAGGACACTGAGCCCAGCTCGACCATATTGCTTGGCCGGACTACCCCCGTGTCTTCTCATATATATTACAGAGCATTGCCGGGGCCCATTTGGCCCGAGCTGGACTGGCCAAGAGGGCCATATTTGTGGCCCGTTTTGGGCACAGGCGAAGGTGTGATTTTGAAGCATTTTCTCCATTGGTGATATATGAACAGAGGGGTGAGAGTTCAACTGTGGGCCTGCCTGGTCGCCGCCTCTATACACCTGTGGGCCGGATCAGGGTTGGCTGTATGTCACTTTAATGTACCCCCCTCTCTCATGTGCCTTCTCCCTCCCCCTCCCCCCTCCCCTGGAGTAAGACGGTGGGACGACCCTTCGGTATGACGGCACGACCCCCTTGAGCACGACGGTACGACCCCTCGGTAAGATGGCCCGGCCTTTGACTTGACCCTGAGTCCATAGATATCCAAGGGTCGTACCGTCGTGCTCAAGGGTCGTCGTACCGTCGTGCTCAAGGGTCGCACCGTCGTGCTCAAGGGCCGTACCGTCGTGCTCAAGGGTCGTCCCGTCGTGCTCAAGAAGTTGAACACATTCTGCACGTTTCTTCTGTGTTGTCGTGTGGGTTACGCCCGTTAATCGTGTTAAATTGATGGTAGTCTTTGTTAAAATGGGAAGTACCTCACCCACAGGGCGGATGTTAATGGACATCTCTGGTCATAAGTTGTGCTGGAGGCATGGATTTTCAGTGCTGAATCTTAGTTCTGGTGATGTTAAATACGTCCAGCAGGTGTAGATAGTGCACTGTTAAATATTACCAGTTGGTGGTTGAGATTAAATATGTCCAGTTGGTGTAGCAAGTGCCTTGTTGAATGAACAGATCAGTGATTGATGGTGTCAGATGTGCCCTGCTGCTGATTGTAGCGCAGTGTTAAATTTACCAGTTGATGACGATTGATGTAAATTTTGCGCTGCCGCTGCTAATTCATATATGCCTTATATTGTCGCTAATGTTAATGTTAAATGTATCTCGTTTGTGAATATACGTTTTAACAAAATCCAGCAAGATGGATGTTATGTGGTAGATGTATCTGGGTGGTTAATGTTAAATGTGTCCCCCCCCCCCCGAATACATACATGTGTGTCGAGCTGGCTTAGAATAAGTTATAAGTGCAAGAATAGGCTTGAAGATCAGTATTTTCGACTCTTCAAGTAAGTATAAGTCTGTTTGTATGGTGCTTTGTTTGCATTGGTTTGAACTGTTTGTGATTTGCTCGTTTGTTGATGTTTGTTGAGGGTCGTTTGTTGACTACGACCTTCAACTGTGTACTGGCTGTATGGTATGGTGCGCGATTTAGGAGTTTGGGTTCTGATGTGTTCATTCGTTGACGTTTTGTGCGCTGGTTCTCGTGTGTTCACGTGTTCACAACTTAAGTCCCCCTCTCCCCCGAGTGTTCATACGCTGGCTGTGTTTACAACTTTGGTCCTCGTGCGTTCATGTGTTTGAATTCTGTCCGCTGATCGTATTTAAAGTCTTGGTCTTAGTATGTTCATCCGCTCAAATTTTGTGCGCCGGTTGTACTCACAACTTTGGTCCTCGTGTGTCCGTGCGTTTGAATTTTGTCCGCTGACTGTATTTACAACTTGAGTCCTGGCGCGTTCATCCTCTCAAACATCATGCGCTGGCTGTGTTTACAACTTGAGCTCTGGTGTTCTGGTCCGTTCACGGCTCCTTGAATAATGTCGTATATTCTGGCGGGCAGAGGTACGGACGTCTTCGTAGTTACGGCAGACAGGCGAACCTGTTCGCGTTTATGGCTTTCATTTGCAGTTTATAATCCGGGAACAGAGTGGGGCCGGCCAGTTTGTAAGATGAGATGGACTCGTCCAAGGAAACTGAATTAAAACTGTTGGGACTTCATTAGGGAAGCTTCGGCACGACGCTACGACCCTTGAAGACGACGGTACGACCCTAGAAGACGACGATGCGACCCTTGAGCACGACGGTACGACCCTTGGTCGTGATGCTTTTGGTTGTTTGATTAAATTCTTAATGGTTCAGGTCAGAGGGCTGCAGCAAGCGGGTTTTCTTCGTTGTAAGAACCAGGTCTGCCAGCTGACGTGTCCCAGGTCCACCAGCTGACGTGTACCAGGTCCACCAGCTGACGTGTACCAGGTACGCCAGCTGACGTGTACCAGGTACGCCAGCTGACGTGTACCAGGTCCACCAGCTAACGTGTACCAGGTCCACCAGCTGACGTGTACCAGGTCCGCCAGTCGACGTGTCCCAGGTCCACCAGTTGGCGTGTCCCAGGTCCACCAGCTGACGTGTACCAGGTCGTGTTGGTGCAGCTGCCACTAACAGGCTGTTGAAGAAGTAATTGTGCAGTTTATTGCTCTATCATTCTTTACGGCTTAATTAACTTGTGGTGTGGTAATTAAGTGTTTTTGATGATGGCGTCTCAGGTCACGACTCGGATGGATGGATTGGCCTGCATTAATGACGGCAGGGTCGCACACCACGCTGGCCCTGGGCTTGGCCTGGCCCCAGAGAGCACCTTGGCCCGGGACTGTCATTGCTGCAACACTTGGCCACTGTGGGCCAAGACGGGCCAGAATATTACCTCTCAACTACTGTAGGAGGAGTTATACGACTCGGGTCGTACCGTCGTGCTCAAAGGGTCGTACCTTCGTGCTCTATTGTCGTGCAAAGAGAGAGTCAGGTGTGTGTGTGTGTGTGTGTGTGTGTGTGTGTGTGTGTGTGCTTGGGTGGGAGGAGGGGTTGGAGGTAGGATGGTCATCTCAATAGACCACAACAGCCAAACAAGCAGTTAAACGGCCGGACAAACTGGTTGGCTGGGGCGATAACGAGCCGTTTGTGTGCACCGGGAGTTGAGCTGTTACTGCTCCCCCAGATCTTAACGCCATGAGTACGATAACAACACCATGAGTACGACGACTTACCATGAGTACGATGACTTAACACCATGAGTACGACGACTTACCATGAGTACGATGACTTAACACCATGAGTACGACGACTTACCATGAGTACGATGACTTAACACCATGAGTACGATGACTTAACACCATGAGTATGATGACTTTGAGTACTTAAAGTATACTTCTCATACATGATTATCCTCGTATTGTATCATTAATCATGTGATACTCGTCTGTGTTGATGATGATGATGATGATGATGATCATTATGATGATGATGATGATAATGTGGATAGTGAGGACTGTGACGGAACCCGTCACTTGGTGTGGGTCGTAACGTTATGTGACGCCAGAGGGAGGGGGTATGATAGCTTCTATCTTTTCTCAGACCTCATATATATATATATATATATATATATATATATATATATATATATATATATATATATATATATATATATATATATATATATATATTCACCGGAACTTCACTGATACAAACGTTCTTATATGAAGGTCATGTATATTATGACCTCATGTCCACTGTGGTCAGGACACCGTGACTTTTGACCTGTAATAACCTCACTAGGTCAGGAATGTTAGGTCAAGAGATAACAATAGATTATATCATTACTTTGCGAGACAGGTTCTGGGAGTAAAGTCCCGTTTTCTATACCACTTGGCAAAGGATAAATTATTAAAAGGGGGGGCCTACATATCCTGCTCATCCCCCCTCCCCCTCTTCCCTACGCTTTATCTTCCCCTTCCCATTCCCCCCCCCCCCCGTTCCTGCCCCTCCCCCCTACATCCTCCCTCCGTCACAGGAAGTGTCTCATTAATTTAGCAACGATAATGTTCTGCGACACGCTAGTCCCCCTTTATTGCCCCATTTTCTTTGGGTTATATTGCCCCGGGAGAGGAACCTGTGCGGCTTGGCTGTGCACGTACATAATCACAGCCATGTGCACACGTCGGTGTGTGTGTGTGTGTGTGTGTGTGTGTGGTGTTAAGGGCATGTTTACCCAGTGACGTCCTAGCTACGTCTCTTCGTTGTATATCAACTGTTGCTATATTTCTTGTATCTCCCCTGAGGATGTGATTATTACACGAAAGTGCACTTGGGAACTTTTATATATATATATATATATATATATATATATATATATATATATATGATATCAGAGCGTGTAATGTTTGCATGTAAACCACTGCAAACAGTTTCGCCCCTGCGAGTTCGAGAATCGAACCCCGTTTCACTGAGATTGGAAAACAGGTTGCGTGCCTTTCGGACCACTAGTGAGCTGAAATCTGTCCTTTCAAAGCTATTACTGCAACTGCAGCTGTCTGTGGGAGTCTGGTAAACATCTGTACATGTTTACACAAACGTTTCCTGCGTCTAGACGGTGAGAAGAACGTTTGCCGCGTCCTCACACAAATGTATGCATCTAGGGGAATCGGAACGTTTACCGCGACCCTTAGGTAGTTACCCAAACGTTTGCCGCGTTCCCGGACAATTTCCCAAACGTTTTTCGCGCCTTGAGACAATTTCCCAAACGTTTTTCCCAAACGTTGACAGCGTCCTCAGGTAGTTAGGAACAAAGGGGCGGCCGCGCGCGACCTGTTTGTTTACCCGGCGTTGAAACGTCATGACAGCGTTGTCCTGGTGATGCTTGGCCCCGGGGAAGGTGGGCTGGGGGGGGGGATTCACTGGGGGTGGGGTGGAGGGGAGGGAGGACTGTACGTTTCCCAAGCTGTGATATCTCTCTCTCTCTCTCTCTCTCTCTCTCTCTCTCTCTCTCTCTCTCTCTCTCTCTCTCTCTCTCTCTCTCTCTCTTTTTTTCTCTCTCTCTCTCCAACACGTGTCTCCTAGTCATTTATTCAGAACTCTCGATATTTTTTTCCTGCGGTCGACGCTACGCATTGGCCCTGCTTGTAATGGACAGATTAACACTGCTCTCCGTCTTTGTCAGCAGGTGAGAAAGACTTCATTAACACGCTACAAGTAGAATCGAGGAAATGGAGTATTTATCCCAACAGGTTGAAAGAGAATGTAGATATCTTTACACCCAGAAAGAACATGTGATGTGTGGGATGTTTAAGAAGACTGAAGTCGAACGTAAGTGTACTGGGTAAGAGGAGAGAGAGAGAGAGAGAGAGAGAGAGAGAGAGAGAGAGAGAGAGAGAGAGAGAGAGAGAGAGAGAGAGAGAGAGAGACGTGATGATCTACTTGTGGTAAGGCCGTTTCGACTGTACTGACCCAGTGAGGTAGACCTGCATAAAGGAGACATAGTAACAATCAAAAGAAACCTTGATGAATGGTTCCAAACAGTTCCAGATGAAGTGAGGTGAGGTAAGCACAGTGCAAGGCGGCACATGTCATACCTGGCTGGATAAATCCCCCATTCTAATTCTCATTACTATACTTTCTCTTCTCCACACATCCTCTTCTTTGCCCACTCCTTATCCCTCTTTTGATATCGTTATTTGCCGCCTTCTCATTCGTTACGTGTGCGTTATCAAGTGTGTCTTTGCACCCTCTTTTCGTACGACTTTCCTCTTCTAAACCCTTTCTCTTGGAACCCCTTTCATGTATCCTTGTTTAGAAGCCCTTTCTAGACGCCTTTTTTTCTTTGTCTTCAGTTTTCTTAATGTTCACCATCTTCTTAGGTTGCCTCAAGATCTCTTTGCTTTCAAGATGCATTCCATTTTTGATATCTCTTACCTCCTTCCCATGTACACGGGTTGGATCACCTCCCGTTACCTGATTTCATTATATCTTTCTATCATAGGTGACCCATATGCCTGTATTATGCCCTCTTGTCCTCTACATTGTTGCTTAGTTTACATTTTCTTGTTTGATTTACCTTTCTTTTTTTTTTTTTATCTAATTACAAGAATCATGTTAGATTGACATTTTCACTATATAGTCGTTAACCCAGTCTACAGTCTCGCTCCTGTCTACAGTCGTACTTGGCTACAGTCTGTTGTTTTTGTGTGCAGTACCTGTCTCGTCTGCTCATACAGTCTACAGTCTAATCTTCACCGTATATTGCCTAACATACAGTCTAGCCCAGTCTGCATCTTCGTTGTCAGTCTTGAGATTGCACATAGTCTTCTCCGGTCCACACTGTAGGCTACAGTCATTCCCAGTCTTGAAAGCATTTCATGTACTCTGTTTTTCACTGCCCAGTTTACAGTCCAGGATGGTGACTGTCTTCGGGGTCTACTAAGAGTCCCTTGCGGGACAGGGACTTGTGATCTGATACCCCAGGTTCCTCGCCTGGTACCTCAACTGTTCGATGAGTTAGGCGTGGGGTTGGTCAGGCGTCCCATCCCACTTGTAGAGAAACATATGCCGTTTGGTTATTACCTGGATGCTCTCAACTCCTGTTCTAGTCTCATGCTGCCCCTCCCAGCATGCGTCTCTTCCTGGACCGCCTTTATTGTTCTCTGTCCATCGTTCTCTCGTCCCGCTGCACCGGACGTGTTCCTCCTCCTCCACCTCCCAGCGCCGCTCGTATAACTTCTTGCCTGGGCTGTCCTCGTCCGCCCCGCGGCAGCCACGGCTCCTCAGCATCCAATAAAACCAGGGGATGTCGTCGGGGGGGTCAGAGGACGAGTGGATTGAGGAGGAGGAGGAGGAGGAGGCGATGGTAGGTAGAGGGAGGGACGGGACGGCATGATTTATCCCCGGGTCGGTGGTGATAGCACCACGAAGATCCTCGCCGATACACTGGCCCATTCCAAGGCTTTAAGGAGGAGGTGGGCTGCTCCCTCAGGGCTCCCTTGAACGACACGACGCTTCCCCCCCTTTTTTTATGTTCTAATGGGAGACTACGTACTGTAATGGAGGACTCATGTTGACCAGTAGCGTGGATAATGGAAGGTTCTTCGACGTCCCTCTTCCCTACCCCCTTTCCCGGGCGGCCGCTGGTGATCTCGAAAGGATAATAGGGTATCGGGAGGGACACTGAGATGGCCTGGCTGAGGGAGGGAGGGGGGGAGAGGTTTTAGAAAGGTGGTGCTGAAGTAAGGAAGCCGTGTTGGGGGGGATGATAGACTGGGGCCCACGGGGGAGTCGAGGTAATGGTGTGTGAGATGCACTCCAAGCATCTCACCTCCCAGGCATAGCAAGGGTAGACCAGGCAGCTTTACAACGCCAGACGCACGATTAGCTGATGATACGTTAAGCTTGCTGTCGCTCATGCTCTCAGATTGTGCTGTTCCGTGGTTCATGACAGTCATGGAACACGTTCGCCGTTCTGTTGTTCATCACTCATTGTTCATGACCCGCAATTGTGGGACTTAAGTAGTCATTCTTCCATTGTTTGTGGGACGACATGAGTGGGACAACTGAAAACGCATGATATGGTAATGTTTCATTAAGCTTTGCTATGTTGTAAGCTTAAACCAGCAGTATACCTGCTCTGTTGTAAGAACCCAGCGTAGGACACTCGGCTCTGTTATCATCTATATTCAATCACCAGATCACATTTAAGTATACTTTGCTATATTAAAAGCCTGTACTACAGGATGCTTTAAGTTTGCATCATAGCACCGTGCTGTGTTGAACCCACACACTATGGGATAATTTCCTGTGTTAAGTCCAGATTTCGTGCACACTGTTATACCATCACTAGCTGCCGGAGTATACTTTCTTACGCGCCAGCCACATACCACTGGAAGAGTATGTTGATGTGTGGGTATGATGAGTGAGAGTGGATGATTGCCTGAATGTTGAGTGATGGTCTGTGATATCAGGGAAGCTAGTTATGCTGGTAATAGGTAATTTGCTTTGGGTATGTGTTGGAAACATCTTCACAGCCGTCATGTTAAGACTAATGAGGCCTTTTTTTTTTCTTTTTTTTGGTACGTACAAGACTTTTGTCAGTCCAGTACCCCAAGTGTAGAAGAATCCCAGATTTTGATGTACGAACCTGTGCATTTCAAGAGCGAGCCTCCGTGCTCTAAGGGTAAAGCGTTGCTGACCATGATGCATGCACGGGTCCGCCCAGGGGGGTTGGACCCGCATGACTTCGAATCCAAGTTATAGAGATCTCATGACTCTGGGAGGAGGTTGACTGCCATGGGAGAGACGAGGGTTGTAGTGTGGTGCGGGTTGGCCGTGTGGCACTGCACTGCACGGGGCGCTACGTGTACAAGGTGAAGGCCCATCTGTTATGCTCGACACAGAGAGGAGTGTGAGGGGGAACCGCTCGGGAAATCAAGGGTCATGTTATTATCAGTCGTTGTTGTCTTGCATGTCAGCCACCGAAGCAGATCTCTCGCAGTCAGACATCGTAGAATGATTCTCAGCAGCAGTAGTGTGTGTGTGTGTGTGTGTGTGTGTGTGTGTGTGTGTGCAGGACTCCCCGGGTTAGTTCCTGTGGGTAGCAGTGGTAGGTCCAGACTGGTGTGTGCTGGCTGCTGGTTCACGACCCACTGGGGCAGGGCCAGTCATCTCAGGAGGGAGGAGGGAAGGAGCAGTGAGGGAGGGGAGTTGGGTGTGCAACACAGAGCTGGGTGTTGCTGGATGCTTCAGTGTTGCTGTGGTGATCATAGAGGCTGAGCTGTGCTCACAGTTGCTCAGTGGTTCCCTGGCATCACCCTGCTATAAGAGAGATGAAGAGAGATGTACACAGCAGTGTCAGGGAAGGTGCGGGAGGGGGAGGGAACATATGGAACAGTGACAACGGGAGGGGGAGGGACGTATGGAACGGTGACAACTTGGCTGCTACATTCTCCACACTAGACTGGGGGGACCTTGCCTGTCTCCGGCATGGATCGAGGAATCATCCTTCAGTATAATCCCCTTAACAGCTTGATGTCGTCACCCACGAAGGAACAAGCGAACGCATAGTAGGATTTCGTATCCTTGTCGAGTGGCTTCATAACGTCTCGAGGATTTGTTGTCAGTGTAACTCGACCACAGAGTGGTTGTCTCGGCGCCGCTGGTGTCGTTTCGGGAATTCTTATGATTGCACGGGATTCCGGTGGAGATTAATGATCTCAGAGAGGAAGACATAGGCTCAAGATGGGTGGGTCTCGCTATTGTCTGTGTTCCTCGGGATTAAGACGAGACTGTGGCTTGGGTCACTTACTTCTCAGGACTTGTATGGATTCGGCACCTGTGTCTTACTGTAGCAGAGTGTAGGGTCAGAATGCAGTGTAGACTGTGTTGTGCATTGGGTGTAGTTGTGTTAGTTGTTTTGCTGGTGTTGTTTTTTACTTGTGTTGCATCAGGGTTTGTGTCTAAAGCATTTAGAGAACCTTTCAAAAGATTGAAGTCTAAGATTTAAGGCGATCTCACTAGGATGAAAAAGCGTTGTACCCCCATGGTCAAGGGTCGTACCGTCGTGCTAAGGGTTCATGCCGTCGTGTTCATGGGCCGTACCGTCGTTTTCAAGGGTCGCACCGTCGTGTTCAAGGGTCATGGGGTTGCCAGAGGGGCGCCTCTCTGCCATGACAGATCCTACCACCTTGGGATGGGTCGGGTTACCATTGCTAACTTGGAGGGTCGAGGGCGTCAACCACCGGTAGGGTGTTTTTCGGGACGTAAGTCGTTTTCCCCGAGGTTGAGAGGAATAGCCCTCGAGCGGATGAGGTCCAGGGTGTGGAGGGGTTCGACACCGTAAAGACATATTTGTCTCCCTCACAAGTGGGTCGCTCCTGAAGAGAACACCTGGGGATGGGTCTAGTGTCTGTCTGTCTGTGGCTCTCTGTCTAGACGGGTATTTTGAGGGGGACAGTCTGTCTCATGGGTCTGGACTGTCGCCAGAACGAGCCGCCTGAACGTACGCTGACCTGACCTGACCTGATCATTGTGGTGGTCTTGCTGGTGTTAGAGGGAACGTTAGGGTGTTGAAGGCATGAGGGTGAGGTGTGGATTGGGTGGGTAGAGATGGGGGAAGGAGGGGAAGGGAGAGGGATGGAGGGTGGGGAAGGGGAGTAATGGGATGGGATGTGGCGGTGGTGATTGTGGAGGAGGACAGAAGAGGGAGCGTCACTGCCGAAAGTCCATCAGCCCACACTCCCAGCCGTTTATATGGCGTGTGTGTTTTACACTCCGGGTGGAACTGACTCCATGTTTATGGCATGTGTGTGTGTGTGTGTGTGTGTGTGTGTAAGAGTGTGTGTATTATTTATGTATTTTTTTTACAATAATCGGTAAATAAGCAGACAGTCAGTTTCGTGAATATGGAAATGTAAGTATTAGCAGGCATGTATGTTTACACGTAGCCATGTGTGTTTTTAAATCCCTTTCCATGTCGTGTATGTAAACCTGGGTCGGCAGACGTATGTGCGAAAGGCCATCCGTTCCTGTGTGTGTGTGTGTGTGTGTGTGTGTGTGTGTGTGTGTGTCCAGTGTGGTCGTGGGCGGGCCTGTGTGAAGGACTGCAAAAGGTGAATCATAAAATGTTGTCGGGTTCGCTTTGTAGGCTTAGGTACGGGTCAGCGGACGGCGGCCTGGTTGGATATGGTTGTTGTGGTGTGTGTGTGTGTGTGTGTGTGTGTGTGTGTGTGTGTGTGTGTGTGTGTGTGTGTGACGCACCCAGCCCTATCTCTCTCTCTCTCTCTCTCTCTCTCTCTCTCTCTCTCTCTCTCTCTCTCTCTCTCTCTCTCTCTCTCTCTCTCTCTCTCTCTCTCTCTCTCACACACACACAGTCCTGGTGTTGCTGACCATTAGGAGCTGTGGCGCGACGCTGACTTCCTCCAAGCTGGAGGACGCCCAGCTTAGACCCCGGGCCAAGCTTAAAGGCTTGATGTCACGATGGTTCAAGGCTCTTGTTACCTGGGCTGACCTGGCCTGACCCTGTGGAAATGTGTCTAGTTTGATAGTACGATGAAGGAAAATGTTATGGTGGGCAGGGAGGGTATGGTGGGTTGTGGGGTGGGCAGGGAGGGTATGGTGGGTTGTGGGGTGGGCAGGAAGGGTATGGTGGGTTGTGGGGTAGGCAGGGAGGGTATGGTGGGTTGTGGGGTGGGCAGGAAGGGTATGGTGGGTTGTGGGGTGGGCAGGAAGGGTATGGTGGGTTGTGGGGTGGGCAGGAAGGGTATGGTGGGCTGTAGGGTGGGCAGGAAGGGTATGGTGGGTTGTAGGGTGGACAGGGAGGGTATGGTGGGCTGAACAGCCCCCCCCCCCACCCCCATCTTTCTTGTGCAAACTTTTCAGCCATGTTTTTGCAGTGTCTGTGAAGGAACTTCGTCTCACCCGTGTTTGCCCACATATTAAGACATTTGCATAATAAATCTTTTGATGTTTTCGAGTTCCTGCTCAGGGTAGTCCAGGCTGGAGGAGCTGATGATGACGACGTGGTCCCTCCTACCTTAGCTTAGTTCATCATACAGAATGACACGGAGAAACTTGGTGGGGGTGGACTGGACAACCTGGAGGGGACTGGGGCCTAGTGAGACAGTAGGGGATGGGACAGGGTTGGAAGCTTGGTGGACTGGACACCCTGGAGAGGACTGGGGCCTAGTGAGACAGTAGGGGATGGGACAGGGTTAGAGGCGAGGCAGACGTGCATAACTACACAATCTTGGTTTGGTTAATGGTGAACGTTGTTGCAGATGACGCACCAATCCCATGGATGGGCTAATCCCACGGGTGCACCCCTTTGGTACTGCCCCGGGGCAGAGCAGCCTAACCTGTGGTAGTTCACCTTGTACACTTCCCCAGTACCACTACCAGTCCTGGTGTACACTTCCCCAGTACCACTACCAGTCCTGGTGTACACTTCCCCAGTACCACTACCAGTCCTGGTGTACACTTCCCCAGTACCACTACCAGTCCTGGTGTACACTTCCCCAGTACCACTACCAGTCCTGGTGTACACTTCCCCAGTACCACTACCAGTCCTGGTGTACACTTCCCCAGTACCACTACCAGTCCTGGTGTACACTTCCCCAGTACCACTACCAGTCCTGGTGTACACTTCCCCAGTACCACTACCAGTCCTGGTGTACACCTCCCCAGTACCACTACCAGTCCTGGTGTACACTTCCCCAGTACCCACCAGCAGCCCTGGTGTACGTGTAACAGGAGGAACAGTATGGGGAGGAGGGGGGAAGAGAAAGGGAGGGGGTATGGAGGGTTAGGGTAGGAGGGGGAGGACAGTAGTGGAGGGTAGGAGGGAGTGCAGGGGTTTAAGTGGGGGGCGGCAGGCGGGCGGCAGGGTGTAGGATATTGGAGGGTCGGGTGGGAGCGGCGGTATTGGAGGGTCGGGTGGGGGCGGCGGTATTGGAGGGTCGGGTGGGGGCGGCGGTATTGGAGGGTCGGGTAGCTTTGAGATGTTTACAGCGTTATGGGCTAATGTGTCGCACCCGCCGCCGCTGACCACTACCCTCACCCCATCTGTGTGTAAACCCCACCCCACCCGACCACTGCCCTCACCCGTGGCTAGGCCGCCCACCTGCCTCTGACCACTGCCGCTACCGTGTCTGTGCCACCCACCCGACCCCCTGGCCACTAGCGTCACCCCATGTCTGTGCCACCCACCCAACACCCTGGCCACTAGCGTCACCCCATGTCTGTGCCACCCACCCAAAAGGCTGATCCCTGCCGACCATGTATATACCTCTGCCACCCGCACATCTCTCCATCCGCCCAGCTGTGCCGCCCAGCACAAGAAGTGCCACATCTGTCGTCCTGTCCTGGGAAATTAAGCCACAGGTCTTCTGTACTTAGCTACAGGTGTCCTGATCTTGGCCACAGGTGTTTGGAACTCCTAGATACAGGGGGCGTCAGGACACGTGTCCTGCTGGGTACAGGAATTGGACACGTGTCCTGCTGGATACATAGGGACATCTGGATACAGCATCGGATACAGGAATTGCCAGTCATAAGAAATCACCCTGGTACATAAGTGCCCCTGACGAGAGAGAGAGAGAGAGAGAGAGAGAGAGAGAGAGAGAGAGAGAGAGAGAGAGAGAGAGAGAGAGGGTAGTGTTAGTTGGGGCAATAAAGAGAGGATGATATTGTGACATATTCCCATTGTCGCCTTATGATGGTGGTCGAATAAAGGGGAGGAATGGGGGAGGGGAAGGGGAAAGGCTCCCCTTTCTAGGTGGGAGGAAGGGGATAGGGACAGGGGGCTGTGTTGGGGAGACTTGGATGGAAAAGGAAAAGTAACTGTGTTATACACTTAAAAACATTAAGGGGAATTTTTTAAGGAATGATTTAAGACTTATGGTTTTTTAAGTATTTTTGTGGAACTAATTTCCTTCATAATCTTTGAAGAATAGTCCAGGAAACCAGCTGTCTCCTGGCGAATATCAGAATAGCGTTCAGGTACAGAGGAATATCTAGCCAGCAGCTGGTCACGTCTTACATGAGGCCAGAACTCTGTGCTTCTCACGACCACACTGAGGGAAACACAACGAGCTGATAGAGAAGGTGTAGAGGATGTGAGTGAGTGTGTTTCAGGGAGAGGAGGAGACACGGCCGACGCAGAGGGAGATTGTCTGAAGATTAAGACAGACGGGTAGGGAGGGAGTGGACACGGTGGATGGAGTTCAACATAGATGGAGAGCATCACCCATTTGGTGCTAGAAATATAAATCGTGCACGCAAGATGATTGGTGCTGATACAGTAGGGGAGGTGGGAGGGGGTGCTATAGCTACAGCAGAGGCGGGGTGAGGGCGGTATTGTAGCTACAGGAGGGGCGTTGTGGGGGGGGGGTTCATTTTGCTACAGTAGGGACCGGTTGGTGGGGTTACTGTAGCTACAGTAATGGCGGGGTTGATGGCGTTACTGTAGCTACAGTAGGGTCGAGGGATGGGTTACTGTAGCTACAGTAGGGGCGGGATGGTGGGGGTATTTACAGGCTGTTGTCTGGTGGAGAAAAAAAATGGGATTGAGAGAGAGGGGGTAAGAAGGTGGGGGAGGGTAGAGGTGGGAAGGGGAGGGAGGGAGGGTGGTGGATGCTGCGTCTTTGATCATCTCCCGGATGTTCCCTCGGATGCTCATTATGGCCTCTCTTTAGGCTTGTGATTGTGACGTGTCGTTGTCGTCCCCCTCCTTGTCGTGGAGGAGGTACATGTGTCGTTGTCGTCCCCGCCCTGTCGTGGAGGGGGAGAGACCTGTCGTTGTCGTCCCCACCGTGTCGTGGTTTCCTCCGGGTCGTTTCGAGATTCAAGTGTGTTTGGTGTTTCGCTTTCGTGGGTGAAACTGTTAGTTTTAAGAATGATGGTTCAGACTCTCCTGGTTTGTGTGGTTTAGATTTTCTGTCTTGAAGAGCTTTGTACCTTTTGGTTTGTGTGGTTAGATAACAATCCGTGGTTAGAACGATGGTTGGGGTCCTGTTGTTTGTGTGGTGCGGTTGTCAGACGGACGAATGATGGGTGGGTCCTTGAGGTGGTCGATTGTGTGGTCAGTTATCAGGTTTTAAGTGGCAGTGGAGGATTATCCTTTTTTAAGTGGTTCGAGAGGTTTAGCCGGTATTTATCTTCATGCAGAATTGGTCCAGGTTTTGACAAGTTGGTTGCGGTACTTGTAAAGAGATTTTGTGTCTGGAGAGAGAGAGAGAGAGAGAGAGAGAGAGAGAGAGAGAGAGAGAGAGAGAGAGAGAGAGAGAGAGAGAGAGAGAGAATCTGGTTTTGACGGTTGTACCGAAGAAGGAGAAGGTCGGATAGATTGACTGTTTGGACTACCAGAAAGCATTTGACCCTGCGCTATATAGGAGGCTGGTGAAGAAGTCGGATCATGTGGCGGGAATGAGTGGAGGGAACTGCCCCTATGGGTGGAAGATCATGTTATCTGAAGGGAACAAAGGACATGTGTCCGGGGAGCCATCATGAAATGAGTCGAGGTCATCAGTGGAGTGCCGCAAGGCTCTGTCCTGATACCATTGTTCTTCTTGATCTGTGTGAATGACTCGCCAGAGGGACTGGTTACCCGCCTGAACAGGTTTGCGGATGATGTCCAGGTTATGAGGGAAGTAGGAATAGAAGTGGATTGCATCAGCTTACAAGGGGACCTAAAGAAATTCCAGAATTGGTCTGATTCGAGTGTAGAACTTCTTGCACGTACAGTTGGTAATTACACACACACACACACACACACACGCACACACACACACACACACACACACACACACACACACACACACACACACACACACACACACACACACACATTTACTTCGTGCATGTGTGTATGTTCATCCTAGTGTTCACATTACGTGCTTCCATTGGTTCGTCTGTGTGTATATATACATACATGTGTATGTGCGTGTGTGTGTGTGTGTGTTTGTGTGTTATTCATTAATTTCTTTATTTTCTCAGGAAGTTTGTGGCACACGGGATCACTGTCATCAGGCATTGTGTTGAGGGATCGAGGTCGGGCCGCGTCCTGGGAAATAGATTAGTGTATCATCTCTTTTTTCCCCTTTTTTCCACAGCAATGCCTTAGAAACGCCCCTGTCGTCCGTTGCTCTAAGGTCGTAAATCACCGTCATAGACTCCTGTGGGATAGAGAACCATTCCCTGGCCCGGGGATGGGGGGCTTCCTTGTTGATGGCAGAACGTGGAGTCAGTGAATCATGACAATATTGTTGATGGTATGTGGATGATGGCCAAGCGACCGTATGGTAGTGTTGTCAGTATTGTTTACTTGGTGCTCTTGGTTGGTGGGTGGTGAGGGATTGTGTTGTGTGATATACTAGGATGGAGGGTGCTATACGGGGGGCGTGTATGGTGGCCAGGGATCGCATGGTAATGTTTTGGATGGGGAGCGTGAATGTTGACATGATTCTCATGGTGTTGAAGCCACTCAACATAATCTTAAGATCCGTGAAGGAGTTCTCAATAGGGCTGACGTAAGATAGCCAGTGTCAACGCCCCTGAAATCCAGTTTCTTCATCTTTTCCTCACTGCTGCTCGACACAGTTTTCTAACCTTCTCCATATCCGCTTCCATATTTCCCTCAGTCAACAAGATAGGAGAGCATCACAGTAACATATGATATATCTTTGCAACCTCAAAGTGCACAGTCGAGACTGTCTTTATGAAGCTGGGCGTCCTGTATAGATGGCAAGGATTCATCCCTTGCGAAGGGTTTTTCCGATTGCACAAAGGAGTGATCCGACCTCGTATGGAGCACTTCTCTCACTAAATCTTAGGAGGTTCTAGCTCTACAACCATACTTCTGAGAAGGTTGAGTGTAAAACAGTCCGGACTTAGCACCTCTTCCAGTCTAACCTCGAGTCTAACCGTGTACCTCAGCGCTAGTCTCTCTCCCTCTTCTGTAGGTATTACTTCGTTGCGATGTCTGTCTCTTTCCCTACACCGCTAAGTTTTGGAACTCTTTATCCTCCCATGTCTCTCCTAACACCCGCGATCGAACCCTTTAAGGTAAAACAGGTTTTCCACTTCTTCCGAAAGTCTTACATTCTTCCCCGTTTTCTCTCAGTATCTCTATTTTTTTTCTTTCATTTGATACCTGACCTCGATAACGATTTCGGTTCGTGATTGGAACCTTGGCGTTAAGAAAAGGACTTGAGGGGATAACGATTGGGGAAAGATTAGATTGTGAGGAGGATTGGGGAATGAGAAGGAGAGTGAGGTGGCATTTTGGATACGACTGATGATTTTCGTTGGAGTACATCATGTTCCAAATGGGTGTATGGTGACGTGATGCAAGTGGGTGGGTATTGTACGTGGGTGTGTGGGTGGTTGTGTAGGTGGGTACTGTACGTGGGTCTGTTGGTAGTCGTGTTGGTGGGTATTGTACGTGGGTGTGTGGGTGGTTGTTAAGGTGAGTACTGTACGTGGGTCTGTGGTTGGTTGTGTAGGTGGGTAATGTAGGTGGAGTTGTGAACTAGTGTCGTTTATTGGGTGGGGGGGTGACATTGTGGGCGTCGGCATGAAGGGTTTTGTGGCCTTGTACTGACGTGGGAGCTGATGTGTGTGTGTGTGTGTGTGTGTGTGTGTGTGTGTGTGTGTGTGTGTGAGGTGTGGTCTTCCCAGCGTTGGCCGTTCCATCTCTCTCCTGTCGGACCATCTGTCATTACCAATCTGCGAGGGCGTGTCCAGGGGAAGGGGGAGGAGAGGTCGGGGGTGTCTGAGTAGGGGAAGGGTGGGGGTTGGGTGGAAGGAGAGGGATCTAAGGGTGGGGTGGAGTGGAGGTGGGGGGGTTGTGGATGGTTTAAGGGGGGTAAATGGCTTGTTTGTTGCCAGAAAAGACTGGTAGTTAGGGGCCAGCATAAGTATGTTCTGACATCTCGCAGGTCATGGGTCGCGTGTCGTAAATCCTCATTATCTGGTGCTTGTTTACTTACTGTTACGATAGTTGAGGGCATTTCAAGCCCTCGTCTCACCTTTGCTTTTATCTAATGTTATCAGAGGCCTAGGTATTTCCCCTCTAGGTAACACAGTCAGCAGCTGAACTTCGTCCCTCTTATGTTTTGCCTCTGGTGTGTTCGTATGTGGTTTCCGTGGCAGTGTGTTGTGTGGTGCTCCTACTTAGTTGTTTTTCCTGCCGCTTGATGTGTGTAGGGGCAGTGGTGGGTGGAGAGGAGCCTCCTGCTTTACTATCCTGTCTCCATCTGTAGTGGTGTTTGAGGAGGAATTGTTAAGGTTTACTATCCTCACACACACACACACACACACACACACACACACACACACACACACACACACCTCCCCCCAGCCTCTCCCTAACCCCCACCTCCACCGCCCTTTCCATATCCCTTGTTAACCTGGCATTACCCTCTCCTCCCTACTCTCCCTTGCTCCTTCTCCCTAGCCTCCCCTCGCTCCTCACCCTTGGATCTCCTCGCCCCTCACCCTGGAATTTAGCTCCCCACCCTGGGAGTCTCGCTTCTCACCCCCAGGGTGCCCGATCACCCTAGGCCTCTCTCCCTTCCCTGGCACCGTCTCTCCCCTCCCCCTCCCCACACACCTCTGGCAGGCTATCGGTTACAATGGTAGGCCTGGGGCGTCCCAGCTGCCCGCCCCGCCCACCTCACGCCCACAGCGGCCGCCCACAAAGCCTCGCCCGACGCCCACAAAGCCTCCAGCCTATAGGCACAGCTTCGTGCAGGCTTGTCTTGTCTGTGGAGCGTCCTGGTCGCCCTTATGACGTAGATCCATAAAGGTGGGAATTGCCCCTTACCCCCCCTTGTGGAACCCCTCGTAGGCCCACCATTTGCATTGCCGTCCTATTGAATTATATCGAATGTGGCAAACTGATCCTTACTGACGATTTTTTATTCTGATTTATTATATAGAGATGATAGACTGTGTGTGTGTTTGTGTGTGTGTGTGTGTGTGTGTGTGTGTGTGTGTGTGTGTGTGTGTGTGTGTCTTTGTTTGTTTGTTTGTGTGTGTGTGTGTGTGTGTGTGTGTGTGTGTGTGTGTGTGTGTGTGTGTGTGTGTGTCACATTGATCACGTCTCCAATTTTCCTCTGATTATCCTTAACTACGTGATTATCCTTAACTATGGGATAACCCTTAAATACGTGATTTAATTAAACTCTACATTTATACAGCAAAATACAAATGAAGGGTTGTATTCTGTTGTATTATACCGTGTTGTATTGTACGGTAGTGTATTATATTGCATTGTATTGTACCGTGATGTATTATACTACATTGTATTGTACCATGATGTATTGTAGGTTGGCGTGGGTTGTAATTCTGATATATATTTATTCATTTCATAAACATCAGGTTTTTGAGGATTTATATTTTCCCCAGATTATTCCATTATATTTGTGGTTATATAAATTGTGTGGCGACCTTCTTTTGTCTTGTTTGTCTGTGGACTGTCTTTTGTTACACATACTCTGCTTTTGTTTATATATATATATATATATATATATATATATATATATATATATATAATAAATTATTTGATATAATGTGTCAGACAGTCACGACTGGAGCACATTAGTCTACATAAGTCTACATAGTTACCCCTACACAAGTATAAGCTCATGTCTCCCACATCCCATTTTCTAGTTATACAACAAAAGTTCCTGCCTTGTGTCAGTGATTCTGAGTTTTGTCCATATTGTTACTTCACATATCATGCTGCACTCACGTTCGTCCACACTCTGACCCCACCATCTTCTCCACCCTGCCCCCACCATCTTCCCCACCCTGCCCCCACTATCTAACCCCCACTGTGCCCCACTATTTTCCCCACCTTACCCCCACAGCAACCCAGTCAACCCGCCGCTGGGGTTTTATCACTCGCCGTCGTAGTCATACCTCGCCATCTTGTTTGATGTCCTCTTCATGTTAAGTTGCATCCCTGGAACTCGTGGTGAGGTCCACTACCTTCCAGCACTCACATCTGGAACCGGCAGTGGGTGTTGTGTCTTCCAGCACTCGCGTCTGGAACCGGCAGTGGGTGTTGTGTCTTCCAGCACTCGCGTCTGGAAATGATGATGATGGTAGGTCCTTTTCCAGCCAGCACTCATTCCTGGAACTGGTGTCGGGTCCTCTTCTCTCCAGCGCCCCTGTCGTCTTGGGCGGTAGTCGCTCCTTTCCAGGCATTACCCAGCGTGTCGGCCGGCCTGGTCATGAAGGATATCGAATATCCTCATGTATTGACACAGAAGTTCTGTATCTCTCTCTCTCTCTCTCTCTCTCTCTCTCTCTCTCTCTCTCTCTCTCTCTCTCTCTCTCTCTCTCTCTCTCTCTCTCTCTCTCTCCCACAGACACCCCTCCTCTCCTCCACTGTGCTCCTCTACACAGACGCCCTGAGTGAGGTCAGCTTTCGAAGAGAAATGGAAAAAGACACCAACGTAGCGCCAGTTTTTCATGAAAGGCGACAGAGAAGTTGCCCCGAACTCCACACACCAATATGACTAACGATAATAACCTGCAACATAATAGAGAAAATGAGGAAATAGAAGAAATAGATGTTCCTTACATAATGAAATAGATGTTCCTTACATACCGGAAGACAACAGCAATATAGACTGAGAGAGAGAAATAGGTGTTTCTTACATAGTGGGAGACAACAATGTGGACTCAGAGAGAGATATTGTAGGGCGACGATTTGGCAGGATTTCCAGGATAGAATAAGCAGCATGGTAGAGAGGATGGACTGGTGGATATGTGTATTCTTACTGCCTGAGAGCCTTTGGTACTGCCCCTCGTACGAGACTAATGGTGAGGAATACACGTCCAGGTGAGGATCAGAGTAAAGCTACACAGACGGACTGACTGGTCCCTAACTGGGAGGAAACAGTGAAAAAGGGAACGTTCTGAAACTGGGTTTAAGATGACTGGTGGGGTCTGTCAGGGTTCAGAGCTGGAGCCACTTCTGTTTCTGTTTTATGTCGAATGATTTGTCAAACAAGGAAGAATCACACGTGATTATGTTTGTGATTATTGATAGAATTGTGAATGAAGAGCGAGATTTGCAGAGACACCTACACACGAGGCAGGAGTGGTCGGTCAGACAGATGGCTAAGGAGATCTAACCTTCGAAAATGCAGACTTTGGAGGGCTACGTGCAGCGTATTCCACAGAGGCCATGACGATTTGAACATAGAACAGTTCACTCTGGATGGTGGAGGAGGATGTGGAACATTATGGCCCAGCTGGAGGTGAGGCCAGTGAACGGTGGACCTGAGGAAGGATGTGTCCAGCTTGGGTGAGGGGGAGCTGTGAACACGGGGACAAGGTGAACACTGGGGGTTTCAAGATGTCTGAGGGAGGGAAATGCAGGGGGTTGGGTGGGTGAATGTAAAGCTCCGCCAGCGTGTGTACAGGTATGTGGTAACCTCCCCACCACACGACACACACACACACACACACACACACACACACACACACACCTAAGCACTATACCTGTACCACTGCTTACCTCCCTCACCACCCTGGACCTCGCTGATCTCCCCCCCTGCACCACCAGGGTTGTCAGTGGTGATAAGGCGTAGTCCCGCCAACACCTGTGAAATCTTGGCCAAGCTCCTCCGCGAAGGGATTACCTCGCCAGCCTCTCAAAAGATGGCTATAAGAATTTTAATTTGTCGCCTTTCACTAAGCTCATCTGCCTGTGAAAAGACGCGGATATTACTCTCCCCTGCCTCTCTCTCCCCTCTCCACCTCCACCTCTCTCTCTCTCTCTCTCTCTCTCTCTCTCTCTCTCTCTCTCTCTCTCTCTCTCTCTCTCTCTCTCTCTCTCTCTCTCTCTCTCTCTCTCTCTCTCTCCCTCCCTGACGGCTTGTTGGCTTCGTGGTGGCGGCCCGTGTATAATGCGTCTCGCACTGACGTGTGATTGGTTGGGAGTCTTCTTCGTAGGTGTATGTGTGTGTGTGTGTGTGTGTGTGTGTGTGTGTGTGTGTGTGTGTGTGTGTGTGTGTGTGGGCCAGGGGGGGGGATGTTGTTGTTGCGAAGGAGGAGGAGGAGGAGGAGGAGGGGGGTTGAAGGTTGTATGGGGTTCTTAAGTACCCTCCCAGGCGAAGGGGAGGGGAGAGGGTTCTGTTTGGAGGTGTGGAATGGGAAGAGAGGGTGCGGGTGTAGAGGGGGGGATGTTAAGTGGAAGGTATTATTGTATGGGGTACTGAGGATGTGTGTGAGGGAATCGGAGTGGGTGGAGAGAGAGAGAGAGAGAGAGAGAGAGAGAGAGAGAGAGAGAGAGAGAGAGAGAGAGAGAGAGAGAGACTGGGGTTTCCAACACGTGACCCAAAGAAAGTGCGAGGTCACCTAATCTCCAGGCGAGTTACGCCCTTATGACGCTTGTGGGGGTGGGGGAGGGGAGGGAGGGTGTGTGTGTTGGGGGGGGTCAAGGTAATCCAGGTAACAATTTCCGGTGAGGAGACCTGGTCCCTGACCTCCCCCTCCCCCCCCCCTCCCCCTCCCTACACTGGACAAGACGAGGCTTCCCCGTTGACCCCGTCCTGACCCCCAGCGTTTCTGTTAACAGGAGGCTCCACTCTTGACCTCGTAACCACCCCAGTGATTCTGTTAACAGGAGGTCCACTATTCATCTCCTCCCGACCCCCTGTGTTCCTGTTAACAGAAGGCTCCACTGTTGACCTCCACTGTTGACCTCACAGTCTCATAACAAAAGGAAGTGAACCCATTCTTGGCCTCACAACTCATTCTGACAACAGGTGGATCTCACTGACCTCACAACGTCACTCCTTCATCACCTCATAACCTCACACCTTCAGCCGTAGACCTCGCATTGCCTCATAACCTCACACCTTCAGCCGTAGACCTCGCATTGCCTCATAACCTCACACCTTCAGCCGTAGACCTCGCATTGCCTCATAACCTCACACCTTCAGCCGTTGACCTCGCATTGCCTCATAACCTCGCACCTTCCACAGATTTCCTCTTGTATATTCGGTCACGTTCCGTTGATGTTGTAAGGTGAGGATCGTCCTTTCGTACCTGTGGTATAACCTTGTCTTGCTGGGGAATGGGAGGGGCAACTCACGCCTTGTATGATGAATACAATGTCTTCTTTTGTTTTGTTTTTTTGTCTTTTCGTTGTTTTTCTTGGTAAGATTGACAGGATGGGCGCAGGTATGTGTTTTTCGTGTGCATATGATTACCTCTTTGAATGTTAATAGGGGTGTTTACCATCGTGGTACACCATTTCTTCAATCTTGTTTACCTTTGAAGAGATATTTTAGTGTGCCATTTGGTCAGTGGTAGCGCGTAGCGCCCACCACTCGCCCAGGGAGAATTGGAGCTGAGAATAGAGTCGTGTGGGTTACTGCATATGGTTGTGTGTCTTGTGGTGGTTGATGGGTATGTGTGTGTGTGTGTGTGTGTGTGTGTGTCGGTGGATGCCAGGGTCGTACTTTCGTGTCCAAGGGTCGCACGGTCGTGTGGAAGGGTCGTACCGTCGTGTTCGAGTCGTATTGTCGAGTGGAGGAGGTGAATGTTTTTATGTTTGTTTGTTTGTGTTCTTAGGGAGGCAATGGTCGTCTACCCCTAGTGGTGGCCGGGGGGGCGGGCGGGGGGAAGCACAGGTCGTCGTGTTGGTCGATGTGGGAGGTGGGGGAGGGAGGGGCAGGTCGTCTTTCGTGTCGTTTAGTTAGAATTCATTGGAACAAAAAACTCACATCACATGTAAGGCGATACAGCGGCAACACCATCATGTGTGTAGTCCTTTGTGGTCGGCCTACGGTGGCCGGAGGTGGTCGACTCCACATCTCAAGACGACAGGAGAACTGATGTTTAGGTACTGACGTGGAGAGCTGGCGTTGTGAGGCAGTGAGTATGTGTGTGTGTGTGTGTGTGTGTGTGTGTGTGTGTGTGTGTGTGTGTGTGTGTGTGTCAGGAGATAGTGAGGCGGGCATGAGAGAAAAACAAAATCCTGTCGGAGTTTTCCAGTCTGGGATCCTGTTCAGTGGGTTGCTGGCAGGATACTCGATCCTGCGTCCTCCAGTCTATTATAGGACAAACCACATCACTGGCGCCGGCCCGTGAACTCCCCTTCCCTTCCTCCTCATGCCGGAGTCTCGTGGTCTTGCTGCCAGCAGTCACAGAATCGTGTGAACCTCGTAGAAAGCAAATCTGTGTCGACCAAGACCCCTTCAGTGTCATCTAAGACCCCTTCAGTGTCGTCCAAGACCCCTTCAGTGTCATCCAAGACCCCTTCAGTGTCATCCAAGACCCCTTCAGTGTCATCCAAGACCCCTTCAGTGTCGTCCAAGACCCCTTCAGTGTCGACCAAGACCCCTTCAGTGTCATCCAAGACTCCTTGTGTCTGTATTGCGATGGATCGGATCCCTCCTTCTTAGCCATGAAGGATTTCAGTCCTTGGCTGATGGTTGGTGTTAAGACTCATGATGCGTCATGCCCGGGTACAGGGGAGCGAGCACTGTACCCGATGCGTCATGCCCGGGTACAGGGGAGCGAGCACTGTACCCGAGGCGTCATGCCCGGGTACAGGGGAGCGAGCACTGTACCCGAGGCGTCATGCCCGGGTACAGGGGAGCGAGCACTGTACCCGAGGTGTCATGCCCGGGTACAGGGGAGCGAGCACTGTACCCGAGGTGTCATGCCTCGTACCCGAATATAACATAAAAGATGTTTTGACCCGACCATCGACACGCGAGACGTCTGCTGTGTGGACACGTACCGACTCCGGGGCTGAGGTTGTTGTTGCTGTTGTTGTTGTTCTTGTTGTTCTTGTTGTTGTTGTTCTTGTTGTTGTTTGTAGCGAGGGTAGCGGTGTCCTGACCCGCCGTGCTGGACAGATGACCCTCGACCTGTGGTGATGTGTCGTGTGGTACATTGACGATCGTGACCCTCTCGTGGTCACTGGGGGTCATGATGAACTAGAAGGGTCATTACCACTTGGGTCTCCTCTGGTCATCAAGCTCGACAATCACATCTTCGCTCGACAAACTCATCTTCACTTTACTTCACTTTCGACACCACTCACCTTCACCTCACCTTCGACAGACGCATCTTCACCTCACCCTCGCCGCACAACTCGACTCCCCCAGATCAACACATCAAGGTCACACTTCCAATTGGATACTGATTTTTTTTTTTTTATGACAGGAAAACAGAAGAAGAATGTGAACCAAAACAACAGGTTCTCCTTACAGGAGGCGAGACACAGTCCTGGCCTTGCCTGAAGGGCGTGTAATGTAGGGCGTGTCAGCCATGCCTGGTTGTGTTGAGTAAGTTACCCATCCTGTGGTGGTGGTGTGTGTGTGTTGGGGAGTCTGTGTGTTGACAGGGCGCGGGGGATAGGGGGAGGTTCAATGTCAGCGCCTCCCTTAACAGTTGATTTGATCAGTTAAAAAGATTTCCTCCATTTTGAGCAGATCTTGATGTACGGGACTGTTTCTGTCCGTCAGTCGCGCTTCTGTGTTCTCCAAGAGTTTATATTTCTGTTTTGTTGGGGGGGGGCCTCTCTCTCTCTCTCTCTCTCTCTCTCTCTCTCTCTCTCTCTCTCTCTCTCTCTCTCTCTCTCTCTCTCTCTCTCTCTCTCTCTCTCTCTCCCATCATATTTCCCTTGCTCCATCACACACACACACACACACACACACACACACACACACACACACACACACACACACACACACACACACACACCTTTCGCCTCCCCAGCCGCCACAATCATGAGGTACACAGTTTGAAACAGTTTCCTCACCACATACGTTCTTTAGGTACCTTACTGTTCCATTGTGTGTGTGTGTGCGTGTGAGTGTGTGTGTGTGCGTGTGTGTGTGTGTGTGTGTGGTGGAGGGACCTGCGACGTGCAGAAGGCTCCCAGCTGGCTGCACTCGAGCATGATAGCTGGCACCACAGAGGCAGCTGGACGTGGCAGTGTATCCTCACCAACATGACTAACACAGGAACATTTAGTTGAACACCTTGTTTGTATAATGAGTCCAGTTATTTCGCTAATGAGAGTTCGTTTAATTCGTTACTTAGTGTTCATTTATGTCGCTAATGATTCTCATATTACGTCATATATTTAGATAATAATGCTCTTGGTGTCATTAGTTTTAATGCTGTCCCCAGTGGGCCGAACTAGTGATTTAACTAATTATAGTTATCATTATTGTGATTATGAGTGGCGTTAGTTATGATAGTGTCATCTGTGATCATGGCCTTGCCACTGTTAACGTCGCTTCCGTTATTATACGGTCTTAGTGGCCTTACTACTGTTAGTTTCCCACTGTTGTTAGCTGGCGTCTATAACGGGATCCCTCTTTTATTTCAGGTAAGTAGACGAATGAGCCTCGTGTTAGTCCATCAGGTGCAGCATGACCCAGTAAGTAGACAATTCAGTTTGTTGTTTGTCGTTCTGACTGTAAACAGCGGCAGATGACCCCCCCCCCCCCACCCATACAGCATGTACCTCCATCCTACACACACCCACACCCCACAGCGAGTGTGAGGGGCGTTCCTCCATCCTACACACACCCTCACCCCACACCGAGTGTGAGGGGCGTTCCTCCATCCTACACACACCCTCACCCCACACCGAGTGTGAGGGGCGTTCCACAGGGCTGTGTCTTGGGTCTGCCACTCTGCATGATCTATGTGGATGACGTGCATCATTTCAGAATGTGTTGGAAAGAGTTAAGATTTTATTTTTGAAGGGCCAGATGAAGGTGTACAGGCCTGCCAGACGCATGGGAAGTGGAGCTTAACGTAGCCGGGAGCAGAGTGATGAAGATGGGCACCTGTTGTGGGCCCAGATGATGACCATTCTAAATCTGTGGGAACATAAATGAAAGGAGTTTTGCTAGGGATTGAGATCCATGGGATGGTATAACACGTGTTCTCTTACCAGAGAATCACAGTGCGTGGAGTGTTAAGTATATATATATATATATATATATATATATATATATATATATATATATATATATATATATATATATATATATACGTGTACGTCAGAATTGTTCTCAGTGACGTAGACAAAGGAATGTTCACAAAACTGTTTACATCACACGATTAGACCCAGATTAGTGTATTGGTCATTCGAGAGAGTTTATAGATTTCCCTAAAATACCTTGAACGGTTTGGTGGGGGAGGGTGAACTACTACTACCTGAAGGGAGCTGAGTTATAGGGGGAGAGGATAGAGGCTGTAGACTTATCCACCCTGTGGAAAATGGACGGAGAGGGAGAGATGTTAGCAAGAGGTTATCATGTCACGCCGTAGTTCTGAAGACGTGGACCTGGGACGGGTAGTGTGAGGTGGGGAGGAGGAACCCATCGCCCCGGAGGACACCCCAGGAGATCGAACATGGGTCGGGGAAGATGGAGGAGGGAGGGAATACCCCCGACCAAGAAGAGAGTTCTTGGTTGGGTGGAACAGGTTAAGTGTAGAAAATGGGGGAGCAGAAAGGGAATTCAATAGACCGTGTGATGGGAAAGAGAAGTTAAGATATGGGACCCCACGAGTGTAAGACATCCATCCCACACACACACACACACACACACACACACACACACACACACACCACAGTAATCCTAGCCGTTTATCATATCCCAGCCTAATCCAAACAAGGTATGAATTGAAATCCAAATTAAACACAGTCGAGCCGGGACTGCTAATCCCGGAATCATCTGCCGCTAATCCACACCCATACTACCTCTTAATCCAAGGTTAATCCACTGCCCTGACTGGAGTAATCCTCGCTCCTTCACCACCAGGTAATCCCCACAAAGGTGGCCAGGTATCCTCCGGGAGGGGATTACAGCCAACGAGGGGGATTTAAAGTAACGATTTTTTAATTGAGTAAAGACGATAAAACCCGGATAATCCGTTGGACCAGGATGGCGTAGGATATGTATGCCATGTATGTAGCAGGAGATACAGGATGCTGGTGGAAAGTCAATGTATTATTGTGATGTATCAAACTGTATGATGTATTTAGATTGTATAATGAATGATATGTGTGTGTGTCATGTATAGGTTGTGTGTGTTGTGAATAAGAATCGGTGTCATGTGGAGTATCATGATGAATTGTTGTATAATGAATGAAGCGTGTGTACTGTATGGCTTATTGTATTTGTATAATGAATGATATTATTGTGATGTTATAACAGAATGCTTGATCATTGTATGGTGTGTGGATGATGAATGATCAGTATTACGATTGTGATAAGTAACCGTAGGGAAAATACAACAACAGAAGCATCAGCAACGGAAGCGGCAACGGCAACAGAACCAGCCGCAACAGCAGCAACAACAGAACTCGCCAACAACAGGAATGCTTAGACTAGGAACAACGGAACGAAACTGAACAACAGGTTAGGTCGCGAGGTTGATCCTGTGGAACAGAAACATGATAAACAAATACTAGAGAAAGGTCTTGAGACCGGGGGGTTGTGGGGGCTGGGGCGGGGGTTGTGGGGGCTGGGCGGGGGTTGTGGGGGCTGTGTGTGTGGGGTGGAGGGATGGAAGATGGTCGGGTCCCTCGAAGATCAACTGAGATTAATATCCTGACTCCAGTGGAGGCCTGGGAACCCCAGAACCCCCACCTTCCTCATCTCCCCCAGTCCGCCACAGACGCTTCCCCCCCAGACCACAACCCCAGCTGACCTACTCCCCCAGCCATGACCCGTAACGTCCATGTAAGTGAACTTCTCGTCGCGTTTTCCCTTCGTATGGCCCGTTTTCTGTACGTTGATGTGTCGTTGTTGTGGAACGTCATGACGATTTCCGCTCAGGGTCAGGCAGGCAAGGGGGATAGAAATATAGACTGTTGGAAGGGCCGGGTTAGGCAGGCAAGCTATGTGGGAGTATAGAAGTTGTCATAGTCAGGTGGTCGTGTTAGGTATGCCTTTGTTTACATGGTCTATATTGTCTGGGTGGACGATGGGTTATTATTATCATTATTATTATCATTGTTATTATTATTATTATTATTATTATTATTATTATTAACGTAGAGAGGGACAGGCAACAGACGAACAAACATACCAGGAATTCTTAGACAAAAACAGGAGACAGACGTTAATGTAATTGAACCCCCCCCCCATAGATAGACGGTAGACACGTGATAGACAGAGGTAGACACGTGGTAGATAGGCGGCAGACACGTGTTAGACGGGTAAGAGAGTGACCAAGACTTGGTCAACTTGCAGACAGAAGAGACAGGCGTGTGACGGGAGCAGGTGACCAGCAGAAGGACAAGGAAACAGGAAGAGAATGAACAGATGATAAAGACGGTAGACAGAAGGAACGGGGAGACAGACGTCCAAGAGACAGGCTAACTACAGACAGACAAGACTCAAACAAAAAAAAAAGAAAAAAGAAAAGAGAAAACGTCAGAGGAACAGAAAACGCTCACTCAAGTACAGCTATTTTGGCCACTTTGTAGTTTATAACAACAGGAAATCCCGGATGTCTCTGTTGTTACGAAGTGTTCACCTCCCCAGCAGGATGTACTTTGCCACGACTACTTCCCCCTGAACGACCACCCCCTCCTCCACCGTGGACACGACCCCGTGAGCGATGGTCGTTCGCGAGGTTGTGTGGAGGACAACGCGCCACCTGCCGTACACAAGAGGGGAAAACATGGAAGATGTTTTGATGTTTTTTGTGTTTATTTTTTGTTGGAAGCTGAACCAGAAGACAGGTGGGCTTCCGTGGTGTGGTGGTTAGCGCTGGAGACTATGAATTACTCGCGCGGGTTCGTATCTCCGGGGCCGGGCAGTCGGCTCACAGTGAACCTCAACCTCACACCTCACGATGGTTTCGGAGGTCGTGTTCCACCCCAGCAGTAGAGGTCGATTCGTAGACCCAGGTTCTCGTGTTGGTCGTCTGATCAGCCAGGTTGGTCGAGGCTGCGTCTGGTTGGGGTGGTCACGTCAGCCACCACTGCCGTAGCTGGTCTGGTCCACTTGGTCGCTACGTACCTGTCTTGACCCCTTCTATATATGGCTCCACTTTCTCGTAATCAACTCAGTGAACTTTTCTAGTTCAGTGGTATTGATTTTGTGTCTGATGCTTGTTTAGAGAGAGAGAGAGAGAGAGAGAGAGAGAGAGAGAGAGAGAGAGAGAGAGAGAGAGAGAGAGAGAGCATTTGGAACCAAGCCTTCCCAGTGGTCCAGACCCTGGACAGTGTCGTTTCTGCAATACATTTTTTATTTGCACACTTCCCACCCTCCGCCGTTCCCACCCTCACCTTAGGAGTAACGTCTGCTCGCAGCAGTAGCCTCGTCCTGTTCGTGAGGGTATGAGCGCCTGGAAGATAGTCAACGCGTCGTTTTTGCCTCTCTCTCTCTCTCTCACTCGTCTTGAAGGTTCTTGTGACCTGGCCTGCCATTATTATTCGCAGGAGGTAAAGGTCGAGGTCGTGTACACCGCTCGTGTGAGTTATGACGGTGTTTGGCTCCTGTCTGATTGATGTACTGTACTGTTGCCTCACGCACACTCACCCTCCTCATAACGGGGTGGTGGGAAAGGGTTGTCGCCACCAGTGGCCCACGGGGGAAAGTGAGTGATTTACGTATGTAATGTAGAGTTTTTTCCTCTCTCTCTCTCTCTCTCTCTCTCTCTCTCTCTCTCTCTCTCTCTCTCTCTCTCTCTCTCTCTCTCTCTCTCTCTCTCTCTCTCTCGGTGTCTTCTGGTGAGATAATCCAGCCCTTTGGTTCGGGTGGCCGTCGGGTAGAAGGGATGGTAGGAAGCGGGGGGTCGTGTGACATATGAAGACGCTGAAGGTGCAGACAGTTCCTGAAGGTGTTGATCTTAACGTAAGGGCGTTGACTGAAGCGATGTGTGTGTGTGTGTGTGTGTGTGTGTGTGTGTGTGTGTGTATGTGTATGTGTGTGTGTATGTGTATGTGTGTGTACATGCACTTGCCTCAGAGAAACCTCTCATACCGTCTTTGTTTGCTTGGATGTGCTTGCACGTTAAGGAAGGGAGACGTCGGCAGCCTTCGCCGTTGATAATCGCCCTTAGTCGCAACCGAGCCACGCCTTGCCCTGTGCCAGGAGCAGGAAGGTGACAACCCACAGTGCCTCATTAGAGTCGGTAATCATCCCCTTCAGAAATTAGTCCACTGTTGCTCGAGTCCATTACCAACATATCTGCCATTTGACGTGGTCTGCTGTACCCCCTCCTACCCACCTCCCTTCGTCTGCCTCGCCTACAGGAGGAAGCGATAATTGGCCAAGCAGGTAGGGGGGAGGGGAGGAGGGGGTGGGTGTAGGAGGACACCATGTCCTCCCTCCCTCCCTCCCTCCCTATCAGCCCTGTCTCTTAACGAACCATCAGGAGCCGCCACTCAGAGCGGGGCCCAGCACCTGATTGACCAGATTCCACTAATGTGATCATAATTACCGCCCCTCACCCAGCTCGTAAAATCCTCTCGCCTGGAAACCGTACCACACTGGCCGAGCGACGTGACGCTCTCTCTCTCTCTCTCTCTCTCTCTCTCTCTCTCTCTCTCTCTCTCTCTCTCTCTCTCTCTCTCTCTCTCTCTCTCTCTCTCTCTCTCTCTCTTTGAGTTAAGGCCAGACCTTCATCGCTTGGATCTTATGTCTGTTGTGGTCTGTGTTTCTAATGTTTAACTCTCTCTCTCTCTCTCTCTCTCTCTCTCTCTCTCTCTCTCTCTCTCTCTCTCTCTCTCTCTCTCTCTCTCTCTCTCTCTCTCTGCATTCCAGGCACAAGTGGGCCATGTGATCAGGGTCTGCCGTGGACCAGTGTCAGGGGCGCCCCAAGTGGTCGCCCGTCAATCCACCACCGCCTGTGTTTACCGAGTCGAGAAATCCACTTGGCTGAAAATCCCTCCCTAACCTAACCTCTTTTGGGGGGATTAACTCGTTAATCCCGGGTAGTTGGGATTACTGGTAGTGTTCCTCTGTGGTGGTGATTGGAGTCACTTTCTCCCTCAGTGGGTTGTCACAGTCTCGGTCATGTTCGTCCTTTGATAGTGTCATATTCTCGTGTTTTTAACTTCCTTGTGTCACAGTCATGTTCACTCTCTCGTGGCCCAGTCATGTTCACTATGATGTCACGCTCATTTTCACTCGCTGTGGACTCATGTTCACTTTCCCGTCTCTAAGTCACTTTCTTCTCTTAACGACATAACCTGACCTCTGTATTCCCATGGAATGAGCTGCAGAAACCTGGTCTCTGTATACGTCATTGGGGTTGTAGAAACCTGGTCACTATACACCTGCGGGGAGTTGTAGAAACCTGGTCTTTATATATACAAGACGTTGTGGAAATCTCTAAATAACTTTGACCGTGTAATTTAGAAACCTCGCCAATGAATATACATTTCCGACGCGTTTTGATGGAGACCTCTTCAATATCTTTCGATCCTGCGTTCAGAAGCGTATATTTGTCTTGCTCTCAGAGGCGTATATGTATCTTGCGTTTAGAGGCGTACGTGTATCTTGCGTTCAGAGGCGTATATTTGTTTTGCGTTCAGTGGCGTATGTTTATCTTGCATTTCGAGGCGTATTTTGATTGCGCGTTCAGAAGCGTATATTTTGCGCTAACTACCGATCGCCGTTTCATCGCACCGGAGATATCGTAGGGCGATATGATGACGCCTCACTGGGGTCGGTTCGCTGAACTTAAAAAATCGCGAGGAGAAAATCGCTGACGTCCTGCGATAAAAGGATTTAAGATGATTAATCCGTTTTCTGTGAGGAGGATTTATCTGCTTCGGGGTTAAGCCTGTCTGTCCATCATCCCCTCCCTCTCCCCCTCTCCACACCTCCCTCTCTTTTGAACGATAGACATCAGAGTGTTTGAACGTTGAACATTCGTCGTACATCCACTTTGAACGCAATCGTATTTGAACCTCGATCCAGGCTTAACGAGCGTTGATATGAACCTCAAGTGCAATCATAAGTGCATGAAAGTAATAAAGTTCAGTAATCAAATACTTATAATTTATGGAGAAAACGATAATGTTCCCTCCTTTTTTTCCTGCGTCGCACTTCGTTTTTTGTTGAGTAGAATTTGATATTCGTGAGGCTTGTTGCCTGTTGTTCGTGTGGTTTCTGACCTCTTGTTCCCCTGGTTTCTAGCGCGTGTTTTCAGTGACCCGAGAACATGGTCGTTGGTACCTCGGGCCGGAGTTCTCTGATAACGCAGCCATGTTAGCGGCTAACGAAAGGAACCGCCGCTCGTTGACAGCGTCCAGACTTCCGTTCAACGAGCGGGTCCTGATCGTTATCTTCATGGCCCTGCAGGGGGTACCTGCACTGGCTGAAGGCTACCGTATACCAGGCTACCGTAGACCAGGCTACCGCAGACCAGGCTATCGTAGACCAGGCTACCGTAGACCAGGCTACCGTAGACCATGCTATCGTAGACCAGGCTACCGCAGACCAGGCTATCGTAGACCAGGCTATTGTAGACCAGGCTACCGTAGACCAGGCTACCGTAGACCAGGCTGTCTTAGACCAGGCTACCGTAGACCAGGCTATCGTAGACCAGGCTGCCGCAGACCAGGCTATCGTAGACCAGGCTATCGTAGACCAGGCTTCGAACCTGTGCCCTCGACCCCCGTAGCTGGGATGGGACTGTTCTTGTAGCGGCCTGTACGGGGTGGCTTGGGCTAGGTCCCGCTGTGGTGGCAAGCTGCAACTAAGGGACGAGGGATCTCTGATGGCAGGAGGTGTGACGGTGGTGAGGTCGGTGCAGGGGCTGCTCCTCGAACACTTGGAGGACCAGAGATCATCCTTACTCGACATCTGTGGCTGAACCTCGCCAGCAACAGCTGTTCCGAGGAGGAGGAGGGAGGGAGGGCGCCAGAACAGCTGGGTGTAGAGGGGAGGCGACGTCTCACCTCAGGTCAAGAGACAGTGTCTGACGCTTCTGTCAGGGCGGCGCCCTTGAGCGAGGCCGACATCTGTCGCCACGGCTGCCCGAGATACAGGGCGATACAGTCACCCTTTGTGGCCCACGATGGGGCGCTGTGGACACGTGGAGGGGTAAGTATGGCGCCCTTGTATTAAGGCGAAGTGGTTGGGGGGGGACCAAAAATGAATGTGTGGGAGAGGCGTGTGAGATGATGGTGGGGCTTGCACAGAGGCACAGGATGGGAGAGGAGCAGTGTGGCTTCAGGAGAGGTTCAGATGGTGTATTGTTGACAAGGTGGTTGTTTTGAAGAATTTGTTGTGAGAACTACATACATAAAGTGATATTTGTGGATCAGGAGGAAGCGTGCGACATGGTTGTCATAGACTCATCATGGAAGGTACAACAGATATGTGGAGTAAAGGGAAAATTTACTAAATGCACTGAGGAGTTTTTAGTAGGAGAATCAAGCATGTGTGCGAGTAGGACAGGAGGAGGGTAAGTGGTTCTCGGTGAGGATGAGTCTGCATTGGGCATGTGCGATGTGGTTCTGGTTTTACTATGTGTTTATGGACTGAGTGTTAAGGGAGGTCAATGCGAGGATCTTGTAACAAGGGGCGTTTTGATATAGACGAATACACAAATAGATAGAAAACAAGTTGTGATATAGTTATAGCTCAACCGATTGAGTGAATATTGTTATAGTTCTCTATATTTACCCCCTTCCCCACCTTCTCTAACCATCCCCCCGCCGCCACCCCCCCTTGGACTAATTAGCCAATCAGGGACGAGATCAGCTCCACTGCTAAACGCCGTCCCCTCACAGCCAATCAAGATACCGCTGGGAGGCGAGTCACCTTCCCAGGATGGTCGACCAGCTTGGCCGGTCAGGTAATTGGCGAGCGTGTTGGTCATGTCTACACTGGCCAGCACTACTCCCGTCCTCTGATAATTAATCAGCTGATAAGGTTAGGTTTACTCTCTCTCTCTCTCTCTCTCTCTCTCTCTCTCTCTCTCTCTCTCTCTCTCTCTCTCTCTCTCTCTCTCTCTCTCTCTCTCTCTCTCTCCCCGCCATCACCCCCCTGGGGGGAGTAGTTGTGTGTGTGTGTGGGGGTTGGGGGGTAATTAATTGATGGGGTTTTTGAGGATGGCTTTGTCCCGGGTCGCTGGTGTGTTTTTTGGTCGGTGGTGGTGGTGGTGGTGGAGGGAGCTTGACTGTTGGGTTGCAGGAGGGGAGGTGGGGGCGAAAGAGAGATGTGGTTATAAAAAGTGTACTTGAGAGAGTTGAAGAGGGTGTACTGTAATGGTTTGGAGAGAATGAGTGAAGAAAGGTTGACAAAGAGGATTATATTTGTCAGAAGTGGAGGAACATAGAGAAGGAAGAGACTAAATCTGGGACCTGAACATGCAGGAGGGTGAAACGCGTGCATCTTTGTCGCTTTCATCTGTGCCTTTTCTCTCAGCTCTTTATTAGTTATATTCGCACAGTTTCATACGCTCTCTGGCAGTCCAGATACAAACAGAGTACGCAGCCTTCCCCGTTTGTCAAAGACAGAGCTCACTCTCTCGTGGAAATCTAAGACATTCATTACACACGACCTCAGGTAATTCCTCCTCCCCAACACTGGTCAGTGAGACTCATTTGTGGGTCCGTTTTGTTATGGTATTGATGTTTGCTTTTCTCCGGAGGTTTTGTCTGGTATACAAGAATACTCAAGCCTGATTTACCTGTGCTCATGTCATTTGCGTAAGAGCAGTTTTGTTTTGGCGCTTATTCTTTTTTCCTTATTGTGTAAACCCAGTTGAATGGTACATCCTCGTATTAAAGGAAGGGGGGGAGGAGGGGGACTTCCCACTTGTTATCCCAGACATTTCCAGTAGCGCCCGTCGTGACCCAGATGTTCTCCTGTGTTGGTATGACCCCTTCCTCGTCTTGCCACCCCCTTGTCACCTCACCTCTGTCGCTGCGGCGGAGGAGTGGCTGACCAGTGTGGCCGACGCGCATGTACCCGTGAGAGATGTGTTTGACGTTGCGTCAGGCACAGTGAGAGATCAGCGACGCTACTTGGAGTCTGACGTCTGCCACTATTCCTCAGGATGGGGGAACCTCACCTCCTCAGACCTGATTGGAAGTGGCTAATGGCTCGACGGTGTAACGTCATACGGCCTTGAAGAAGGGCGGGGTGGTAGGTAGGTAGGTGGGTGGGTGGGTGGGCGGTCTTGGCACAACACTTGAATTTGGCAAGTACGACTTAAGAGTTCTGTTTGGTTGAGAGGGGTCGGGGCCTCGGTGATCTGGGCTCCCCGACTCATCGAATCAACTAAGGGTGAGGGAGCAGCCAGCTTTCTGTTTCAGCGCCTCATCATAGGTGGCTGTCCATATTGAGGAATGGGTATTGCATTATCGGTTCGCGTCCCCTCTATGAGAGACGTAGCACTATATATATATATATATATATATATATATATATATATATATATATATATATATATATATATATGTATTTGCGGTGAAATGGATGAGTCGAGGCAGGTGATGTAATCTGTCATTACTTACCTTTTCTTCGTGGTCGCCCCCTCCCCAGCCCTCACCACCCGTGTCTTTCTCCCCTCCCCTCTCGCTTCCCTCCCCCCCTCCCCTCCCCTCTCGCTTCCCTCCCCCCCTCCCCTCCCCTCTCGCTTCCCTCCCCCCCCCTCCCCTCCCGGCCTCGCGACGCGGCCCTCGTGGTTTGATTAATCTGCCGCCCGTCCTCCGGGGCGCTCGCTTGGAAATACATACGACAAATTTTTCTCTCGAGAATTGTTCTTGGTGGCTAATTGGCTTTGTACCAGCAGGACGGACGGGGGTGTGGGGGGATCTGCTGGGAGGAGGGGCGGTGGGGGGAGAGGTGGACGTGGTGGGAAGGGGTTAGGAGGTTGGTGAAGGAGGGAGGTGGACTTGGGAGGGTAGAGGAGAGGGATAGACATGTTAGGAAGGGGGTTGAGGTGGAGGAGAGGTTGGTGTTGGAGGAGAGGTTGGTGTTGGAGGAGAGGGTAGTGGTGGAGGAGAGGTTGGTGATGGGGGAGAGGTTGGTGGTGGAGGAGAGGTTGGAGGTGGCAGACGTGGACGTGAGATGGGTCAGCGAGAGCACGTCTTGAAGTGTGAGTTCATACCTGCACGACGGCCCTGCACGACCACCCTGCACGACTGCCCTGCACGACCACCCTGCACGACGGCCCTGCACGACCACCCTGCACGACGTGTCGTGTCTTGGTGGTCGTTTTTGAGGGGGCTAAGAGTGAGGGACTGGCTGTCCACGACCTCTGGCTCCCCTGGTCGGTGCTCCTCTTCCTCTGGGAGTTCACAGTCAACCAGACTCTCTCTCTCTCTCTCTCTCTCTCTCTCTCTCTCTCTCTCTCTCTCTCTCTCTCTCTCTCTCACGCGCGTCCCTGGGTCGTGAGCGTCCCGATTCTTCACGCCCGTTTGGTCGTCTCGTCGTGAGGAACGGCTAGTGTCAGCAGCCGGGAGGTGTCAGCAGCCAGGGAGGTGTCAGCAGCAGGCGGGTCGTATCATGTAGCCAGGTAGTCCACTGGAGGTCG